>NC_035444.2:150604816-150974478 GCF_002127325.2 Helianthus annuus | reverse complement strand
AAAGATGGTTATGAGTTGGTATTTATGTGGGGTAATAAACCTCTAAAATGGTTCCCCCCTGATCACCATCTAAACTATGTCAAATGTCGAGTCAAACGTGCGGTTAAAAAGTCAACAGAAAGCTATTTTAGCGATTTATGCATAATCTGTAATGTATGTTTAGGAACCTGTTTTGACAATCATAAAACATGATAATAAGTATATAAACCTGTTTGCGCTCGTTTGAATCGTCATTTACTATATTAACCGGTTCGGACCGAATGTCGCAAAAGTTTGACTTTTGCTTTGACTTCAGTTCTGACCCGTTTTAGTGAGGTATAAATATACCTTAGGACTCTCTTAGACCAGGTCACATGTTGGTATAAACCTCTGTGGTCGGTTCATGAGTTATCCGAGTCTTTGCGCAATTCCGTCATTCGCCTAAAAGTTGACCGTAACGGCCTTTTAAATTAAAACGAGTATTTCGGACACGTGAACGGACCAAACCTTGCTTGATTAAATTATAAGCATGTCCTTAAAATTTCACGTCAATCCGAGGTCTAGAATGAGAGATTATGCTAAAAGGCGCACTTTTAAGAAAGTTTTGTAATTAACGGCGCAATTAGCATAACGCCCATCTAACCCAAGTTTTCGTCACCAAAACTTTTACCCCACTGTGGTAAAATAATATTTTGGGAATTTTAAAGATTTTTAATAATTTTTACCTTGCTCATAACCTGCGGTTATGGCTACGGTTCGGTAAATACCGAATATACCCTTTTTGGCCAAAACGGGAAGTTCTACAAGGTCTTTTGACCCGATTCCAGTTGCCACTGGTTTTAAATAATAAATAAAGTATTTTAAGCTTTATAAGCTGTTCGGGAAACTCAGATTTCCTGTAGAACTCGAAAAGCCTTTTTAAAGTCTTAAAATGACCGAAAAGCCCCTACGGGGCATAATATTAACTTAAACTCGTTACGGGCGTCACGGAAGGTATCCTACTGATACCACAACCCATTTAAGGCATATTGACTTAGGAAATAAGCGTACGACTCTCATGGTTAACCGTTTCGCCTATTTGCGCACACGGTACGGCTCATGGAACTAGTTTTCGTGCAATAGCCGATATGGGTCAAATTATATTATTTGAACCCCAAAATCCAAAGTATAAACTATAAACCCATATAAAACAAGTCTCTGAACTTGTTGGGTCCAAATCATACTCCATTCACGGTTTTCGCCTTTTCGTGCGAATTAACCATATCTATATATCGGAATCAAACCGGTTTAAGCTACGGCTAATATAAGGACCGTTAGGATTCTAAGAGGTTAATTAAAACCTTCGTTCCAGATTAGGAGCCCCAGTAAAAAGCTATCGGTGACTTGATCTAAATTAAGGATTTATACTTGCAAAGGTAAATACTTTAACTTATTTCCCCTATATGGGCTTGGGTTACGGTATATTAATACCGCTTGATTGAGCATTATATAATTCCATCGCTTAGGTGGTTAATTGATTAAATATGATTGGCTCATTTAAACAGTTTTGTTGCTTATAAGCCTTTGGGGGGTTTAATGACCGTTGTCCCGGATATCCTTGGCATCATTTTACGAAATGGCCACGACCATCGACATCCCGGTGTAGGCGTACACCCGGTATAAAGTGTCGACATTAAAATTAAAAGACGTAGCCGTTGGTTTTTATACTACGGTTTTACGCAAACGTGGTGTGTCTATAAATCTTTAACCCGGCACGACCCGGGCTACTGAACGCATAAAAGAACATGTAAAACGTTCACAAGATCATTATGAATTTTCCCAAGTTATAAAAGAGTTTGTGCCTTGTGCATTCAAATCAATTTTTAATAAACATTTTCAAATGTGTCAGTTGAATGTATTTACCAGTGTAAACTGACGTATTTTCCCCAAAAAGATTAAGTGCAGGTACCTAAACGTAATTGGCTGGTATTAGCTCCCTAGCGTCGGGATAAGTCTCGCAAGCTTGATTGCAGTATCTGATGGAACAATACTTTATATCTATTTACGATCCACTGTGGATATATCCAACCCCTGTAATACATTTTGATATTACGATCAGAGGTTGAAATTTATATATTTATCTTATGCTTCCGCTGTGCATTATATAATTGTGTGGTTTGACTATATTGTTGCCAACATCGTCACGGTAATCCCCCATCGGGCCCACCGGTGAGACACGTGGAAATCGGGGTGTGACAGGTTGGTATCAGAGCCAACATTGAGTGAATTAAACACAATAGGCATTATGTTTAATCTCAGTGACACAATTGCACATACTTGAGTCTAGACAATAACTTAGGACAAATTCGGATTATTACTCCTTTTTGTCTTTATTTTCGATTTGATTTTTAATGAGTTTTAGAGCAGGAAAATGCCACCTGTTATATTCCGAGGAAGAGGAAGGGGACGAAGAGGCCGAGGAGAAATCGTGACACATCACGATACCGAAGCTGGACCATCTGGTACAAGACATCCTTCGATGACAAGAAGCGAAGAGCCACAACGACGAAGAGATCTTTACGAACCAGCGAGGCATTCCACTTCGCACAGCTCGACGCCATCCTATCGGCACTCCTTTGGGCCAGATTCAGAAAATGATCCCAACAACCCACAACCTTCCTTCATACCTCTACAACGTTCGGTTTCGCACCGAAATTATGACGACCCTACTCCATACTACATAGGTCAGTTTAATCCGGCTGACTACATACAGGAACCTTCAGGTTTTGTTCCACTAGGGCCACAAGACCATTTTTCTGAAGACCCCATGGAGGAGGATGAGGATCCAACTGAACCAGCTCGTGGTACGCCCACGCATCCGATAGAAGTTTCTGATGGGTCATCCTTCCATGGAACGCCCTATCAAGGACCTGACAGTTTCCAAGCGATGTTTGACCGACATGAATGGTACTACACGCCATCTCGACAGACATCTCAACAACCGAGACATCCACAGGATCCTTCTGAGGATTCACGCTTTGAGGCAGTTACGCCACCACCTCCGCCACCGGCACAACCACTAATACCTGATCCGCCGAGGCGTAGGAGGACAAATGCTCGTATGTCTACACGAGGAGGAGGGGGGTATCCACTTCAGCACTCCTCGACATTCTAGTAGTAGCCACTATCCGCCACTACAAGAAGAAGGACCTTCAAGTCCTATACAGGAGGCGAACTCCGCACCAGCTGCACGAAATTCGCCACCATTTGGGTATGACCAACCCATACCTGCTTATACGGGTCCGACGGCTTACAACCCGTTCGAACCGTCACAAGCACAATACAACTACGGCTATGAGCGCGACCCATATGTGGTGTCGGCAAGATATAATGCGCGCTACCCTGACGGAGCACATGGAAACATGGGACCACCGGACTACTCAGCTCATGGGTATCCAATACCTCCCAGACCTCCAGTTCCGCATCAAGCGCCACAACCACGATTCTCTCCTCCTGAACAGGAAGAAATACTCCATCGACTAGATCGTGTGGAGAGAGAGTTCGAGGAAGAGAAGAAAAGCCACCGAGGATTTCTCAAAGGCTTGGCGAATCTACTAAAGGGCAAAAAGAAGAAACATGACCACTAGCCCTTAATAAATTGTACTACTGTGATTTCTACTTTAAAATAAGTCCCTGTGTGGACAACTTATCGTATTTCAGTCCCTACGTGGACTTATCTTTAGTCCTTGCATGGACACCTATCTTGTATTGGTCCCTGCGTGGACTTGTCACTTATTTTAAAACCTCTCTGGAGGTAAGTACTATTTGAAAGACCCGTTTAGGGCAATATGTAATTGTATTTGAGATTTTGGAATGTATGTTATGAGTTTTGTTTTAATATATAAAAATAAATCAAAACCATTCCTTTTATATTGATCTGCCTAAATAAAGAATCTTAAAAGGTGAAACCTAGCTTGGGGTCTTTTAAGATCTAGTCAAGATGGTACGACCTAACTGAAAAGATTCTGATTCCCTGTTAACCTCTGTACACATGTTAACATTCATGGCAGATGTGATTCGTTATAATCACGCACGTCATTCTTATACAATAATCCTTTAAGGATTTCAAAACCCAACTAAATGATTTATAAATCGCGGGTTAAATCACCAATAAAGGTGACCAAAATTATAAAGACATCCATTAGTGATGCAGTGCCTACGGGCCAATATTATAAAGACATCCATTAGTGATGCGGTGCCTACGGGCCAGTATTATTAAAACATCCATTAGTGATGTAGTGCCTACGGGCCAGTATTATAAAGACATCCATTAGTGATGCATTGCCTACGGGCCAACATATTAAAACATCCATTAGTGATGTAGTGCCTACGGGCCAATATTATTAAAACATCCATTAGTGATGTAGTGCCTACGGGCCAATATTATTAAAACATCCATTAGTGATGTAGTGCCTACGGGCTAGTATTATAAAAAAAAACATCCGTTTGAGATGTAGTGCCTACGGGCCAACCATACTAAAACATCCATTAGAGGTGTAGTGCCTTTGGGCCATAATAATTGTCTTATAAAGACAAAAGACAGTGGTGGTCTATGACTCCCTGTCAGATAGAGATAAAAGAACTACGGTTCAACTCTCTATGCCTTTGATTCTCTGAAATCTCGGCTAACATTATAAAACATCATCATGATTAGGCTTTATGCCGCCAATACTATTTATATAGTTAAAATAGGATATATTCAAATCCAAATATTTAATGAAATAAAAAGTTAACCAAATATGGTCTCTGTACCATGGTTGACAAATTGTCATAAAAGACAATTATATAATAATCTCCTAAATTAAAATTTTTGTTATCTTCTGTAACAGATTCAAGTTACAATGGCGGATCCCAATGGAGAGAACAGCCACACGAATGAAGATGACTATGACAATGCGTCAGTACATTTGACAGGCGCACAACTGAAGGCTCTGATTGACAATGCTGTTCAGGCAGCTATTGATCGTCAACATACTGAGTCTCAAGGCAGAACTGTGTCAAAACCACCCTCTAAACCAAAGACACACTCCAAACCACCCTCTGAACCCAAGAAAGATGACGACAAACATTCGTCTACTGAGCACAGCGTTCATCGCGATAGAGAATATACTGATGCGTCCAGTGCTAAGGGTTGCACCTACAAATACTTTGTATCATGTAAACCCCGTGAATTTACAGGGGAAAAAGGTGCGGTTGACTGTATCACCTGGCTAGACGAGATGGACACGATTGTGGACATTAGCGGGTGCGCTGAGAGGGATGTGGTTAAGTTTGTGTCCCAGTCATTCAAGGGCGAGGCCCTGGCGTGGTGGAGAGCTCTGGTGCAGGCTTCAGGTAAGTCTGCCTTATACAAAATGTCATGGGGGAGTTTATTGCCCTCATAAAAGAAAACTACTGCCCTCAGCACGAGGTTGAGAAGATTGAGGCGGATTTTGTCTCACTGGTGATGACAAACCTAGATTGTCAAGCATATCTGACAAGTTTTAACACTATGTCACGTCTGGTGCCATATCTTGTGACACCAGAACCTAGAAGGATTGCCCGTTTCATTGGGGGCTTAGAGCCGGCGATCAAGGCCAGTGTGAAGGCCTCTAGGCCGACGACCTTCAGGTCAGTTACTGACCTCTCCTTGTCTCTTACGCTTGATGCTGTCCGTCTGAGGGCACAAAGGAGCAAGGAGGCTGAAAAGCGAAAGCGTGAGGATGAAACCTCACGTAAGTCTGGGAAAAAGCACCGTGGAAACGGTGAGGGCAAGAGAGGGTCGGAGGCAAAGAAGGAGGGGCAAGCTGATGGAAGACCTCACTGCAAGGTCTGCAAGAAACCACACTCCGGGAAGTGTAGGTTTGCGTCTGGTTCACAGTCGCAACAAAAGACTCCATCCTGTGGGCTATGCAAGTCCAAGGATCATAAGACCGTGGAGTGCAAAAAGATTAAGGATGCCACCTGCTATAATTGTAATGAAAAGGGGCATATAAAGAGTAATTGCCCGAAGTATGCCAAGAAGGCGGAGGAGACTAAGAAATCAAATGCGAGAGTTTTCCGCTTGGATGCAAAGGAAGCGGTTAAGGACGACAATGTGCTTACAGGTACTTTCCTCGTAAATAATATACTTGCAAGAGTACTATTCGATTCTGGCGCCGATAAATCCTTTATAGACCAGAAATTTTGCCAACTACTAAATATGCCAATCAAAACCCTTGACGTGAAATACGAAGTAGAGTTAGCAGACGGCACGATAGAAACCGTCTCTACTGTTCTAGAAGGATGTGAAATGCCCATTAGGAACCATTCTTTTCCTTTATCTCTACTTCCTTTCAAACCTGCGGGTTTTGACATTGTGCTAGGCATGGACTGGTTATCTCGTAATCAGGCCCAAATCATTTGCGGCAAAAGGCAAATAGTTTTAAAGACTCCGAGTGGTGAATCTCTTACCATTCGAGGGGATACGCATTACGGATTGCCCGAAGACGTATCTATGCTGAAAGCTTCAAGGTGTTTGAACAGAGGCTGTGTAATTTACATGGCTCAGGTGATATTAGAAGAACCAAAGCCGAAGATCGAGGATCTTCCTGTCATTTCTGAATACCCCGAGGTTTTTCCTGAAGAACTACCTGGTTTGCCACCAGATAGACAAGTGGAGTTCAGAATTGACATCATTCCTGGAGCAGCTCCGATAGCAAGAGCACCTTACAGATTAGCTCCGACGAAAATGAAAGAACTGAGGACCCAGTTGGATGAACTGCTGGCAAAAGGTTTTATCAGACCTAGTTCATCTCCCTGGGGAGCTCCTGTCCTATTTGTAAAGAAGAAGGACGGATCGATGCGGTTGTGCATCGACTATAGAGAACTGAATAAAGTTACCATAAAGAATAGATATCCTTTACCAAGGATCGATGATCTGTTCGATCAGCTGCAAGGAGCGAGCTATTTCTCAAAGATCGACTTAAGGTCGGGTTATCATCAACTAAGGGTCAGAGATGAAGATGTACACAAGACTGCATTTAGGACTCGCTATGGTCATTACGAGTTCCTAGTGATGCCTTTTGGGCTCACAAATGCACCGGCTGCGTTCATGGATCTCATGAATCGCGTTTGCAAGCCGTACTTGGACAAACTCGTCATAGTCTTCATCGACGATATCCTTATCTATTCCAAGAATCAAGATGACCACGAGAAGCACCTTCGTTGCATTCTCGAATTACTACAGCGTGAGAAACTTTACGCCAAATTCTCGAAATGTGAATTCTGGCTAAGAGAGGTTCAATTTTTAGGACACGTTGTGAGTGAGCGTGGTATCCAAGTGGATCCCGCTAAGGTAGAGGCAGTCATGAACTGGCAAGAGCCAAAGACGCCTACCGAAATCCGTAGCTTCCTGGGGTTAGCAGGATACTACCGGAGATTTATTGAAAATTTTTCGAGGATTGCTGCGCCCTTGACTTCTTTGACCAAGAAGAAAGAAAAGTACATTTGGGGCCCAAAGCAGCAAGAGTCCTTTGAAATACTGAAGCAGAAGCTGAGCAACGCACCTGTGTTAACCTTACCTGGGGGTACAGATGAATTCGTAGTTTATTGCGATGCATCACACACGGGCATGGGGTGTGTGCTTATGCAAAAGGGCAAGGTGATTGCCTATGCTTCAAGGCAATTAAAGGTGCATGAAAAGAATTACACCACCCATGATTTGGAGTTGGGTGCCGTTGTATTTGCACTAAAGTTATGGAGACATTACCTTTATGGTATTAAATTTGTGATTTATTCGGATCACAAAAGCCTCCAGCACCTGTTCAACCAGAAAGAGTTGAACATGAGGCAACGCCGCTGGATGGAAACCCTGAATGATTATGACTGTGAAATCAGGTACCATCCCGGCAAGGCGAATGTAGTCGCCGATGCCTTGAGCAGGAAGGAAAGGGTAAAACCCATTCGAATCAATGCCAAGAGCATTGAAGTTAAGAATAATTTAATGGAAAGGATATTAGCTGCGCAGCATGAGGCTGTGTTGGAAACTAATTATCCTAATGAAAAGCTGGGAGTAACTGAGGAGCAGTTGACTCTTAGCAAGGATGGAATTCTTAGACTGAACGGACGTATATGGGTTCCGATATATGGAGGACTACGAGATGTTGTTCTCCAGGAAGCCCATAGTTCCAAATACTCAGTCCATCCGGGTGCTGACAAAATGTACCAAGACTTAAAGGCAAATTATTGGTGGATAGGCTTGAAAAATTCTGTAGCCGCCCATGTAGCAAAGTGCTTGACTTGTGCTCAAGTCAAAGCCGAGCACCAAAAGCCGTCCGGCTTGCTACAACAGCCTGAACTTCCCGAGTGGAAGTGGGAATGCGTATCTATGGACTTCATAACCAAGTTACCCAAAACCAGGAAAGGAAACGATACAATATGGGTCATAGTCGATAGGCTGACTAAATCAGCTCATTTTCTACCCATCAAGGAGACGTATAGCTCCGATATGTTAGCCCAACTTTATGTTGATAAGATTGTAGCCTTACACGGCATACCTGTGTCTATTATCTCCGACAGGGATACTAGATACACATCTCATTTCTGGAAAAGTTTCCAGCAATCTTTGGGCACGCGTTTAAACTTTAGTACGGCTTACCATCCACAGACGGACGGTCAAAGTGAGCGTACTATCCAAACGCTAGAAGACATGCTTCGTGCATGTGCGATCGATTTAGGTGGTAACTGGGATAAAAACCTACCCCTGATCGAATTCTCCTACAATAATAGCTACCACACCAGCATAAAGGCTGCGCCTTTTGAGGCATTATATGGTAGGACATGTAGATCGCCTGTTTGTTGGGCGGAAGTAGGAGAGGTCCAATTATCGGGACCAGAGATTGTTTTCCAGACGACGGACAAGATTGTCCAGATCCGGGAACGTCTCAAGGCTGCCCGCGATAGGCAGAAGAGCTACGCTGATCCAAAGCGTAAGGATTTTCACTTCGAAGTGGGTGAAAAGGTATTACTTAAGGTATCACCCTGGAAGGGGGTGATGCGTTTCGGCAAGAAAGGCAAACTGAGTCCGAGATACATAGGACCTTTTGAGGTCATTGAACGGGTCGGATCAGTTGCCTATAAGTTGAACTTGCCTGAAGAGCTCAATGGAATTCACAATGTGTTCCACATCTGCAATCTCAAAAAGTGTTTCGCCGACGAATCATTGGTGATTCCACACACAGATGTGCATATAGACGAGAGCTTAAAGTTCATAGAAAAACCTTTGTCGATTGAAGATCGACAGGTGAAGAAGCTTCGCAGAAAGCACGTACCGATTGTAAAAGTCAAATGGGATGCTCGTAGAGGTCCTGAATATACGTGGGAAGTCGAAGCTACAATGAAAGAAAAATACCCCTATTTATTTGAGTAAATCTCGGGTCGAGATTTATTTTAAGGGGGTGAGGATGTAACACCTCGAATTTTTGTGTCCAATGATGTGTTAACACGTGTCATTTGTTTACACGTGGCATCTATAATAAATAAAGGACTAATTTTGACAAACCTTGAAAGTATATAAATTCGAGGGTTATAAAATGTCAACAAGGGTAAATATACTGTATAGTATCCCTAAATAATGCTTAAACCTTCAAACGAATAAATTATAGATCGTACAAAAACAAAACGCGGAAGAAAGTGAGAGATTACAAACTACAGGGGTTAACTGTGTCAACATGTTTAATAATACCTCTGAGTGACCCTTTAACGTCCCAAAGACTTTGTAACGGTATTATACCCTCACTAAAATAATATATATGAATTTCGCGAAGTTTCGATATGAAACGAGAAAGTTACGATCGAATTCGTAGAAGAAGGGTTAAAAGCGTCAACAGTGAAAGTTAAGGCTTTCCAATATAATTAATAAATAAACCGGGGACTTAATAATGCGGGTAAATAACACGAGGCCCCTATCGGTAAATAACCGAGGGCCAAACCGCAAAGTTACCCCTTCAAAACTGAAAGGTCAGGTAAATCATTACGAAAGATTTCGTTATTAATTACCGGATTCTGATAATCATGACAAAAGAATTAAAAAATCAGGAAAATAAGCCTCTCGCGACCCGCGTTGAATAACCGGTTAAGTGTAGGCGGGCCGCGAGCCTCCTGTAAATTCGTTTCTGACATTTAGATTTAGGCGACCCGCGTAAAGGGAAGCCTGAATCCCCATGCGGGCCGCATTAGACGCCCAGATGCAGAAACATTGTAACTACTTGACCTTTGGACCATTTGAACGATCAAACCTCAATAAATGAGGCATGGGCACCCTACAATTGACCCATAACACTCTAGGCCACCTGCCCATCATCCATGGTCACTTATAGACCAATGTGTGATGATCTTGGAGCTTGATTTGCACTATAAATAGCAATGTTGTAGTTACAACATTCACACAACTCAAAACACAACTACTGATCATTCTAAGTGCTCCCAAGCATTCTCTTCTGCTCTATAAGCAAGAACACACTTCTGTAAGTCGTTCACAATCAAAATGGTCTTGCATTTCCATAGTTATAGCTCATGAACGCAACCGTCGTAACTAACGGTTGTCATTACAATATCTTGCAAATGGTTCAGTCTTATGACGAATCAAAAGTGGTTATGAGTTGGTATTTATGTGGGTAATAAACCTCTAAAATGGTTCCCCCTGATCACCACTCTAACTATGTCAAATGTCGAGTCAAACGTGCGGTTAAAAAGTCAACAGAAAGCTATTTTAGCGATTTATGCATAATCTGTAATGTATATGTTATGGAACCTGTTTTGACAATCATAAAACATGATAATAAGTATATAAACCTGTTTGCGCTCGTTTGAATCGATCATTTACTATATTAAACCGGTCCGGAACCGAATGTCGCAAAAGTTTGACTTTTGCTTTGACTTCAGTTCTGACCCGTTTTAGTGAGGTATAAATATACCTTAGGACCCTCTTAGGACCAGGTCACATGTTGGTATAAACCTCTGTGGTCGGTTCATGAGTTATCCGAGTCTTTTGCGCAATTCCGTCATTCGCCTAAAAGTTGACCGTAACGGCCTTTTAAAATTAAAACGAGTATTTCGGACACGTGAATGGACCAAAACCTTGCTTGTTAAATTATAAGCATGTCCTTAAAATTTCACGTCAATCCGAGGTCTAGAATGAGAGTTATGCTAAAAGGCGCACTTTTAAGAAAGTTTTGTAATTAACGGCGCAATTAGCATAACGCCCATCTAACCCAAGTTTTCGTCACCAAAACTTTTACCCACTGTGGTAAAATAATATTTTGGGAATTTTAAAGATTTTTAATAATTTTTACCTTGCTCATAACCTGCGGTTATGGCTACGGTTCGGTAAATACCGAATATACCCTTTTTGGCCAAAACGGGAGTTCTACAAGGTCTTTTGACCCGATTCCAGTTGCCACTGGTTTTAAATAATAAATAAAGTATTTTAAGCTTTATAAGCTGTTCGGGAAACTCAGATTTCCTGTAGAACTCGAAAAGCCTTTTTAAAGTCTTTAAAATGACCGAAAAGCCCCTACGGGGCATAATATTAACTTAAACTCGTTACGGGCGTCACGGAAGGTATCCTACTGATACCACAACCCATTTAAGGCATATTGACTTAGGAAATAAGCGTACGACTCTCATGGTTAACCGTTTCGCCTATTTGCGCACACGGTACGGCTCATGGAACTAGTTTTCGTGCAATAGCCGATATGGGTCAAATTATATTATTTGAACCCCAAAATCCAAAGTATAAACTATAAACCCATATAAAACAAGTCTCTGAACTTGTTGGGTCCAAATCATACTCCATTCACGGTTTTCGCCTTTTCGTGCGAATTAACCATATCTATATATCGGAATCAACCGGTTTAAGCTACGGCTAATATAAGGACCGTTAGGATTCTAAGAGGTTAATTAAAACCTTCGTTCCAGATTAGGAGCCCCAGTAAAAGCTATCGGTGACTTGATCTAAATTAAGGATTTATACTTGCAAAGGTAAATACTTTAACTTATTTCCCCTATATGGGCTTGGGTTACGGTATATTAATACCGCTTGATTGAGCATTATATAATTCCATCGCTTAGGTGGTTAATTGATTAAATATGATTGGCTCATTTAAACAGTTTTGTTGCTTATAAGCCTTTGGGGGGTTTAATGACCGTTGTCCCGGATATCCTTGGCATCATTTTACGAAATGGCCACGACCATCGACATCCCGGTGTAGGCGTACACCCGGTATAAAGTGTCGACATTAAAATTAAAAGACGTAGCCGTTGGTTTTTATACTACGGTTTTACGCAAACGTGGTGTGTCTATAAATCTTTAACCCGGCACGACCCGGGCTACTGAACGCATAAAAGAACATGTAAAACGTTCACAAGATCATTATGAATTTTCCCAAGTTATAAAAGAGTTTGTGCCTTGTGCATTCAAATCAATTTTTAATAAACATTTTCAAATGTGTCAGTTGAATGTATTTACCAGTGTAAACTGACGTATTTTCCCCAAAAAGATTAAGTGCAGGTACCTAAACGTAATTGGCTGGTATTAGCTCCCTAGCGTCGGGATAAGTCTCGCAAGCTTGATTGCAGTATCTGATGGAACAATACTTTATATCTATTTACGATCCACTGTGGATATATCCAACCCCTGTAATACATTTTGATATTACGATCAGAGGTTGAAATTTATATATTTATCTTATGCTTCCGCTGTGCATTATATAATTGTGTGGTTTGACTATATTGTTGCCAACATCGTCACGGTAATCCCCCACCGGGCCCACCGGTGAGACACGTGGAAATCGGGGTGTGACAGTTAGGTTTAATATGTTGTATCGAATTTTGGTTATGTTGATTTGTTATTTTGATTAAACTTGTTGTTATTTGGATCTTGTATTAATGACTACTTGAAGTTTGGAAATGAAATTTGGATTATTAAATTATTGTCACAAATAGCGTTATGATGTCTCGAGCAATCTTCACACTTCGTCTCATCCCGATGTTTCCGCCATTGGTTGGGGTGTGACACGAGGTCACATTGAAAAGATTTAATTTGTAAATGAAATTGGGTCTTGACATAGGTGTGAAATTGGGTAAATTTTTCATAAGTTTCAGATTTATATTTAAGTGGAAACACCCAACTATAGTTTGTAAAATCATCAATGAGTACCATATAATACTTATACCCAGATTTACTGACAATTGAAGAAGTCCAAAGATCACAATGCACAATATCAAAAGGTAATAACGTAACCGAAGTGGAATTAGAAAAAGGCAATCGTTTATGTTTCGATAATTGACAAGAATGACAAAGCACCGAACTAGAACGTTTATTACATGAAACCAAATGACTAGAATGAAAAAAATTCATAATATGAACGCCCGGGTGCCCGAGACGGTCATGCCAAAAGTCTTGTGGTGTGGTAGCGAGGAAGGCTGATGCGGAAGCATTGTTGGTGAGAGGATAGAGCGGGCTGGAGCTATTGTGTCGGCTCAGGATCGTTCCAGTCGGGTAATCCTTCACAGAAAAGCCAAAAGGGTCAAATTCAACGGAAACATAGTTATCTTTGGTAAATTGTTTTACCGAAATAAGGTTTTTAACTATGTTGGGGGAATATAGTACGTTTTTAAGTTGTAAAGGTTTGGTGGGGTGGGTAAGGGTAGTGTTACCAGATCCATGGATGGGCACGCGATTACCATTACCGACAAAAATAAATTTAATAGGACAATTGTCATTAGGATTAGTTAGCATACCTGAGTTGCCAGTGATGTGAGATGACGCTCCAGTATCCATGTGCCATTGCCCGAAAGCAGTCTCAGCTCCATCAACAGCTAAGGCTTGAAACGCATCCTCCAGGTGTGCCGGATCCAAAGGGTTAAGTTCAGTAAGATGAGCCTGAGGATCAGGTGGTGGATTGGGCTGAGCCTGAGTAGGGGGAGCCTGGTGCTGCTGTGAGGCATCAGTTGGGCCGTGAGACCATGGAGAGGCCCAGCCCGGTTGAGTCGGGTATGGGCAGGGAGGCATGAACCATTGAGCCGGCGGCTGAGTGGGCTGGGTCGGCCACCACATGGGCCACGAAGCTGTGAAGGGGGCTGAGTTGGCCTGTTTTGATTGGGCTGATTGGATCTGTTCCGATTTTGTGATGAGCCACCGCGGTCGGATTGACCACCCCCACGACCACTGCCACGATTTTGAGAAGGGCGGCGGTTGTTGGATGGAGGAGGAGCATCTTGAGTGGCAGCCATGACAGCAGGGGTGGTGAGAGAATCACGAGCCTGTTGTCGTTGAAGATCATTCCGAAGCATGTGACAAGCGTCTTCCCACGAAGGTAATTGTTGATTGATGATAGAAGCTGTGGTGTCAAATTCTGCTGGAAGACCACGAACCAGCTGTAAAACAAGGCGCTCGGTGGTAACCGTATGACCTATGTCATTCAATTGACTCGCCAAATCTTTGAGCTTTTGACAATAGGCGTCCATGGAGGGCATGGATTTCAAAGTTAGGTTCACAAACTCGTGCTCCAAGGCAGAAGCACGAGCTCCCTTGTTGCTGTGAAAAATATTCTTGAGTCGTAACCAGGCTTCCAGGGCGGTGGATTCAGGTTCAAGAACACGAACCAGTAAGTCATCTGATAGGGTCGCGTAGATCCACTGTAGCACGATAGCATCAACTTCCATCCAAGAATCACGAGTCGGATCATCCTTTGGTGGGGGTAGGGTGCCGTCGATATGGTCAGTGACTTTGTAACCGCGAGCATTCAACTGAAACAAATTAACCCAGCAAGAATACGACACCTTGGTGCGGTCCAAAACCCTAACCTTGTTCTGGATATTAGTTACAGTGTAAACAGGGTGCAGGGCCAGTGGTTTGATGTCGCTGGATTCAGGTTTCTTCTGATCTCCCATCGCTGAAGTTGTGAAACGGAATGGGAGGCTGGAATACTGTGCAAACCGTGGCTTGCTGTGAACTGTGAAGAAAAGAAAACCCTGGTATAGAGCTTTAGGTATGCTCTGATACCATGAAACAAATTGATTTCTGAATGAATGTTTATTGATCATACGATATCAATATATACAACTACAATAGGAGATAATTAAGTAAACAGATAAACTAAACCTATACAAGATATAATAGATCTATGTAATCTATTCTAACTAACTCTCTACATATATCTCTACATAATAATAAATAATACACAAAATTGTAGTTGCAGGTAAAGATTCATCTTCCCCAATTAGAATTAGGGTTTCAAATGTCCTTATCCATCACAAATCCCTAACTACAAATTTCAATTTAAATAGAGAAACGAAAAGGTTTATAGTGAAATATAGGTTAGTTACATGTGTTAGTTAGCCATGACACTATAAACACTGCACATAATAAAAATGAAGTTAACAACAAAGGGGATATGATAGTTACCAAATCAGGTGTTGTTGGTGGTATAGTCTCCGTATAGAGGCCATTTCAAGTAGAGAGAAATCGGGTTAGGGTACCACTCCACACAATCAGAATCAAACTAACGATAGCAGAAGATTTACACTTGCAGTAGAAGATACAACAGAATTTTGATGCATGTACCCGATCTGACTTGACCGTAATAAACGTGTCGACAAAAAGCTGAACTCGCAACCCAGCTACCAAGGCTCAGTGGGGATGTCCATCTAACTCTGGTTGTCTCTGTTCTAACTGAAAAAGTGGCAACAGAGTCTTCGGACACCTCCGCCGTCTAGACATTGTGGTAACCCCCTCTCTTTCGTCACTGGCGATGTTAATAGTTGGCCGGAGGCCATGGCCGGCTACCTTCACTGTCTCTTTCTCTCTCTCTCTGACCTCTCTCATCGTTCTCTCACATCTCACCTTATTTTAAAATAAGGAGAAATAAAAAAGCTTATATGAAGGTACAACAAATTTTCCATAACGTACAATATATAAAGCACACTAAACCAACAATGCTTGAAGTACAACCACCAATTGCATAAGTATGTTGTAAATTAGAGTTATATATAATTTATAATATTAATACCAATTATTATCAAATATTCAAATAAAGTGAAATGATACATCCCATAAATTCAAATAAACATTCAACAAAAACCACAAAATGATATGAAAACCCATAAGTACTAAAAATCTTCAGTAAAAAATATCAAATATTAAAAATATAGTGAAAAGTCCTAAATCCTACAAAGATTATTACATGTCGGTTCGGTTATGGTGGGTATGGAAAAAATGATAACCATAACCGACCCGCTACTTTCGGTTTTCGAAAAAACCATTAACCGACCCACCGGTTTTTTATTTGGTTCGGTTTTTTCGGTTCGGTTTTGTCGGTTAATTCGGTTATGGTTCGGTTAATTAGGTTTTTTGCACACCCCTAGTTTGAAGCGTGTGGATAATATGAATGGTATAGTTATCGTATTATAACTTTTTTTTTAATGAATTTATATGAATTTTTACTAGTTTTGAAGGAATTCAATTGATATTATAGAGGTTTTAGGATATATCAAGTTACCTCTACAAGTTATTCTTATTCATGGTGAAAAAGGAAAGTATATATCGTTTATAAGAAAAACAAGATTGTAGAAAATCAATATTTTACAATTTGTTATATCTTTTAAGTTGAAAGCAGTGGCGAAGTTTGAGATTTTTAACCGGCGGTTGAAAACGTATATATCTAAAAAAATATAAAATTGGGGGTCGAATACGTATATACCTAAAAAATTTATACGAAAACTACATACCTGTGTGCGTAGCCCGGCCCCTACAAAGCTGCACCCCTGGTTGAAAGCAATATATATTCTGTCATGAAACCCACTATAAAACCACTTCGGATTCTCTTAACTTCATACAACTTTTACACCACACAATTTTTCATCATTTGATACGCATATTGAGCGTAATAATCAAGCAAAACATCAATCTCCATGGCTGAAGAACCTGTTTCTGAAGGTATATTATAATCATTTACTATATTACTAACCTTAATTCCCATTTCTTTTTATGTTTCCACATCATTTGATGGTTTGTAAATGAATGCAGTAATCAATAACGATCAAAATGTGTTACAGAAACACGTTGAGTTCTTTGATCGTAACAACGACGGTGTGATTTACCCTTGGGAAACCTTTCAAGGTTCGTATCGATTAGATTTCTGTAATGGTTCGAAGTATGTGAGATTTTTTAGAATATTGAACAACAGTTTCTGATAATTTTGTCAAATGAATTGTTTTTTTTTCTTTTTTTTTTTTTTTTACATTTTAGGGTTTCGAGCGATCGGGTGTGGTATCCTGTTATCTTCATTTGCTGCAGTGTTCATCAATGTTGGTCTTAGCGGCAAAACTCGTCCTGTATGTATATAATCTGTATCTAGTTCTTTTTCTTTTGAGTTATGATTCATTGATTTGCATCCGTGGCGAAGCATACACCCAAAAATTTATATACGAAAACTAGATACTCTCCACTACTGAACGAAAAGTTCAGAGGGGTCGGCCGCCCCCTCCTACCAATTAAAAGCTTCGCCCATGATTTGCATGGTTAATGATAGGGATGAGAAGGGTATATTACCGGTAGTGAAATTACCTAAAATCAAATATGAGTAAAAAGTAAAAACACAAACAAAATTCCGTACTAATTATGGGGATACAATGCTAGTTTCGTCCCGGTATCACAATAATAGGTCAATAGCAAAAGCGAGAACCATAAAAATAACTATCAGTTGGTACGATGCTGATACTTGGTAAAAAGTATTCATAGTAGTTTAAATATTTTACTGAGAATCATACTGAAATTATGTTGTTCCATACATAGGCAAACATTTTTATATAGAAAAGAGTTAAATGTCATTTTGTCCCTATGGTTTGTTCACTTTTGCTATTTCAGACCAATTTTAAAAAATGCACCAGTTTCCTCCCTGACATACTGGAAACGTGCCACTTCAGTTCAAAAATTAAAACCCAGTTAAACAGGTTAAACGAAGGATATTATTATCAATTCATATGACATATGACAGTTAACTCTATTGAAAACTATTGTGATTGATATCAGGTTGCTTTCTGAATTTCATATTGATAATGGGATTTGTGTTCTAGTTAAAGTGACTTTATGCTAATATTAAATTCAGTCCTAGGAAACTAAAGCACTATGATGCATGGTGATTTATTATATGAACAGGTTCGGATCAGAATTGACATGGAAACTTTTTTGTCCATTTTCTTTTTGATTTTAAAGAGTGTTTGGGTAGTAAAAATTAGTACAAAAACTATGCAGTTACAGTAACATTTAGCAATAGGGTTGTTTACGAGCCGAGTCAAACCGAGCGGAGCAGTTTTTTTAAAACCAAGCCTTAAATCAAACGAACATTTTTCGAGCAGTGAATATCGGAGCGAGCGTCGAGCGATTTTGACAATAGTGTCGCCCGATTTAAATTTGGGGACAGAAATAGTTACAATATTGGGTCTCAAGTTTTTATACATTTAAAAATAGACATATTTCATGGCATAATATTTTTCTTAGGAATCAATATGTTGTGGCCGATGAGGTGATGATCATATTGCACAAACAATGACGTTGAGAGCAGGAAACGATCGACTTAGGGTAACAACACGAGACATTAAGGCGATGAGCAGACTGTCGTTTTGTGGTTTAGGGTTTAACTTTTAGATTTGATGTTATTTTTTTTTATTGCGTGATTGGGCTTGTACGTATAGATATAGTTGTAAATTTGTATATAGTGGACCAAAATCTAATAGAGAGGTATATATAACTATAAATTTAATTTATATTTAGGTATATATATTCTAATTAAAAATAATAATTCTAGCCGAATCGAGTCGAACGGACATTTGCTCATGTTTGGCTCGTTTACAAACTGAACCGAGCAGAGCGGCTCGTTTACAATGCCTCAGATCATACGAGCATTTACGAGCGAGCGGCGAGTATATTTCCGTTAACTTTTAATTAGGGATAGCCATCGTGTCGGGTTGAGTTTGGATAGAACGATTGAAACTGATGAACCATAATGCGACACATGGTTTTCGTGTCAAGGGTATCAACACTAACCCTTGAACACTTAAAACCGTTTAACCTGAGTATGACTAGTGTCATCAGTTTATTTAAACATGTCAAACAGATTAGTGGATTAAAATGGGTTGACAGATTGTAATCAATGTTAAAGGAGTTAAACATGATGTGAAGAGGTTGGTTGGGTTACAAAGAGTATTAATAAAGTTTAAGCGGGATAATTGATGATAATCGGGTTGTGATTATTATTGTTGTTATAAATTGGTTAATGATAAATCAACTAGTTTATATAGAACCAAACCATCATATATCTTTAAAAAGTAGTTTATACTAAACCCATACCATTATTGTGTGGGACAAAAATTATTGCACCAGACCATATTTTGGGAAAACTTTACCTATGTATTTGTGTGCATCAAAGTTTGAATTTATGGTTTATTCCAAACGAGGTTATATATCTTTAAAAAGTAGTTTTCTTTATATAGTAATTTATTTAATATTATTTAAATTTAGCCATTTTATATTAAGAAGATTAAATAAAAGGCTTTAAGAGGCACCCATGGTTTGATGATCGTCAGTTAAGTAACTTTTGTTAAACTATGTGTGATGTGTAATGTAGATCATTTTATGAATTTCCTAAGATTAAATTATTTATTTATAAAGTAGTTGAAATTATTTCAATCTTTACATAAGAAACAAAGTATCCCTTGCAACTTTAACAATGTGACTTTACATGAAGAATTTGCACTTGAAGTAGGAGCAACATTGGAAGTATTTGCAAATTTACATGATTTAACCTTATGTTTGTTTGGACACAGGGAAAAAGGTATCCTAATTTACTATTCCCGATCCACATTGCAAACATTAAAATGGCCAAACATGGTAGTGACTCCGGTGTCTATGATGCTCATGGAAGGTATGTAATAACTTGTTGTTCATGGTAGAAAATAAATCGAGCTAATTTGAGCTCAAGCCTTTCTACACTCGATTTTAATTCATTTATTATTATATAATATATATGTGAATTGTGTAAGTTTTCATGTATAGTATAATATCTGTTATTTAGTTGTTTTTATCCTGATCTTATTTATGATAAATATAATTATGCATATACATAATTAATATATTGGATAAATATATATATATATATATATATAATATTCTTATTTAGGCTTGCAAGCCTATTTACATCTAAACTACTTCAATCAAACTAACAACATATACATTTTATATTTTATTTTAGGTTTGTTCCTTCCAAGTTTGAGGAGATATTTCACAAATATGCACGGATAAATTCAGAGGCCTTGACAGCAGACGAACTGGATGAGTTTCTCAAAGGAAACCAAGAACCCAAAGATTACGGAGGATGGTAGGGACACATTTATTTTTTATCATTCAATTGTTATAATTATTTGAATATTAATAAAAATTGGTAAACCGGATATCATGTGTAGGATTGGAGGACTCTCAGAATGGAAAATATTGTATTATCTTGCTAAGGACAAAACAGGGTTATTGAAAAAGGATACCATTAAAGCGGTTTATGATGGAAGCTTGTTTGAAAAAATGGCAGCCGAAACGACCAAGAAGAAACATAAATAAACACTAGCAGTAGCATATCTTGAAGATGGTACATTAGACTTCACCAAATTCCTTAAATACCATGGTTGTGTGATTTCATTAATGGGTTTAAGTATTTGTTCACCGCTTGTCCGGAAGCTTCCATATTGATCCAGGCGTGACAAAAATTCAACCGCTATAAATGTTCTAAGTGACAACTTGTATTTTTAAGAGGTGGGACTCGGATCAGGAGGGGTGTTTCTTATTTTCCCGTATACACCTCCAAAATACTTTTACATCTTGGTCGTTTCCTATAAAAATGTTTAATTATAAAGGTATATTTATAAAAGTATGTAAAAAAAAGTTTATGGAAATAAAATTTACCAACAATCTCATCTTCCGATACGGCGAGCCATGTTTGTGCCAACGCAAATTCTTCCTTAGGCGTCCATAATTCGACCTTCTTAGGAGCATGTGTTTCGGTCTCACCCTTCTTACGATGCCTTCTCGATCATCCACCTTGTGAGGAAGTGGATTCGGCTTGGGTTTAGGCTGCGGATTCGGTATCGGGTGTGTTTTGGGTTTGGGGTATGTTTTGGATATGGGGTATGTCTTGGGGGAAAATGGAGGTTGGGAATAATATCCGTAAAAACGGGGAATCAGTGGAGTAGTCGGATGAGGAGAAGTTGGGGTGCTGTCACACCCCGATTTCCACGTGTCTCACCGGTGGGCCCGGTGGGGGATTATCGTGACGTAGTTGGCAACAATATAGTCAAACCACACAATATATGAATGCACAGCGGAAGCATAAAGATAATTATATTTCAACCATTGTTTGTAATATCAAATGTATTACGAATAGTCGAAGAGTATCCACAGGGGATCAAATAAAAATATAAGTTTTGTTCAACAGACGAAGGCATCTTAAGCTTGCGAGACTCTTTATGATGCTAAGGAGAATATCCAGCCGATTACGCATAGTACCTGCATTTAGTCTTTTTGGGAAAATACGTCAGTTTACACTGGTAAATACATTCAACCGACACTTTTGAAAAATGTTTATTAAAATTGATTTGAATGCACAAGGCACAAACTCTTTTATAACTCGGGATAATTATTTAAATATATAATCTTGTGAACGAATTACATGTTCCTTATGCGTTCAGTAGCCACAAGTCCGGGTTAAAGATCAATAGACACACCACAGCGACTATTTATGCACTGACGAGTGTACGCCTACACTTCGCGCTTAGGTCGTGGCCATTTCGTAAAATGATGCCAGGGATATCCGGGACATGGTCATTAACCCCCAAAGGCTTTTAAGTAACAAGACTGTTTAAACAAGCCGATCAAATTTATTCAATTACCCACTTAACTGTGGAGAACTTGATGCCCGATCAAGCGGTATACTATATACCGTAACCCAAGCCCGTATAACGGAAAATAAGTTAAAAGTATTTACCTTTGCAAGTATAAATCCTTAATCGAAATAAATTGCAGATAGCTTTTACTGGTCTCCTATTCTGGAACGAAGGTTTAAAATAACCTATTAGAATCCTAACGGGTCTTTTTAATTTAGCCGTAGCTTAGACCGGTCAGTTTCAAGGATAGATACGGTTTAATCGCGTGAAAGGCGAAAACCGAGAATGGAATGTGATTTTGGACCCAACAAGTTTGAAGACTTGTTTTATATGGGTATAATAACCACACTCTGGATTTTGGGGTCAAAACAATATGGTTTGACCCGTTTCGGCTAGTTTATGTAAACTAGTTACATAAGCCGAACCGTGCGCGCAAAAGGCGTAACGGGTAACCGTAAGAGTCCTACACTGGTTTCCTAAGTCAATATGCTTTAAAGAGGTTGTGGTATCAGTAGGATACTGTCACGGCCCTCGACCCCAGTTTGACCCGGTTCAAGAACCGCGAGGCAGGAATCCCGTGGTATCTAATTTAGGTGACAGCGGAAGTCTTTTAATACAGGATCTTTTAATACTAAAAATGCCCGTTTAATATATTATATAAAGTTCTAGGGATAAAATCCCATAATTTACAATAAGATGATTTCACAGGGAAATCTTTATTTCTCAAAACATGTTACTTTATTTATTCACATTGAGCCACTTCTCTGAGCTTGTAGTGCTTCACGACACTTTTCTTGGATCACAACAGATCACCTGAAACATGTTTGAAAAAGGTTTTGTCAGCAGAGAAATACTGAGTGAATCATTCTTGTTTATGTAAAATCATAGTTAGTTATAATTTACAGTATTAAGAGCGATTACAATGTTTCTGATATCAACCAACTACCCACAGTATTTGTCACTCGACTCGTTTCGGTGACTGTGGTCATATCAATGTTGGGTCCGTTCACCCACAAGTGACGTCAATCACTAATAGGTCCGTTCACCTAAAAGTGACGTTTCATGAATTAGGTACGCTCACCTAAACTGATAACACTAGTAATGTGCACAATACCCCACATACCGGCTGTAATTTGGTGATTACAAAGACTTAATCCCTGTAATTATAACTTTGGAAAACAATTTGGAGTATTGTAAAACAGTTGATAAAAAGAGAATGACTCACATTGCAGATTTAACGAGCAAAGTATAAGCCAACTGATTTGCCTTGATTAACCTAATTTAAATAACAATGCACACACAAACGGTTAGTAACTAATACAACAGTTACGTCAATTCACGAGATTAAACCCTCACAACAATTAGTAAAGTGTAATACTTAATAATTCAACGGATTCACAACAAATAACAGAGCATAGTCCGAATTCGAACAGCACTCAAATATTCAAGTTGAAATCACGATGAATAACAAAGTATAAGCTCAATTTGAGCAGCACTTAAACAATCGTTGGATAGTTATAATCGATCGGACGTTGAATCGTAATAGCGATCGAGTTATTACCCTGATTGTGGCAGCACTTCGTGAATTTGTTGTGGACTGATTCTACTATAACTCGACGTACACAGAGAATTTTTACGTCGTTTCAATCACAGAATGCAAGTGCCAATGTCGGCTATTTATACTGATTTTTGGACACGCTTACGGACCGTAAGCCACTTCCCTTACGGTCCGTAAGGGAAGCAGTCTATTTATAGGCTAGCCAGGTTCTGGACTAGCTATGCTGAGTTGACAGTTTTCAATATTTAAAATTTGACAACGAGATTTATTGATAATCGTTACTAGGATTTTACCCCCCCCCCCGAGTTTTAGGGGCTCTGATCCTAATTCCAATTGTTCTGGAAATTTTAGGGTTTATGCAGAATCACTCGGGTTTCTCAATTAGGGTTTCCTTTTTGATTAATTATCATCCTAAGTATTACTTTTAGTGAGAGTTGTTACATCCTCCCTACCTTAAGAAAAATCTCGTCCTCGAGATTTACTGGAATAAATGAGGATATTTGCGCTTCATTTCTGATTCTAGCTCCCAAGTGTATTCCGGTCCTCTTTTTGAATTACATTTAACCTTGACCAGCACTAGTCGTTTGTGCTTGAGAAACTTAACTTTTCTATCTTCGATTTGTAGTGGTTTTTCTACGAATTTCAGCTTTTCGTTTACCTCTATATCTTGAAGAGGTACTACCAGGGATTCATCTGATAAGCATTTCTTGAGGTTGGATACATGAAATACATCATGTACTCCAGCTAGTTCTTTTGGTAGTTGTAAGCGATAAGCAACTGGTCCTATTCGTTGTATTACTGAAAATGGTCCTACATACCTTGGACTCAGTTTTCCTTTCTTACCGAATCGTACTACTCCTTTCCAAGGAGAAACTTTCAATAGTACTTTGTTTCCGACTTGAAATTCTAATGGTTTGCGACGATTGTCTGCATAGCTTTTCTGGCGATCTCGAGCCGTTTTCAGTCTTTCCTTGATCTGAGTTATCTTGTCAGTAGTTTCTTGTACAATCTCAGGACCTGATAATTGACTTTCTCCTATTTCTGCCCAACAAACTGGAGTTCTGCACTTGCGTCCATACAGTGCTTCGAATGGAGCAGTTTCAATGCTTGAATGATAACTATTGTTATAGGAGAATTCAATTAAAGGTAAATGGTTATCCCAATTACCACCAAAATCTATTACACATGCTCTGAGCATGTCTTCCAAAGTTTGTATTGTCCTTTCACTTTGTCCGTCGGTTTGTGGATGATATGCAGTACTCAGATTTAGTCGGGTTCCCATTGCTTTCTGAAAACTAGCCCAGAAATGGGAAGTGAAACGACTATCCCTATCTGAGATAATGGAGAGTGGAACTCCATGTAAGGATACTACTTCATCTACGTACAACTTGGCCAATCTTTCCATGCTAAAGGTTTCTTTCATTGGTAGAAAGTGAGCTGATTTGGTTAATCGATCCACAATTACCCAAATCGCATCATTACCTTTTCTGGTTCTGGGTAACTTAGTAACAAAATCCATTGTTATGAGTTCCCATTTCCATAATGGCATTTCTAATTTTTGTAGTAGTCCTGAAGGTTTCTGATGTTCGGCTTTAACTTGTGAACAGGTTAGACACTTAGATACGTATTCGGCTATATCCTTTTTCATTCCTATCCACCAAAAATTATTCCTTAAATCTTGGTACATCTTATTGTTTCCTGGATGTACAGTATACCTAGATTTATGAGATTCTTCTAAAATCTTATTTCTTAATTCTCCCTGCTTAGGTACCCAAATTCGTTTCTTGTGGAATTTCCAAATTCCATCATTTCCTTGTTCCAATTCTTTTATGTAACCTTTCATTCCTTCAGCAACGTCCTTGATTGCTGTTTCCTGAATTTCCTTCAATTGCTCCATTAAATCTACTTGTAGATTTAATCTAAGAGCACGGAATCGCTTTTGCTTCTCATGATATTTACGACTTAAGGCATCTGCGACTACGTTCGCCTTTCTTCGTGATATTAAATATCATAGTCGTAATCACTCAGGATTTCCATCCATCTTCTTTGCCTCATATTTAACTCTTTTTGCCCAAATATGTATCTTAAACTTTTATGGTCTGTATAAACAGTAAACTTACTTCCATACAGATAATGTCTCCAAATTTTAAGGGCAAAAATTATGGCTCCTAATTCTAAATCATGAGTCGTATAATTCTCTTCATGCTTTTTCAATTGCCTAGAGGCATACGCAATTACCTTCTTTCGTTGCATTAGCACACATCCAAATCCTAACTTTGAGGCATCACAATATACTTCGAAATCTTCTATTCCTTCGGGTAAGGCTAAAATTGGAGCATTCGTCAATCGGTGTTTTAAAATCTTAAAAGCTTCTTCTTGTCTAGATCCCCATTCAAATTTAATGGCTTTACAGGTCAACTTAGTCAAGGGTACAGCTATCTTAGAGAAATCCTTAATAAATCTTCTGTAGTATCCAGCTAAGCCTAGAAAACTTCTAATTTCCATAGCTGTTTGTGGGACCTTCCATTTGGTGATTGCTTCTATTTTAGCAGGATCTACATGAATTCCTTCGTGATTTACCACATGACCTAAGAATTGCACTTCTTGCAGCCAAAATTCACATTTCGAGAATTTGGCATAGAGCTTTTCTTTTCTTAACAAAGTTAAGAGTACATGTAGGTGCTCACAATGTTCCTTTTGGCTTTTGGAGTAAATAAGTATATCGTCGATGAAAACGATCACAAATTTATCCAAGTATGGTTTACAGATCCTATTCATCATGTCCATTAATGTTGCGGGTGCATTCGTTAATCCAAAGGGCATGACTGTAAACTCATAATGACCTTACCTAGTTCTGAAAGCAGTTTTAAGTATGTCCTCCTCTTGTACCTTCAGTTGGTGATATCCAGATCTTAAGTCTATTTTGGAAAAATATCTAGCGCCTTGAAGTTGATCAAAAAGATCATCAATCCTAGGTAATGGGTATCGATTCTTAATTGTAACTTTATTCAGCTCTCTATAATCAATACACATCCTCATCGATCCATCTTTCTTTTTCACAAACAACACTGGTGCTCCCCAAGGGGATGAGCTAGGTTGTATAAACCCTTTGCTTAGTAATTCGTCTAATTGCTTTTTCAATTCTAGCATTTCGGTGGGTGCTAATCGATAAGGTGCTTTGGCTATTGGTGTAGTTCCTAGAATTAGACGAATTCTAAACTCTACTTCTCTATCGGGTGGTAACCCAGGTAATTCTTCTGGAAAAACATCTGTATATTCTGAGACTACAGGGATGTCTTGAAGTTCCTTACTTTTAGTGTTAATGATTACAGAAATCATATACACCATTTCTTGTTTTCTCGAATAACTAGCCAATTTCATCACTGAGATGAATTTCAATGGTTTTCGAGGTCTATCTCCTGTAATTAAAATCACCTCTCCTGTGGGGGTACGAATTTCTACGGAATTCTTATCACATATGGTTGGCTACTAACCAATCCATTCCTAATACTACATCGAATCCAGCTAATTTCATAGGTAACAGATTTGCAGAAAACTTATGGCCTAATAGTTCTATCTTTCCTTCTTGCCAAACTTTGTCTATGTTAACAGAATTTCCTTCTGCGGTTTCAACCGTAAAAATCTGCCTAAGGGTGGTTAAAGGTAAATTAAGAGCTTAGCAGAATGAAGTATTAATAAAACTTTGGTTTGCACCAGAGTCAAATAATACTTTTGCAAATACGTCGTGAACTAAGAACGTACCAGCTATCACATCTGGGATGAGTTCAGCTTCTTGAGTGGTCAACTGGAATGCTCATGCATTCTTCTTAGTAGCTCCGTTGGCTTGTTTGGCTTTGTTGTCTGTTGGTTTAACTAACTTAGGACATTCTGGTCTAAAATATCCGGTTTCTCCGCAGTTAAAACAGACTGTTGTCTTCTTTCTACAATTTTCTTCACGATGTCCTGCAACTTTACAAAAGTTGCAGATTACATTGCATCTTCCAAAATGGTTCTTTTTGCAATTTCTGCAAAAAGGCGGATTTGCGGATTGCCTCATTTCTTTCTTCTTAAACTTATTATTATTATTATTATTATTACCCACACGAAATCCTTGGGTAATCTTTTGAGCCAATTCCTTCTTTCGATCTTCTTCTCTTGTGCGTACCAGTTCATCGGTTAAGGTATTAGCTAACTCCACAGCATCGTCAATAGTGTGTGGTCTCGCAGCTTTAACGATGTTACGGATCTCTCCGATTAATCCCCAAATATAACGGGAAATGAGTACCGGTTCTGGTGAAGCCAGTGTAGGTACCACTCTCGCATATTCGAAGAATGTCGAAGTATATCCCCGACAATCTACGCCTATCATACGATGACTCAGGAACTTGTTTGCCATTTGTTCCTTTTCGTATTCGGGACAGAATTTTCTTTCTACCAGACTCTTAAATTCTTCCCAGTTTATTGCATAGGCCACCTTTCTTCCTTTTGCTTGCAATACAGTGTTCCACCACTCTAACGCCCCTTCTTTGAACAAATTCGACGCATACATAACTTGATCTTCTTCGGCACATTTACTTATTGCAATTACTGCTTCGGTTTTCTCTAACCAACGCAGTACTGCAGTTGCTCCTTCGTTACCTGCAAATTCAGCAGGTTTGCAAGCAAGAAATTCTTTGTAAGTGCAACCAGGCGTTGCAGCTTTCATTTTCTTAGGAGGTGGAGCCTGTCGTGGATTATTATTGTCATGATTGCCGCCTCCATTTACACTATGGCTAAAATTGTCCTCCTGGGTACGTTTACTAGGAATGATTTGTTGCGGTTCAACAGGTTTCTGAGCAGCAGCCATGATTGCAGGAATGGCATTAGCTATCCCTTGAGTGATGATATTTTCAATATCTTGTCTAGTCATATACTGGTTTTCCTGATTTTGCTCAGATTGATTCTCTTCATTAACTGGTTCATTACTAGCGTTTCCCATCTGATAATTAGTATAAGTGTAATTTATTAGTGTCAAATAATTGCTAGTTAGATATAACAAAGCAATTACACATAAACACATAAAACCTTACAACACATATCTATGACCAAAATTGTCGATTTTCTCGACTTCTACTTTGTTTGATAGATTATATAGGCGTCAATACACACTATCTTTCTTACAATGTTTTATTTCCCATTTTACAAAATTAGATTTCACTATTACTATTATTATACAGACAGACTTTCCAACCCCACTATTCTTTGATCAACTGGCAGTTCAGTAGTGACGCTCCCTCTCGTCGTACTTACAGGAGATTTGTTCCCCTATTTCCCGGATCCTATTCCCTGTACCTATCAGTTCTTCACCAAACTGATGAAGTTTGGCCAGGTTTTCATAGCTCATTGGCGGGTTGGGGATAGGTTCTGGATCAAATTGAGGAAGGTAAGTATAGGGACTATTGATCATATTTTGGAATTGCCAGTCATTTGTCCACCACTCTTCCATTTGGCCTAAAGGTCGTGTGTGGATTAGTGGGTCTGGAATAGTTGGTTCTAAGTTTATTGGAAATTGGGTTGTGGCAGGGTAAGAGTAGAGATTATTGTTGATAGGTTCTATGACATCACAATTCGCTAGTAGACGGTCTATTTCGTCTTGAAATGTGATTTCTTCCGGTTGTTTCGAACTCTCTCCGATCTCTATTCCCTTTTGCTTAATGTCTTGTCTTATTTCTATCTCTACTGGTTTAGAAATCTCTCCGGTCTCAATTCCTTTTCCTTTGTCTATGGGGTTTTCTATTTTGGGAAGTCTCCTAGTGGCTGGCTTCCTCCTGCGCACTTTTCTCCATCCTACATATCTTCTTCTCTTTTTAGGTTTGGCTTTTTCCAGCGGTAGAGCTTGGAATTCCAGAGGTTCCTCTATGTCAGCAATATAACCAGTAAAGTCGTGGGAGACTTCAATTGGTACTGGGTAGAGGTTGAGATTCTGAAATGCTTCCGATATCTCATTCATGCTGGATAGCATATATGCAAAATGCACAAAAATGTTAAGTTAAAACTTTGGAACAAAGTTTAACAAATAAACATTGAAGTTTTATTGCATACCAATTTATACAAAGGATAATCAAGAAAAAGAACATACTAGGATTTGATTTATTTATTTACGGAGTAGTGATTTTCTACTAGATTAGGCCTATTGGTATTTTAGAGGTTTGCATTTTCTGCTACGGTAGCTAGCATATAAAGATTTTCCCATTTTTCATCTAATTCGTCCTCCCAAGGTGGACTAGTAACAAATTCCTGGATTTCCGGATTAAACCTCACTTTCTTGGCTTGGGGTTTCATTATTTTCTCCTGACCCTTCCTAAGAATTGAATTTCTTTTCTCTGGGGTAAGAGGATTTTCATAATTTACTTTACGGACAAAAATTCCTTCTTTTAGATCTGCTGGGGGTTTGGAGGAAGAGGTTCCTTTTTCTGTGGGTGTAGTGTCTAATTTGTGGTAGATAGCAGAAAACTTTTGTTTACCCATACTGTAGCTAACAAATAACCAGTTAATAAAACACATAATCACAGAATGGCAATTAATAAAATTAAGTATTTTGTTAAATACTTTACTTTAAATTAGTAATAGGCTTAAATCAGTGGCTCGATCAGTGGCTCTGATACCACCTTTTCCTGTCACGGCCCTAGACCCCAGTTTGACCCGGTTCAAGAGCCGCGAGGCAGGAATCCCGTGGTATCTAATTTAGGTGACAGCAGAAGTCTTTTAATACATGATCTTTTAATACTAAAAATGCCCGTTTAATATATTATATAAAGTTCTAGGGATAAAATCCCATAATTTACAATAAGATGATTTCACAGGGAAATCTTTATTTCTCAAAACATGTTTCTTTATTTATTTACATTGAGCCACTTCTCTGAGCTTGTAGTGCTTCACGGCACTTTTCTTGGATCACAACAGATCACCTGAAACATGTTTGAAAAAGGTTTTGTCAGCGGGGAAATACTGAGTGAATCATTCTTGTTTATGTAAAATCATACTTAGTTATAATTTACAGTATTAAGAGCGATTACAATGTTTCTGATATCAACCAACTACCCACAGTATTTGTCACTCGACTCGTTTCGGTGACTGTGGTCATATCACTGTTGGGTCCGTTCACCCACAAGTGACGTCAATCACTAATAGGTCCGTTCACCTAAAAGTGACGTTTCATGAATTAGGTACGCTCACCTAAACTGATAACACTAGTAATGTGCACAATACCCCACATACCGGCTGTAATTTGGTGATTACAAAGACTTAATCCCTGTAATTATAACTTTGGAAAATAATTTGGAGTATTGTAAAACAGTTGATAAAAAGAGAATGACTCACATTGCAGATTTAACGAGCAAAGTATAAGCCTACTGATTTGCCTTGATTAACCTAATTTAAATAACAATGCACACACAAACGGTTAGTAACTAATACAGCAGTTACGTCAATTCACGAGATTAAACCCTCACGACAATTAGTAAAGTGTAATACTTAATAATTCAACGGATTCACAACGAATAACATAGCATAGTCTGAATTCGAACAGCACTCAAATATTCAAGTTGAAATCACGATGAATAACAAAGTATAAGCTCAATTTGAGCAGCACTTAAACAATCGTTGGATAGTTATAATCGATCGGACGTTGAATCGTAATAGCGATCGAGTTATTACCCTGATTGTGGCAGCACTTCGTGAATTAGTGTGTGTTGTGGACTGATTCTACTATAACTCGACGTACATAGAGAATTTTTACGTCGTTTCAATCACAGAATGCAAGTGCCAATGTCGGCTATTTATACTGATTTTTGGCCACGCTTACAGACCGTAAGCCACTTCCCTTACGGTCCGTAAGGGAAGCAGTCTATTTATAGGCTAGCCAGGTTCGGGACTAGCTATGCTGAGTTGACAGTTTTCAATTTTTAAAATTTGACAACGAGATTTATTGATAATCGTTACTAGGATTTTACCCCCCCCCCCCCCGAGTTTTAGGGGCTCTGATCCTAATTCCAATTGTTTTGGAAATTTTAGGGTTTATGCAGAATCACTCGGGTTTCTCAATTAGGGTTTCCTTTTTGATTAATTATCATCCTAAGTATTACTTTTAGTGAGAGTTGTTACATCCTCCCCACCTTAAGAAAAATTTCGTCCTCGAGATTTACTGGAATAAATGAGGATATTTGCGCTTCATTTCTGATTCTAGCTCCCAAGTGTATTCCGGTCCTCTTTTTGAATTCCATTTAACCTTGACCAGCACTAGTCGTTTGTGCTTGAGAAACTTAACTTTTCTATCTTCGATATGTAGTGGTTTTTCTACGAATTTCAGCTTTTCGTTTACCTCTATATCTTGAAGTGGTACTACCAGGGATTCATTTGATAAACATTTCTTGAGGTTGGATACATGAAATACATCATGTACTCCAGCTAGTTCTTCTGGTAGTTGTAAGCGATAAGCAACTGGTCCTATTCGTTGTATTACTGAAAATGGTCCTACATACCTTGGACTCCGTTTTCCTTTCTTACCGAATCGTACTACTCCTTTCCAAGGAGAAACTTTCAATAGTACTTTATTTCCGACTTGAAATTCTCATGGTTTGCGACGATTGTCTGCATAGCTTTTCTGACGATCTCGAGCCGTTTTCAGTCTTTCCTTGATCTGAGTTATCTTGTCAGTAGTTTCTTGTACAATCTCAGGACCTGATAATTGACTTTCTCCTATTTCTGCCCAACAAACTGGAGTTCTGCACTTGCGTCCATACAGTGCTTCGAATGGAGCAGTTTCAATGCTTGAATGATAACTATTGTTATAGGAGAATTCAATTAAAGGTAAATGGTTATCCCAATTACCACCAAAATCTATTACACATGCTCTGAGCATGTCTTCCAAAGTTTGTATTGTCCTTTCACTTTGTCCGTCGGTTTGTGGATGATATGCAGTACTCAGATTTAGTCGGGTTCCCATTGCTTTCTGAAAACTAGTCCAGAAATGGGAAGTGAAACGACTATCCCTATCTGAGATAATGGAGAGTGGAACTCCATGTAAGGATACTACTTCATCTACGTACAACTTGGCCAATCTTTCCATGCTAAAGGTTTCTTTCATTGGTAGAAAGTGAGCTGATTTGATTAATCGATCCACAATTACCCAAATCGCATCATTACCTTTTCTGGTTCAGGGTAACTTAGTAACAAAATCCATTGTTATGAGTTCCCATTTCCATAATGGCATTTCTAATTGTTGTAGTAGTCCTGAAGGTTTCTGATGTTCGGCTTTAACTTGTGAACAGGTTAGACACTTAGATACGTATTCGGCTATATCCTTTTTCATTCCTATCCACAAAAAATTATTCCATAAATCTTGGTACATCTTATTGTTTCCTGGATGTACAGTATACCTAGATTTATGAGATTCTTCTAAAATCTTATTTCTTAATTCTCCCTGCTTAGGTACCCAAATTCGTTTCTTGTGGAATTTCCAAATTCCATCATTTCCTTGTTCCAATTCTTTTATGTAACCTTTCATTCCTTCAGCAACGTCCTTGATTGCTGTTTCCTGAATTTCCTTCAATTGCTCCATTAAATCTACTTGTAGATTTAATCTAAGAGCACGGAATCGCTTTTGCTTCTCATGATATTTACGACTTAAGGCATCTGCGACTACGTTCGCCTTTCCTTCGTGATATTGAATATCATAGTCGTAATCACTCAGGATTTCCATCCATCTTCTTTGCCTCATATTTAACTCTTTTTGCCCAAATATGTATCTTAAACTTTTATGGTCTGTATAAACAGTAAACTTACTTCCATACAGATAATGTCTCCAAATTTTAAGGGCAAAAATTATGGCTCCTAATTCTAAATCATGAGTCGTATAATTCTCTTCATGCTTTTTCAATTGCCTAGAGGCATACGCAATTACCTTCTTTCGTTGCATTAGCACACATCCAAATCCTAACTTTGAGGCCTCACAATATACTTCGAAATCTTCTATTCCTTCGGGTAAGGCTAAAATTGGAGCATTCGTCAATCGGTGTTTTAAAATCTTAAAAGCTTCTTCTTGTCTAGATCCCCATTCAAATTTAATGGTTTTACAGGTCAACTTAGTCAAGGGTACAGCTATCTTAGAGAAATCCTTAATAAATCTTCTGTAGTATCCAGCTAAGCCTAGAAAACTTCTAATTTCCATAGCTGTTTGTGGGACCTTCCATTTGGTGATTGCTTCTATTTTAGCAGGATCTACATGAATTCCTTCGTGATTTACCACATGACCTAAGAATTGCACTTCTTGCAGCCAAAATTCACATTTCGAGAATTTGGCATAGAGCTTTTCTTTTCTTAACAAAGTTAAGAGTACATGTAGGTGCTCACAATGTTCCTTTTGGCTTTTGGAGTAAATAAGTATATCGTCGATGAAAACGATCACAAATTTATCCAAGTATGGTTTACAGATCCTATTCATCATGTCCATTAATGCTGCGGGTGCATTCATTAATCCGAAGGGCATGACTGTAAACTCATAATGACCATACCTAGTTCTGAAAGCAGTTTTAGGTATGTCCTCCTCTTGTACCTTCAGTTGGTGATATCCAGATCTTAAGTCTATTTTGGAAAAATATCTAGCGCCTTGAAGTTGATCAAAAAGATCATCAATCCTAGGTAATGGGTATCGATTCTTAATTGTAACTTTATTCAGCTCTCTATAATCAATACACATCCTCATCGATCCATCTTTCTTTTTCACAAACAACACTGGTGCTCCCCAAGGGGATGAGCTAGGTTGTATAAACCCTTTGCTTAGTAATTCGTCTAATTGCTTTTTCAATTCTAGCATTTCGGTGGGTGCTAATCGATAAGGTGCTTTGGCTATTGGTGTAGTTCCTAGAATTAGACGAATTCTAAACTCTACTTCTCTATCGGGTGGTAACCCAGGTAATTCTTCTGGAAAAACATCTGTATATTCTGAGACTACAGGGATGTCTTGAAGTTCCTTACTTTTAGTGTTAATGATTACAGAAATCATATACACCATTTCTTGTTTTCTCGAATAACTAGCCAATTTCATCACTGAGATGAATTTCAATGGTTTTCGAGGTCTATCTCCTGTAATTAAAATCACCTCTCCTGTGGGGGTACGAATTTCTACGGAATTCTTATCACATATGGTTGGCTACTAACCAATCCATTCCTAATACTACATCGAATCCAGCTAATTTCATAGGTAACAGATTTGCAGAAAACTTATGGCCTAATAGTTCTATCTTTCCTTCTTGCCAAACTTTGTCTATGTTAACAGAATTTCCTTCTGCGGTTTCAACCGTAAAAATCTGCCTAAGGGTGGTTAAAGGTAAATTAAGAGCTTAGCAGAATGAAGTATTAATAAAACTTTGGTTTGCACCAGAGTCAAATAATACTTTTGCAAATACGTCGTGAACTAAGAACGTACCAGCTATCACATCCGGGATGAGTTCAGCTTCTTGAATGGTCAACTGGAATGCTCGTGCATTCTTCTTTGTAGCTCCGTCGGCTTGTTTGGCTTTGTTGTCAGTTGGTTTAACTAACTTAGGACATTCTGGTCTAAAATGTCCGGTTTCTCCGCAGTTAAAACAGACTGTTGTCTTCTTTCTACAATTTTCTTCACGATGTCCTGCAACTTTACAAAAGTTGCAGATTACATTGCATCTTCCAAAATGGTTCTTTTTGCAATTTCTGCAAAAAGGCGGATTTGCGGATTGCCTCATTCCTTTCTTCTTAAACTTATTATTATTACCCACACGAAATCCTTGGGTAATCTTTTCAGCCAATTCCTTCTTTCGATCTTCTTCTCTTGTGCGTACCAGTTCATCGGTTAAGGTATTAGCTAACTCCACAGCATCGTCAATAGTGTGTGGTCTCGCAGCTTTAACGATGTTACAGATCTCTCCGATTAATCCCCAAATATAACGGGAAATGAGTACCGGTTCTGGTGAAGCCAGTGTAGGTACCACTCTCGCATATTCGAAGAATGTCGAAGTATATCCCCGACAATCTACGCCTATCATACGATGACTCAGGAACTTGTTTGCCATTTGTTCCTTTTCGTATTCGGGACAGAATTTTCTTTCTACCAGACTCTTAAATTCTTCCCAGTTTATTGCATAGGCCACCTTTCTTCCTTTTGCTTGCAATACAGTGTTCCACCACTCTAACGCCCCTTCTTTGAACAAATTCGACGCATACATAACTTGATCATCTTCGGCACATTTACTTATTGCAATTACTGCTTCGGTTTTCTCTAACCAACGCAGTACTGCAGTTGCTCCTTCGTTACCTGCAAATTCAGCAGGTTTGCAAGCAAGAAATTCTTTGTAAGTGCAACCAGGCGTTGCAGCTTTCATTTTCTTAGGAGGTGGAGCCTGTCGTGGATTATTATTGTCATGATTGCCGCCTCCATTTACACTATGGCTAAAATTGTCCTCCTGGGTACGTTTACTAGGAATGATTGGTTGCGGTTCAACAGGTTTCTGAGCAGCAGCCATGATTGCAGGAATAGCATTAGCTATCCCTTGAGTGATGATATTTTCAATATCTTGTCTAGTCATATACTGGTTTTCCTGATTTTGCTCAGATTGATTCTCTTCATTAACTGGTTCATTACTAGCGTTTTCCATCTGATAATTAGTATAACTGTAATTTATTAGTGTCAAATAATTGCTAGTTGGATATAACAAAGCAATTACACATAAACACATAAAACCTTACAACACATATCTATAACCAAAATTGTCGATTTTCTCGACTTCTACTTTGTTTGATAGATTATATAGGCGTCAATACACACTATCTTTCTTACAATGTTTTATTTCCCATTTTACAAAGTTAGATTTCACTATTACTATTATTATACAGACAGACTTTCCAACCCCACTATTCTTTGATCAACTAGCAGTTCAGTAGTGACGCTCATTCTCGTCGTACTTCCAGGAGATTTGTTCCCCTATTTCCCGGATCCTATTCCCTGTACCTATCAGTTCTTCACCAAACTGATGAAGTTCGGCCAGGTTTTCATAGCTCATTGGCAGGTTGGGGATAGGTTCTGGATCAAATTGAGGAAGGTAAGTATAGGGACTATTGATCATATTTTGGAATTGCCAGTCATTTGTCCACCACTCTTCCATTTGGCCTAAAGGTCGTGTGTGGATTAGTGGGTCTGAAATAGTTGGTTCTAAGTTTACTGGAAATTGGGCTGTGGCAGGGTAAGAGTAGAGATTATTGTTGATAGGTTCTATGACATCACAATTCGCTAGTAGACGGTCTATTTCGTCTTGAAATGTGATTTCTTCCGGTTGTTTCGAACTCTCTTCGATCTCTATTCCCTTTTGCTTAATGTCTTGTCTTATTTCTATCTCTACTGGTTTAGAAATCTCTCCGGTCTCAATTCCTTTTCCTTTGTCTATGGGGTTTTCTATTTTGGGAAGTCTCCTAGTGGCTGGCTTCCTCCTGCGCACTTTTCTCCATCCTACATATCTTCTTCTCTTTTTAGGTTTGGCTTTTTCCAGCGGTAGAGCTTGGAATTCCAGAGGTTCCTTTATGTCAGCAATATAACCAGTAAAGTCGTGGGAGACTTCAATTGGTACTGGGTAGAGGTTGAGATTCTGAAATGCTTCCGATATCTCATTCATGCTGGATAGCATATATGCAAAATGCACAAAAATGTTAAGTTAAAACTTTGGAACAAAGTTTAACAAATAAACATTGAAGTTTTATTGCATACCAATTTATACAAAGGATAATCAGGAAAAAGAACACACTAGGATTTGACTTATTTATTTACGGAGTAGTGATTTTCTACTAGATTAGGCCTATTGGTATTTTAGAGGTTTGCATTTTCTGCTACGGTAGCTAGTATATAAAGATTTTCCCATTTTTCATCTAATTCGTCCTCCCAAGGTGGACTAGTAACAAATTCCTGGATTTCCGGATTAAACCTCACTTTCTTGGCTTAGGGTTTCTTTATTTTCTCATGACCCTTCCTAAGAATTGAATTTCTTTTCTCTGGGGTAAGAGGATTTTCATAATTTGCTTTACGGACAAAAATTCCTTCTTTTAGATCTGCTGGGGGTTTGGAGGAAGAGATTCTTTTTTCTGTGGGTGTAGTGTCTAATTTGTGGTAGATAGCAGAAAACTTTTGTTTACCCATACTGTAGCTAACAAATAACCAGTTAATAAAACACATAATCACAGAATGGCAATTAATAAAATTAAGTATTTTGTTAAATACTTTACTTTAAATTAGTAATAGGCTTAAATCAGTGGCTCGATCAGTGGCTCTGATACCACCTTTTCCTGTCACGACCCTAGACCCCAGTTTGACCCGGTTCAAGAGCCGCGAGGCAGGAATCCCGTGGTATCTAATTTAGGCGACAGCGGAAGTCTTTTAATACATGATCTTTTAATACTAAAAATGCCCGTTTAATATATTATATAAAGTTCTAGGGATAAAATCCCATAATTTACAGTAAGATGATTTCACAGGGAAATCTTTATTTCTCAAAACATGTTTCTTTATTTATTTACATTGAGCCACTTCTCTGAGCTTGTAGTGCTTCACGGCACTTTTCCTGGATCACAACAGATCACCTGAAACATGTTTGAAAAAGGTTTTGTCAGCGGGGAAATACTGATTGAATCATTCTTGTTTATGTAAAATCATACTTAGTTATAATTTACAGTATTAAGAGCGATTACAATGTTTCTGATATCAACCAACTACCCACAGTATTTGTCACTCGACTCGTTTCGGTGACTGTGGTCATATCACTGTTGGGTCCGTTCACCCACAAGTGACGTCAATCACTAATAGGTCCGTTCACCTAAAAGTGACGTTTCATGAATTAGCTACGTTCACCTAAACTGATAACACTAGTAATGTGCACAATACCCCACATACCGGCTGTAATTTGGTGATTACAAAGACTTAATCCATGTAATTATAACTTTGGAAAATAATTTGGAGTATTGTAAAATATTTGATAAAAATAGAATGACTCACATTGCAGATTTAACGAGCAAAGTATAAGCCTACTGATTTGCCTTGATTAACCTAATTTAAATAGCAATGCACACACAAACGGTTAGTAACTAATACAGCAGTTACGTCAATTCACGAGATTAAACCCTCACGACAATTAGTAAAGTGTAATACTTAATAATTCAATGGATTCACAACGAATAACAGAGCATAGTCCGAATTCGAACAGCACTCAAATATTCAAGTTGAAATCACGATGAATAACAAAGTATAAGCTCAATTTGAGCAGCACTTAAACAATCGTTGGATAGTTATAATCGATCGGACGTTGAATCGTAATAGAGATCGAGTTATTACCCTGATTGTGGCAGCACTTCGTGAATTAGTGTGTGTTGTGGACTGATTCTACTATAACTCGACGTCCACAGAGAATTTTTACGTCGTTTCAATCACAGAATGCAAGTGCCAATGTCGGCTATTTATACTGATTTTTGGACACGCTTACGGACCGTAAGCCACTTCCCTTACGGTTCGTAAGGGAAGCAGTCTATTTATAGGCTAGCCAGGTTCGGGACTAGCTATGCTGAGTTGACAGTTTTCAATTTTTAAAATTTGACAACGAGATTTATTGATAATCGTTACTAGGATTTTACCCCCCCCCCCCCCCCCGAGTTTTAGGGGCTCTGATCCTAATTCCAATTGTTTTGGAAATTTTCGGGTTTATGCAGAATCACTCGGGTTTCTCAATTAGGGTTTCCTTTTTGATTAATTATCATCCTAAGTATTACTTTTAGTGAGAGTTGTTACATCCTCCCCACCTTAAGAAAAATTTCGTACTCGAGATTTACTGGAATAAATGAAGATATTTGCGCTTCATTTCTGATTCTAGCTCCCAAGTGTATTCCGGTCCTTTTTTTGAATTCCATTTAACCTTGACCAGCACTAGTCGTTTGTGCTTGAGAAACTTAACTTTTCTATCTTCGATTTGTAGTGGTTTTTCTACGAATTTCAGTTTTTCGTTTACCTCTATATCTTGAAGAGGTACTACCAGGGATTCATCTGATAAGCATTTCTTGAGGTTGGATACATGAAATACATCATGTACTCCAGCTAGTTCTTCTGGTAGTTGTAAGCGATAAGCAACTGGTCCTATTCGTTGTATTACTGAAAATGGTCCTACATACCTTGGACTCAGTTTTCCTTTCTTACCGAATCGAACTACTCCTTTCCAAGGAGAAACTTTCAATAGTACTTTGTTTCCGACTTGAAATTCTAATGGTTTGCGACGATTGTCTGCATAGCTTTTCTGACGATCTCGAGCCGTTTTCAGTCTTTCCTTGATCTGAGTTATCTTGTCAGTAGTTTCTTGTACAATCTCAGGACCTGATAATTGACTTTCTCCTATTTCTGCCCAACAAACTGGAGTTCTGCACTTGCGTCCATACAGTGCTTCGAATGGAGCAGTTTCAATGCTTGAATGATAACTATTGTTATAGGAGAATTCAATTAAAGGTAAATGGTTATCCCAATTACCACCAAAATATATTACACATGCTCTGAGCATGTCTTCCAAAGTTTGTATTGTCCTTTCACTTTGTCCGTCGGTTTGTGGATGATATGCAGTACTCAGATTTAGTCGGGTTCCCATTGCTTTCTGAAAACTAGTCCAGATATGGGAAGTGAAACGACTATCCCTATCTGAGATAATGGAGAGTGGAACTCCATGTAAGGATACTACTTCATCTACGTACAACTTGGCCAATCTTTCCATGCTAAAGGTTTCTTTCATTGGTAGAAAGTGAGCTGATTTGGTTAATCGATCCACAATTACCCGAATCGCATCATTACCTTTTCTGGTTCTGGGTAACTTAGTAACAAAATCCATTGTTATGAGTTCCCATTTCCATAATGGCATTTCTAATTGTTGTAGTAGTCCTGAAGGTTTCTGATGTTCGGCTTTAACTTGTGAACAGGTTAGACACTTAGATACGTATTCGGCTATATCCTTTTTCATTCCTATCCACAAAAAATTATTCCATAAATCTTGGTACATCTTATTGTTTCCTGGATGTACAGTATACCTAGATTTATGAGATTCTTCTAAAATCTTATTTCTTAATTCTCCCTGCTTAGGTACCCAAATTCGTTTCTTGTGGAATTTCCAAATTCCATCATTTCCTTGTTCCAATTCTTTAATGTAACCTTTCATTCCTTCAGCAACGTCCTTGATTGTTGTTTCCTGAATTTCCTTCAATTGCTCCATTAAATCTACTTGTAGATTTAATCTAAGAGCACGGAATCGCTTTTGCTTCTCATGATATTTACGACTTAAGGCATCTGCGACTACTACAACAATTAGAAATGCTATTATGGACCTCGGATTGACGTGAAATTTTAGGGACATGCTTAGAAATCAGTAACCAAGGTTATGGTTCTTTCACATGCCCGAAATTCTCGTTTTAAATTTAAAAAGGGCGTTACGGTCAACTTTTAAGCATTTAACGGAAATGTGTAAAAGACTCGGACAAACAACGAACCGGTCACAGAGGGTTATACCATCATGTAACCTGGTCCTAAGAGAGTCCTAAGGCATATCTAAATCATACTTTTACGGGTCAGAACTGACGTCAATGCAAAAGTCAAAGCTTTGCGACTTTCGGCTCCGAACCGGGTCAAAACAGTAAATGGTCGGATCAAACAAGCTTAGACTAGTTAATATACTTATTATCATGTTTTATGAGTGTTTAAACAGGTTACACATCATCTACATTACTGATTATGCATTAAATCGCAAAATGGCATTTCTGTTGACTTTTTCTAAGCACGTTTGACTCGACATTTGGACTAGTTAGAGTGGGAATCAGAGGGTGCCTTTTTAGGGGTTTAAAGCCCACATGATTACCATCGTATAACTATCTTTGATTCGACAAACCACTGGACCATTTGTGATTTATCGCAAAGTCCATCGTTAATTACGACGGATTGACTTTTAAGCTAAACTAAGCAAAAACTAAGCCACAAAAGGTTAGGCACACTTACAGAAGCTTGGTGCATGACTAAGGATGATAGAAGAATACTTGAGAGCTCCAGAAATGAACTTGAAGGCAGGTTTGAGGTGTGTTTCACAATGGTGCAATGCCTTGCCTTTTATAGTGAATTTCCATGCTCAAGATCATTACAACTCACTCTAAGAGTGCTCATGGATGATCAGCAGGTGTCCTAAGGTGTTAGGGGACATGTAGAGGGTGCCCATGCTTCAATTAATGCTTACAAGATCGTTCACAAGCTTAAACATTGAATCTGTCCAAAGTTTCTGCATCTGGGACTCGTACGCGGCCCGCATTAGGATTCAGCAACTCGAACACGGGCCGCATGAATCCTAATGTCAGAAAACGAATCAGCAGCTAGCTCGCGGCCCGCATTAAATCACCCAATACCTTAACGCGGCCCGCATTAGACCTGATTTCCAAGATTTTCAAATCTTTTGTAATGATTAACCTGACCTTTCGGTTTCGAAGGGGTAACTTTGCGATTTGGCCCTCGATTATTTACCACTAAGGGCCTCATGCCTTTTACCCGCATTGTTAAGTCCCCGGTTAGTTTAATTACTATCCAAAAAGCCTTAACTTTTATTGTTGACGCTTTTAACCCCTTCTCATACGAATTTGATCATAACTTTCTCGTTTTAAAACGGAACTTCGCGAAATTTATATCGTATATTCTAGTGAGCGTATTTTACTGTTACAAAGCCTCGGGTTCGACAAAGGGTCACTCAGAGGTATAAATTAAACATGTTGACACAATTAACCCCTGTAGCTTGTAATCTCTCACTTTCTCCCGCGTTTCGCTCCGTACGATCCATGATTATTCGTTTGAAGGTACGAGCATCATTTAGGGTTACTATACAGTATATTTACCCTTCGTTGACATTTATAACCCTCGAATTTACAATCTTTCAAGGTTTGTCCACTTTAGTCCTTTATTTAATAGTTAATGCCATGTGTAAACTCATGACACGTGTCAACACATTATTGGACACAAAATTTCGAGGTGTTACATCCTCACGCCCTTAAAATAAATCTCGACCCGAGATTTATTGAAATAAATAAGGGTATTTCTCTTTCATCGTGGATTCAACCTCCCACGTGAATTCGGGACCTCTACGGGCATCCCGTTTGACTTTTACAATCGGTATACGGTTGGTACTGGTACGGCACCGGTATTTGAGGGTAAAACCCGATAAATACCGGTGCTGAACGGATACTGAAAATACACTCAGTTTGATAAATTTGATACCGATATCGGTACCTGCTACTATTAATTTATTTCTATTTTTATTACTTTTCATTAAATTCTATTCTATTTTTAATATATATTTATTATACTATTCATTCACTTGACTTTTTCTGTCGATCTTCAATCGAAAAAGGTTTTTCCACAAATTTTAAGCTCTCATCTATTTGCACATCTGTATGGGGTATTACCAGTGATTCGTCAGCGAAGCACTTTTTCAGATTGCAGATGTGGAACACATTGTGAATTCCATTAAGCTCCTCCGGTAAGTTTAACTTATAGGCAACTGACCGGACACGTTCGATAACCTCGAAAGGTCCTATGTATCTCGGGCTTAGTTTGCCTTTCTTGCCAAAACGCATCACCCCCTTCCAGGGTGATACTTTAAGTAACACTTTTTCACCTACTTCGAAGTGAAAATCTTTACGCTTTTGATCTGCGTAACTCTTCTGCCTATCTCGGGCAGCTTTGAGACGGTCTCGAATCTGGACAATCTTGTCCGTCGTCTCGAAGACTATCTCTGGTCCTGATAATTGGACATCTCCAACTTCCGCCCAACAAACAGGCGATCTACACTTTCTACCGTATAATGCCTCGCAGGGCGCAGCCTTAATGCTGGTATGGTAGCTATTGTTGTAGGAGAATTCGATTAATGGTAGGTTCTTATCCCAACTACCACCCAAATCGATAGCACATGCGCGCAACATGCCTTCCAACGTTTGAATAGTACGCTCACTCTGACCGTCTGTCTGAGGATGGTAAGCCGTACTAAAATTCAAACGTGTGCCCAAAGATTGCTGGAAGCTTTTCCAGAAATGAGACGTGTATCTAGTATCTCGGTCAGAGATAATAGACACAGGTATGCCATGTAAGGCTACAATCTTATCAACGTATAACTGGGCTAACATGTCGGAGCTATAAGTCTCCTTGATGGGTAAGAAATGTGCTGACTTAGTCAGTCTATCAACTATAACCCATATTGTATCATTTCCTTTCCTCGTCTTGGGTAACTTGGTAATAAAGTCCATAGTTACACATTCCCACTTCCATTCGGGAAGTTCAGGCTGTTGTAGCAAGCCTGATGGCTTTTGATGCTCAGCTTTGACTTGTGCACAAGTCAAGCATTTGGCTACATAAGCGGCTACAGACTTTTTCAAGCCCATCCACCAATAATTTGCCTTTAGATCCTGGTACATCTTATCAGCACCAGGGTGAACAGAATATTTGGAACTATGGGCTTCCTGGAGGATAACATCTCGTAGTCCTCCATAAAGTGGAACCCATATTCGTCCATTCAATCGTAAAATTCCGTCCTTGCTAAGAGTTAACTACTCCTCAGTTACTCCTAACTTTTCTTTAGGATAGTTAGCTTCCAACACAGCTTCACTCTGTGCAGCTAACAACCTTTCAATCAAATTATTCTTCACTTCAATGCTCTTGGCATTGATTCGGATGGGTTTCACCCTTTCCTTTTGACTTAAGGCATCAGCGACTACATTCGCCTTGCCGGGATGATATCTGATTTCACAATCATAATCATTTAAAGTCTCCATCCAACGGCGCTGCCTCATGTTTAATTCCTTCTAATTAAACAGATGTTGAAGGCTCTTATGATCAGAATAGATCACAAACTTGATACCATACAGATAATGCCTCCACAGTTTTAGTGCGAACACAACGGCACCCAGCTCCAAGTCATGGGTGGTGTAATTCTTCTCGTGCACCTTTAACTGTCTTGAAGCATAGGCAATAACCTTGCCTTTCTGCATAAGTACGCATCCCATGCCAGTGTGTGATGCGTCGCAGTAAACTACGAACTCTTCGGTACCTTCAGGTAATGTCAGCACAGGAGCGTTGCTCAACTTTTGCTTCAGAATATCAAAGGACTCTTGCTGCTTAGGGCCCCAAGCGAACTTTACTTTCTTCTTGGTCAAAGAAGTTAAGGGCGCAGCAATCCTTGAAAAATTTTCAATGAATCGCCTGTAATATCCTGCTAACCCAGGAAACTACGAATCTCTGTAGGCGTCTTTGGCTCTTACCAATTCATGACAGCTTCTACTTTAGCGGGATCCACTTGGATACCACGCTCGATGACAACATGTCCAAGAAATTGGACTTCTCGAAGCCAGAATTCGCACTTAGAGAATTTGGCATAGAGTTTCTCGTGATGTAGGAGTTTGAGAATACAGCGAAGGTGTTTCTCATGGTCAGCTCGGTTCTTAGAGTAGATAAGAATGCCGTCGATGAAAACGATGACGAATTTGTCTAAGTACGGCTTGCAGACGCGATTCATGAGATCCATGAACGCAGCCGGTGCATTAGTGAGCCCAAAAGGCATCACTAGGAACTCATAGTGACCATAACGGGTCCTAAATGCGGTTTTATGTACGTCTTCATCTCTGACTTTCAGTTGATGGTAGCCTGACCTCAAGTCAATCTTCGAAAAATAACTTGCCCCTTGTAACTGATCGAACAAATTGTCGATCCTCAGCAAGGGATATCTATTCTTTATCGTGACCTTATTAAGCTCGCGATAATCGATGCACAGACGCATCGATCCGTCCTTCTTCTTGACAAACAGGACAGGTGCTCCCCAAGGAGACGAACTAGGTTTGATGAAACCTTTAGCTAGCAGTTCGTCCAGTTGGGTCCTCAACTCCTTCATTTTGGTTGGTGCTAACCTATAAGGTGCTCTGGCAATAGGTGCTGCTCCGGCGATGATATCAGTCCTGAATTCCACTTGCCTATCTGGTGGCAAACCAGGTAGATCTTCAGGGAAAACTTCTGGATACTCCGAAATGACGGGAATGTCTTCTATCTTCGGTTTGGGCTCATCAATTATCACTTGTGCCATGTAAATGACACAACCCTTCTTTAGACATTTTGAAGCCTTGAGCATAGTCACTTGCTCAGGCAATCCATACTGGGTATCTCCCCGAATGGTAAGCGATTCACCAGACGGAGTTCTTATCACCACTTGCTTTCTGTTGCAGACGATTTGGGCGTGGTTGTGAGATAACCAGTCCATACCCAATACTAGGTCAAAACCAGCCAATTTAAAGGGAAGTAGAGATAGAGGAAAAGAGTGGTTCTTAATGCATATCACACATCCATCTAACACAGTGGAGACGGTTTCTATGGTGCCATCTGCTAGCTCTACCTCATAATTCACATTTAAGGTTTTGACAGGCATATTCAGCAATTTGCAAAATTTATGATCTACGAAAAACTTATCAGCGCCTGAATCAAAAAGTACTCTTGCAAAGATATCATTTACGAGAAAAGTACCTGTGATCACGTTATCGTCTAGCACTGCTTCTTTCGCCTCCATCCTGAAGACTCTTGCATTGGTCTTCTTGGCCTCTTCCGGCTTCTTGGCATTTTTAGGACAGTTGGTTCGAATGTGCCCCTTCTCGTTGCAACTGTAGCAAGTTGCATCCTTTATATTTTTGCAATCCACGGTCTTGTGGTCCTTGGACTTGCATAACCCGCAAGCAAATGACTTCGACTGAGTCTGCGAGTTTGATTCGAGTCTACACTTTCCAAAGTGATGTCTCTTGCAATTCTTGCACTTGGGCTTCTCACTAGATTGTTGCCCATCCTTCCTTGACTCAGACCCTCTCTTGTTGTCACCGTTTCCACGGTGCTTCTTGCTCGACCTTCGTGAAGTATCATTTTCACGCTTTCTCTTCTCAGCCTCTTTGTTCCTCAGCGATCTTTGTCGGACCGCATCCAGAGTAAGGGACAAAGATATGTCAGCTACAGATCTAAAGGTCGCTGGCCTAGAGGCCTTTATGCTTGCCTTTATTTCGGGGGCTAAACCACCAATAAAACGAGCTATTCTCTTTGGCTCTGGGGTTACCAGATACGGAACCAACCGGGACATCGTGTTGAAGCTCGTGAGGTAAGCTTGACAGTCAAGGTTCGTTATAACCAACGATAGGAAGTCAGTCTCTATCTTTTCAACCTCATGTTGAGGGCAGTAATTCTCCTTGATGAGAGAAATGAATTCCTCCCATGCCATGCTGTATAGAACAGCCTTTCCCGAGGCCTGAACCAAAGACCTCCACCAAGCCAGGGCCTCGCCCTTGAATGATTGTGAAACAAACTTTACCACATCTTTCTCTGCGCACCCACTGATGTCCACCACAGTGTCCATCTCGTCTAGCCACGTTTTACAATCGATCGCGCCTTTCTCCCCAGTGAAGTCTCGGGGTTTGCATGATACGAAATACTTGTAGGTGCAGCCCCTGGCGCGAGATGCATCAGTATACACTTTTTCTGGACGGACACTGTTTTCATTGGACGAGTGATTACCATCGTCCTTTTTAGGCTTGGACGGTGGTTTGCTGTGAGATTTTGAGTGGGTTTTTGGCTTTGAATGTGGTTTAGATATGGTTCTGCTCCGGGATTCAGTATACTCCTCGTATTGTCGATCAAGGGCTGCCTTAACAGAACTGTCGACAAGAGCTTTTAATTCAGCGCCCGTCAAATGAATCTGGGCGTTATCGTATTTGTCTTCTTTCAAATGACTATTCTCCCCACTTAGATCAGCCATGGTAACTTGAATCTGCTACAGAAGATAACGAAAAATTTTATTTAGGAGTTTATTATGGAATTGTCTTTTATGGCAATTCATTAACTGTCACGACCCCCGACCCATCCTGGACGGAATCGGGTGCCGTGAGCAGTCCAGTGGTACCTGTGATTATTTTTGGAAACGTTGCAGCAGAAATTTCATCAGGACCGTGAGTTAGGAAAAATATCAGAGTTTAAAAACACCGGATTTTATTTATTAAATAGATAGGATAAAACCCATGTTTTACAATGGTAGCTTTAATATATATAAATTTGATTTTATAAAACAATATTTCTTAATTGATTTAATTAATAAAATAAGCCACTTCTTGAAGTCCTTCAGTGCTGGATCCAATCCTTACTCCAATCTACTGTAATTACCTGAAACGCGTTTTAAAAAGGTTTTGTCAGCGGGAAATACTGAGTGAATCATTCTTGTTTATGTAAAATCATAGTTAGTTATAATTTACAGTATTAAGAGCGATTACAATGTTGCTGATATCAACCAACTACCCACAGTATTTGTCACTCGACTCGTTTCGGTGACTGTGGTCATATCACTGTTGGGTCCGTTCACCCACAAGTGACGTCAATCACTAATAGGTCCGTTCACCTAAAAGTGACGTTTCATGAATTAGGTACGTTCACCTAAACTGATAACACTAGTAATGTGCACAATACCCCACATACCGGCTGTAATTTGGTGATTACAAAGACTTAATCCCTCTAATTATAACTTTGGGAAAATAATTTGGAGTATTGTAAAACAGTTGATAAAAAGAGAATGACTCACAGTATAAGCATGCAGTATTGATTTAACAAGCTTCTTGATTCTACATCTTCTGATAATTAAGCGTATACTTTATTGTTCTGGATCTTCTGATGTTTTAATAGCTTGTTTAATTGTAAGTGTGTGGTTGGGAGTATTCTGATAGTTAAACATATAGTTTAACAGAATGGAATACGTATTCGTTTAAAACCCAATCAAACCTTAACGGTAGTCACGAGATTCGAACCTTAACGAATTTCACAAAGTGTAGCACTTTGGATTCCGTTTACCGAAATCACAAAGTATAGTACTTTGGCATCCGTTTAACGAACTCTCAAAGTATAGTACTTTGGCATCCGTTAGTTGGTTCCTGAATCGATCGGACAGAACATCGCATCGGTGATTATTGGTTAGAACACCAACGTATAGAGAGAAGAATAGAAGAAATGAACAAAGGAAAATGAATCCTAAGCTTCCTATTTATAGGTAGATTTACTCCTTAGCTAGGAACTTTCCTTAACCATTAAGTTTCCTTAACTATTAGGTTTCCTTAACTATTAAGTTTCCTTAACTATTAAGTTTCCTTAATTATTAAGTTTGCTTATCTATTTAACTACATAACTTACTTAGCTTAATTAATCTTGATTAGCTTAATTTGCTTAGCTTAATTAATCTTAATTAATCTTGATTAACTTAATTAATCTTGATTAATTAATCATACTTAACTTAATTAATAGATTAATTAATTTACTCAGCTAACTTAACTGCTAAGTTTATTTAATTATTAAGTTTACTTAGCTATTAAGTACTCTAGCAGCTCCTTGCTTACGAGTTCTAATTTCTAGATACAATGGAACTCGTATTAGTGTATTAACTCAATTCAACTTTAACGATAATCACGAGATAAAACCCTCACAACGAATGACAAAGTGTAATCACTTAAACATCCATCGGATTCACAACGAATGACAGAGTATTCCCCGAGTTCGGGTGATACTTAAACATCCTGTCGGAATCACGACTAATGACAAAGGATAGCACTTAAACATCCTGTCGGATAGTTTCAATCGATCGGATAGAGTATCGTACCAGTGATTTGAGTTATTACCCTAATAACGGGCAGAGTTTAGGGATTCAGAGGGTAAAATCCCGAGCTATTATTTACAAAAATAAAAGCTGACGGAAAGAAAAGAATTGAACAGCGATCGAGTTAATACCCGGCATCGTAGCAGCACCCTGCTATACTAATTAGTGATTTGGAGACTATTTCGGCTATAACTCGACGTATACAACGAGAATTTACGTCGTTCTAACTTCTGATTTCAAGTCCCAAGGCCTGCTATTTATACACCAAAATTGACATGCTTACGGACCGTAAGACTATTCCCTTACGGTCCGTAAGGGACACCTAAGGGTCATAGGGTTGCCACACGTGGGACTAGGCTTGCTTAGTCGACGTCTCCTTAATTTTAAATTTTGACAACGAGTTATAAGGATAATCATCGAGTAGGGAATACCCCCCCTAAGTTTTAGGGGCCCTGATCCTGATTCTGATTATTCTGAAAATTTTAGGGATTGTGCAGGATTACTTGGGTGTCTCAATTAGGGTTTCCTTTTTATACAATTAACATAATAAGTATTAATTTGAGTGAGAGTCGTTACATCCTCCCCACCTTAATAAAATCTCGTCCTCGAGATTTGGACTACGATATTTTCTTGGGGTTATGTTACTCCTTTTAAACAATGTTTCGTGGGATGGAATTAAAAGATATTTGAGGGGTATGAATTTTGAAAATAAAAATGATTTATAGAAACAATTGGATTCAATATCTGAAATGAACTTATTTTGATCAATTGAGGGAGATCCCGAATTGATAAATCTCTATTTGAAGTATGAAAAAAAATGATTTGTTAATGATTATCTGAAATCAATATCGTTTCCTTAAATGGTACTGGTCAATAGAATTTAGTGTATCGCAATCTGAGTACATAATTGTACCAAGAATATGACAAATCAAACGAATGACGTAGGAATAGGGTTTATTATTAGCACAGGCTACAAATGTATATGGATACTGCAAGGCATTGAAAGAACTTAAAATTTACCGTTTTTGAAATTAACTGAGAGTTTCAAGGAAGCGAATCTAGATATTTCAAAAGATGAAATGTTCAAACGAATGAGATGAAATGATATAGTTTTCAAGGTTATTGGGTTCAAGCCAAAAGATATATGATCACTGAATGTGAAGGACTTTTAGAATCAATAAAGTTCTTTGTCAAAAGAAAGCTTTCTTTGGTTGGCAACTGAGGAAGACTTAGAATCTACAGATTCAAAAATATAATAAAAGTATAAAAATGATTTGTCAAATATTGAATTATGATATGAGAAAATCAATGTGCTGAGATGGGTGATTTGTAAGAATACATAAAAAGACAATAAAGTTAGTGTATTTTTGTCATAATACATAATTGTATTCAGATGATTTTAATGTTTGATTAAAGATAGGGGATATTTTGATTTATTAAATACCTTTTCCTTTTATGTTATCATAAAGTAGATTAATAAATAAATATAGATAGGTTTAAAATATCAAAACCCGTGGTAATTTTGACAAAATAATGATATATGTTTTATAAATAGGTTTACCCAATATTCTAGAACTTACGATTATCATTTTTAAAATCAAGTATGTTTAACTATAAGATTTTATAATAGGGTATTTTAAATCATAAAAGTAAAATAATAAATGTTTATTATTTTAATATCAAGCATACTTAAATATTGGCTTGCGTAAATAACATTTGATATTTTAATATATATATATTATAAAAGAATACTTCTATAAGTATTTAATGGTTGTGAAATATTTATCAAGATGAACATTTATTTATAATATGTCTTGTTCATGAATGTTAGAAAATTATTTAGATAATTTTATTCGTCCCTTTAAAAATATGTCTTCTCTTTACTGTACAAAGTATATATATTATAATATAAGAATATTTTTATATATAATTGAAATTTACTAAATAAGTATGATGACTTTTATATACATTAAATAGTTATTATCATGGTTGGATATTGGTTAGTGCTGCCTTGTTTAAGCATAGGTGGCCAGTCCATGCCTAACTAAGGCTAAGCTACCCAACACCTGTCCTTGACAATAATCTAAAAAATAATATTAACACCATTATTATTAATATTTTATTACAAATATTAAAAAAATAATAATAATAACTAGTCATAAATTTAAACGAGATTAGCGAAATCTTCAAATTTGTGAAAAAAGTCACTACAAGGTGATCGTGATGTAAAGAAAATGATTTAATGAAGTTGAAGACCAACAAGCATGTTATAGTTCAAGAGAATTGAAATGATTGTTGGGATTATTTCGAATTTCAATATGATGGCTTAAAATATCATATGGGACTTTGAATTGAATACGGATTGCGAGCAAGTTAACTGGGTTTGAATAAAATGAGTTTTAATAAGGAAGTTCGGATATGATCACAACAGAAATCATGTATACCCTTCAAAAGAAAATCAAGTTTTTTTCAAGAAATTCATTGATTCGGTATTAAAGAGTCATTGCTTTGTAAAAACGCGGTTTACAGTGAAAAGATCAAGTATAGCGAAATGATATTTGAACTTTTGATAAAACAACAAATTGGAATGATGCCCTCCTATGGTTTTCATAATTCAAATGAACCACATGCGCAACAAACAGTGCATGTGTAGTGTGTGGATTTATCAAGAAATGAAATGGATCAATATTTGCAACTATGAAAGAAATCTTTATGGTATGATGACCATTAAAAGAAGTAGAAACACGAAAGTCAACTTATTATAGGCAGAAGTCAGAATTGTAATGAAAGGAATATAAGAACTTTATCTGGAATTTCGTGTGATAACCATTGTTAAGTGACATTACCAAGGAATATCGAAAGAAATGAAATGAAATAGGGGATTTGCAAAGGTATGTGACTCCTTTTTCAGTGATAATAATTATGACTCAGTTTAGACTATGCACCGATGATTGTGAAATCTTGTTCCAACGTACCTCCGCGAGATTCAGATCGTTTGTAGGATCATGTGGCAAAGTGCTTCTTTTTTATTAGTAGTTTTCTACTGACAGAATTAGTATTGGTGTCCTCGTGCCCAATTTATATTTTTCAAAGGTCTTGCCTTGGAAGTTGTGTGTGATAAACTTCGACGTCTGTGGACGTATAATTTAAGTTTCATGTGTTTTTTTTTTGTGTATTAGCATAACTTTATATGCTTCTTACTTGCGTTAATAGTATATGGTAACGCATTGGAAATTTGTACTGTTGATGATGTTCCAACTTAATGGGTTTCCATTTATTATTTTCGTATGAGTTACGAGACAGATGATCAAACGAAATAATGTTTGATATCGGAATTAAAGATATATGCAGAAGATTTCTGATAAAGAAATCTAGAATTATTATTGACACATATGCTTGTGTTTTATTCTTAATTATCAATCGTTAAGGTTTTTGGAATTTCTTATACATATCTATATACATACCCTTTATAAGGTCAATGTATTTATCAGATTCATATTTCCAAGAACCAGTCAGATATTTGGTCATGATACTAGTTAGGGAAATCTTGTCACTGGTTTGACATATTATTTACCCCGTCTTATCCGGTTCGCGCCGGAGCGGTAATCTCAGTATGTCCGGACACGCTGGAGAGTCTGCTACTCTATACCTAGTTTTGACGGAGAAAATTTTCTATTTCCCATAAATAGTATCTTTTCAAAAAGTGCCTCTTTTATTAGGGCTTTTATCCAGAATCAAGGAAATTTGTATTTCCATAACATATCTTTATTCTTGACCAAGTAATATCAATAAACAAGAATAAATAGAAATTAAATGCTATTGCCTGCTAGTCGTCATTCTTAGGGAATACCAATATTCATTACATTATACTTATTTATACTTATATAAGTAATTTTATTTTGAAGCTTATATTAAGACAAAATTCTTAAGTTCGAGTCTAAATATTATTCTGAGTGCTATCAGATAATATTAAGTTTCTAACTTTCCGTTTATGCTTAGGTATTATTATAACACCTAATTGCTTTAAACAAGTGGCTTAGCTTATACTAAGGCATCTTTTCTTATGTTCAAGTCTAAATGCTATCAGATGTGCTACCAGTTAATAGCAATTTCCTAACTCTTTTATTTAAGCTTAAATATTATTATCACAACACTTACAGGCTTAAAGCAGTGGCTTGGCTCTGATACCACCTTCTGTCACGACCCCCGACCCATCCTGGACGGAATCGGGTGCCGTGAGCAGTCCAGTGGTACCGGTGATTATTTTTGAAAACGTTGCAGCGGAAATTTCATCAGGACCGTGAGTTAGGAAAAATATCAGAGTTTAAAAACACCGGATTTTATTTATTAAATAGATGGGATAAAACCCATGTTTTACAATGGTAGCTTTAATATAGATAAATTTGATTTTATAAAACAATATTTCTTAATTTAATTTAAATAATAAAATAAGCCACTTCTTGAAGTCCTTCAGTGCTGGATCCAATCCTTACTCCAATCTACTGTAATTACCTGAAACGCGTTTTAAAAAGGTTTTGTCAGCGGGAAATACTGAGTGAATCATTCTTGTTTATGTAAAATCATAGTTAGTTATAATTTACAGTATTAAGAGCGATTACAATGTTTCTGATATCAACCAACTACCCACAGTATTTGTCACTCGACTCGTTTCGGTGACTGTGGTCATATCACTGTTGGGTCCGTTCACCCACAAGTGACGTCAATCACTAATAGGTCCGTTCACCTAAAAGTGACGTTTCATGAATTAGGTACGCTCACCTAAACTGATAACACTAGTAATGTGCACAATACCCCACATACCGGCTGTAATTTGGTGATTACAAAGACTTAATCCCTGTAATTATAACTTTGGGAAAATAATTTGGAGTATTGTAAAACAGTTGATAAAAAGAGAATGACTCACAGTATAAGCATGCAGTATTGATTTAACAAGCTTCTTGATTCTACATCTTCTGATAATTAAGCGTATACTTTATTGTTCTGGATCTTCTGATGTTTTAATAGCTTGTTTAATTGTAAGTGTGTGGTTGGGAGTATTCTGATAGTTAAACATATAGTTTAACATAATGGAATACGTATTCGTGTAAAACCCAAATCAAACCTTAATGGTAGTCACGAGATTCGAACCTTAACGAATTTCACAAAGTGTAGCACTTTGGATTCCGTTTACCGAAATCACAAAGTATAGTACTTTGGCATCCGTTTAACGAACTCTCAAAGTATAGTACTTTGGCATTCGTTAGTTGGTTCCTGAATCGATCGGACAGAACATCGCATCGGTGATTATTGGTTAGAACACCAACGTATAGAGAGAAGAATAGAAGAAATGAACAAAGAAAAATGAATCCTAAGCTTCCTATTTATAGGTAGATTTACTCCTTAGCTAGCAAGTTTCCTTAACCATTAAGTTTCCTTAACTATTAGGTTCCCTTAACTATTAAGTTTCCTTAACTATTAAGTTTCCTTAACTATTAAGTTTCCTTAACTATTAAGTTTCCTTAACTATTAAGTTTCCTTAACTATTAAGTTTGCTTATCTATTTAACTAAATAACTTACTTAGCTTAATTAATCTTGATTAGCTTAATTTGCTTAGCTTAATTAATCTTGATTAACTTAATTAATCTTGATTAATTAATCATACTTAACTTAATTAATAGATTAATTAATTTACTCAGCTAACTTAGCTGCTAAGTTTATTTAATTATTAAGTTTACTTAGCTATTAAGTACTCTAGCAGCTCCTTGCTTACGAGTTCTAATTTCTAGATACAATGGAACTCGTATTAGTGTATTAACTCAATTCAACTTTAACGATAATCACGAGATAAAACCCTCACAACGAATGACAAAGTGTAATCACTTAAACATCCATCGGATTCACAACGAATGACAGAGTATTCCCCGAGTTCGGGTGATACTTAAACATCCTGTCGGAATCACGACTAATGATAAAGGATAGCACTTAAACATCCTGTCGGATAGTTTCAATCGATCGGATAGAGTATCGTACCAGTGATTAGAGTTATTACCCTAATAACGGGCAGAGTTTAGAGATTCAGAGGGTAAAATCCCGAGCTATTATTTACAAAAATAAAAGCTGACGGAAAGAAAAGAATTGAACAGCGATCAAGTTAATACCCGGCATCGTAGCAGCACCCTGCTATACTAATTAGTGATTTGGAGACTAATTCGGCTATAACTCGACGTATACAACGAGAATTTACGTCGTTCTAACTTCTGATTTCAAGTCCCAAGGCCTGCTATTTATACACCAAAATTGACATGCTTACGGACCGTAAGACTATTCCCTTACGGTCCGTAAGGGACACCTAATGGTCATAGGGTTGTTGTTGGTGCACTACATCTGTTGATTACGTCTAGGTGTCTAGGATCAGGTCTTACATTGTATTGTATAGCTTAGGGCATGAAATACGAGAAAACAGGTGTCTGTATGTGTTGTATGTGTTAGGTCCGCTCATAGGGACATGAGATTATAGGTTCGCTCGTATGACATTGTGGTCCGCTTATGTGATCTAATGTGGTCCGCTCTTATGGTCAAGTGACACATAAGCGGACCCAAACCTCTATATATAGTAACCTCATGAGCGGATCTGTAACGTTCATTCTGTATTCCACGCCGAAGCTCTGCCGGTGTGAAGATCGAGCTGTAAAACGTTTCAAATCAATAAAACAAGCAGTTAGGAGGAAGAACAAGCTACTTCTACTTGCATTTCTTATTATTCCGCATCTGAAACGCAAGAGACAACCTCTGAACGACTCATTCGGGTCAGCAAACGATCCTACAAGTGGTATCAGAGCTTGGGAGGAGGTTTTCTGCAGATTGTAGTTGTTTTTCATCGTTTCTTCGTACTTCTACACCTTCTTTTCTTATTTCGAAGAGATTTCACGGTTAAATTTCATTCAAAAGCTCACAGATTGTGCAAAATTGATCAAAGACAAACCCTTGAAACTTTCAGGTCAAAACACAGCCTAAAAATGGGTCAAATCAGGTTCGAAAAGTGATCCGCTCGTACATCCGTTGAATAGGTCCGCTTTTCTGGTCGTGGTTGGTTCGCTTATTGATACAATTTTGATTCTGGTTCGCTCCAGATTAGTGGTTTGGTTCGCTCGATTGTACAATTTTGTTTCTGGTTCGCTCCAAAAACAGGTCCGCTCCAAAATCAAGACAGATCCGCTTATCTGTCAACACTGGTTCGCTCCAAGGAAGTTTTTAGGTCCGATCCAAAGTAATTTTCTGGTTCGCTTGTGTGTTGGTCCGCTCCAAAGACCAAGTCTGGTTCGCTCAAAAGTACAATTTGCCTTTTTGAACATCTAGTTCGCTTATTCGGATCTTCCTGGTTCGCTTTTCTGTCATATACCTTGGAAAACGTGCTAAGTCAACATGGATTCCGAGTTCTACAACGTGTTTGCATCATCGACTACTCCAGCCGCAATTGCTCAAGCAATGAATTTAGAAAACTAGACGGGAACGACTCAAAAGCCCCCTAGATTGATGAGCATTGAGGAGTATTATGGATGGAAGGATCAGTTTGAAAACTGGGTTCAGGCAAATCATCTCAGATCGTGGGAATGCATATTGAAGAAGTACACATTGCCTCGAACAGATTTGCAAGTCATCAAAGAGATATCTGAATTTACTGATCAAGAACGAGCGATGTATAGAGCTGAGAAAATGATGATCAGTTTGTTACAGCAGGCAATTAAAGAAGATATATTCATTCTGCTATAGCACGACAAAACTGCCAAGTCGATATGGGATGCTCTTAGAGTAAAATTCGAGGGAAGGGAAAATATGATCAAAAGCAAGAAAGCATTGTTAAAGAAAGAATTTGATTTGTTTAGTAGTTTGCCGGGAGAGGATACTAAGAAACTAATCGAGAGATACTGTCACTTGGTGCGATCGCTATCAATGCTGGGAGTTGAGAAAGGTCGTGAAGAGTGGGTAGATAAGTTGGCAGATGCGTTACCTCAGAAAGAGTGGGGAACGTATTTGATGATTTTAAAGAATACTGGTGTGTATGACGGGCTGACTATTTCACAGTTCATTGAGAAAATTGAAAGTCAGGATCTTGAGCAGCAGAAGATCGCAAGAATGAATAGTCCGAGTGGTCAACAGGATGTAAAGATGTACTACTGGGGTAGTGTTCCAGTCACTGAGTCTGAAAGAAGTCCGAAGATTCAAACTGCGTTCAGTGCTGGTGATTCATCTGAAAAAGCTGATCAGGGTTCAAACAAGAGTAGCAGCGGGTTTTCATCGTTTCCGAGTGTGAATCCAAAAGAGACAAACACAAACTTTCAGTCTCAGGGTACAAAGACCGGAAATGGATATGTGATTCAATGCAACATAGCTCTCAACCTTCCAGAAGGTCAAAGCTTCTCTGAAGACACTGCAAAAGATCATATGGCACTACTGGGTTCTGTTCTGTTATCATATGAAGGTCTTGTTGCTGGTCGGATCGGAAATCCTATGCTTACCAAAGAGGATTACGATCAGATAGACGCCGAAGAGATGGAACTCATGGATATTAAATGGTGTCTTGCAAGTGTTCTTCGACGAGCTGAGAAATTCAAAACCATTACCGGGAGAAATGACTTTCTAGATGCTCATGTATCAACTTTAGGTTTTGATAAATCTAAAGTTACTTGTTTTCGATGCAGGGAGAAAGGCCATTTCAAGCGGGAGTGCAAGGGAAGAGAAGCTAGCGGAGCACAGAATCCATTCGGAAAAGATGACTACTACCGCAAAGCTATCTATCAGCAAGTCGGTCAATCCCAAGAACCACAGACAGCTCACGGGAGAAAGATTGAAGATCCCAAGAGAGCATGTTTGGTAGATTTCAGCTGGAGTAATTACATATCATCTGAAGCCACAGCAGCACGCATTATCGATCAAGATGATGAGAAACTACCAGAAGGTTTCAGCTGGGATATGTTTGTGGATGAGAAGGGAGAATTCAAAGCCTTCATTGCTAAGATCATCCGAGAGCCAGATTTGTTTGCTACTTGGATGAGATCAATTGGAGAGACTGTGAAAAGTGAAGATGAAAAGTTTGTGTCATCTGATGAAAATTCAGACAGTACTGATAAACTTTCAGAACATTCTGGGGAAGTTTCAGAAAGTTCAGATGAAGGATTACAGGGCTCAGATGAAGATTTCCAGAGTTCTGATGTAAACGTACAAAACGAAAATGTTACAGAAAAGAAAGTTGTGTTTGATAGAACACCGACTGTTTCTGATGTATCAGAGGGTGATTCTGATAAATCGGTAAAATTTGATCAATCACCGGATCATAGTAGCAGTGATGATGAGGAAGAGAAACATATAAATGTTGCTAAATCTCATCTGTCTCCTGAAAGTTTTCATTTCTATTTTGCAGAAAGAATGGAGAAACTAAAGGAGAAACGAGCTACTAAAGAACAACAAGCTGAATCTGAAGGTGATATTCAGAACGCTGAGAGTGTCACTGAGAAGTTTACTGAGGTTGTGAAAGAAGAAGAAAAGGTGATTGAAGTAGAAAAGGTGGTAGAAGTTGTCAAAACAATCGAAATTGAAAAGATTGTTGAGGTCGTCAAGCCGTGTGAGAAGTGCTTGGAAGCTTGCAAGGACTATGTAGCTAAAGACGACATCGTAGCTGAGTATGAGAAGAAGAAGAAGAAGAAGGAGCAGTTACTGTTCAACCTCAACTATGTGAAAGAATCATACGATGTCTTGAACAAAACAGTAACTAGTCTCCAAAAGACAAACTCAGAGAGAGAACAAGCACTGACGATGATGAATGCGGTCATGATGACAAAGCAGAAGGCAATAAATTTCTACATCGAAGAGAGTGCTAAGTGGAAGCAAGAGTTGGAGACGGAAAAAATTGAGAATGAGAGAATTAGACGTTTACTGCAAAGTTATTCTAGTTCTGATTATCTCATTGATCGTATTTACCCAACTGTTGCAGGTATGGAAGCTTTTAAAGATGAGAAGCCGAAAGAAAAGAAAGACTGTGGTAAGAAATCGACTGTTAGTTATAACAAATGTCCGCCTCCGATTTGGGATGGTTATTCTCCTAGGAGACCAAATGAGGAGCAATTGGAAAAAGCAGTCAATATAAAGCTTAAAACCGACACAACTGGCGTTTTACCAGATAACATTGATGTCACGTATACCTCGTCTGATACTGATCATGAGTCTGAATTAATCAAAAAGGTGGTCGATCAGGTGTTGGATGCTGATGAGGAGTCTGAGTCGAAATCTAGGTCTGGAAAGTCAAAGTCAGTCAACAGGGAAAATTCGTCGGTCAAACGGTCTTATAGTAAAGAATTTTTATTATCAAAGGCAGATTTGAATGATGAAACATTTGAAGTTGTTTACACTTTGAATGGTTCTGACAAATTATATTACAATAAAGAGTTCCAATAATGAGTATTAAGACGGAACTAATAAACAAAACTTTCAAACTTATAGAAGTTAATATTCCAGAATTAAAAGTTTTGAAAAGTTTTGAAAAATCTAAAAAATATACTTCTAGAGTTCAGCAATGTTTAAATAAGAAAAAGGGCAACAATTCTGGTCCTGGTTTTCAAAAGAAACCTAACCAGAATCGTAGCTACAAAAAGAAAGGTCTTGGTTTTGTTCCACCAGAAAATGATAAAAATATGAAAAATTCTAAAACAAAAACTGAATTTGTGTCAGATGGAAGTGCTGAGGAGGAACAGAAGAAACCGTTTTGGAGACAGTCAAATCAGGAGTTTCTTGCTGAGAGGAGGAGAAATGGAGCTGATGTGTGTTATCAAAGAGAGACTCGAACCTGTTACAGATGCAATGAAGTCGGTCACATTGCATGGAATTGTACAAAGAATGCCAAAACAAAACAGGGAGTTTCTCAGAAAATGAAAGAGAAAGTTGTTGATGTTGAACCACCGACTGAAAAACTTAGAGTTTTTGAGAATTCAAAATTCGAGGTTGGTGAGTGTTCAAAGAATAGGTATGAGAAGAAAGGAAAAGACAACCAGGTGTGGGTTGCAAAGAAAGATGAGGTGAATGTCGGCGATGAATCTGGTTCCACAAAGCCAGAAGAGCCACAGGTTGAGAAGAAGATTTCAGTGAATGATGAGGAGTTTCCATCATTGAAGTTTGAGGAAGTGAAGAAGAAAGTGGGAAAACTGAGATTTCGAATCAGTTTTACAGAGAAAAAGATGAATTTGATGTCGAGAAAACATTCAACGGGAATGTTAAAAAGATTTTTGGGAAAATGTTGAGTGGGAGAGCTGAGGGGGTAAAGGATTTTTATGCAACCAAAAAGGCAATATATTCTCCTACTGCTCAAGAGCTGAAAGCCATCAAGTCTGAGAAGACTTGGATGGAAGTCTGCTTCCCATAATAGTCGAAGGACTATGCCGGAGATCCCAAGTTTATATCGTGGATCAGGAATCGGCATCTTTCTATTGTTTGAAGAAATTTGTTTTGAAAAGATTTTGAATAGTATTTGTATATTTTTGCAGGTGAAAGGACTATGCCGGAGCTTCCAGGTTGGTAATTGAGAAGCAGGAATCGGCATCTTTCTGAATAATTTGACAAGTGGTAAAGAGGTTTCTGTAGATGTTTCATTCCTACAGTAAAACCTACAAGTGGTACTTTTGATTTACAAGTGGTATTTGTGGTTATATCTTGAAGAATTTACATTTACAAGTGGTACAGTGATTCTGAACTGCAAATGATAAATCAGGGACATTAAATTGTACTTGATTTATTATTCATATGAGATTGATAAACAAGATGATGAACCATATCCCCATGCTTCATAAGTGGTAAACTTAAAAGTGGTAAACACAAACTCATTTTCCGGAAAAATCACTTCGATTAAAACAAACTTAAGTGTTTTGAGATCTAAATGAGAAAATGGTTTGTGATAGGGGGAGTTCTGATTGTTTATGCCTAGTGAATGGCGATTCGATGTGATTCGATGTCAGTTGTCAAGTTTCTGTACAGTTTGTTTTACTTTTCATGTTTCTAGTGGGTCAAGAGTCTAGAAGTTTTCAAATTTTCTTTGAAATGTGTTTGCATTTTAGGGGGAGTAGGGAAATTTCTGAAAATCCAAAAACATTTGAAAATTTGAAAAAGCCAAAAACATGATAAAAATCAAAAATGAGTTTCGTTGGGAAAAGAGGAAATGATAGTACATCAGTAGGCTGTCACAACATGCTAAAGAAATGTAAAGATAAAATGTGATAAACAATCTTACTGTGGATACGTCAGTAGGTTTTTTACACATTTAGTAAGTTGTGACGAGATATAAATCTAAAATTTCAAACTTGCTTGTTCTGTGGGTTAACACAAACTTGGATATATAGGTAACCCCTGAAATCTTGTTTGAAAGGTCCCTTATTCTGAGATACTAGGTCTTTATGCTCAGTGATATCTGGGGTATTATCCCGGGACTTCTGCTGTATGGAAGTACTGACCTAGTCCCCGGATAATACTTTCCGCAAAGCTTTGAAACATAAGCACTGCCCTCAGCATGCTGATGAAACAATAAAATTGATAGTCACTGCTGTTGAAATTAAAAGATCCTCTAAAGGGGACACACCAAAAGTCGAGCCGTCATCTCTCTGCTGAACGGAAGTTCTGACCTGAGCTCTCACGGTTTCGCACCTAACCCCTATACAGATATCAGCTGTGGTATACTCACCTGTAAGACTGAATATTGGGATCCGGATACGGGAGTATATTCAAGTAGTGGGACACACGGATAAGTTTAAGTTCTTAAAACATTAATATCGTATCTCGGATCAGTTGAACTTTGTGTGAAAATTTCAGTGGACCGATATACTGACAATCTAGGTAAATTGTTTTGAACTGAAAATGCAATCAAGCTTAACGGTGTTGGTGATTAGTCTCAAAAGCTGATATGATCCTCTTACACAAACTCATAAAAACATAGTTTGTAAATATTTCATTGTCTGCATTTCATTTCTTTACATTGAAAAATCCAAAAAGATTTTGTGTGTGTTTTAGTATAAATTTTGAAAAAGTCAAAAAGTTTTTTGTCAACTGGCGTTGGAAAACTGATTTTCAAAATTCCGAGTGCTAAACATGATGAGCAGAATTTGAGGGGGAGTGTTTGTGTAAATCTAACTGTTTTCGTTAATCTAACCTACTTCAAGTGGTTCATCAGAGATAGTTGAGAGAAAGTCATGTGTTGGTGCACAGGTATTTGATATGTGATAAAATTAGAAAATTTATTTCTGGGTTAAGATTGTGCAGGTAGCCAGGTTTCGATTCCTGAAGACCTCTGTTAGAGACAGGTTGATCGATTCTGAAAGCGTGTGAAGATCAGACAACGATCCTGAAGATGTTACTGAAGAACAAAAGAATGCCAGTGAATTGAGAGGGGGAGTCGGAAGATTGAAAGAAGAGAAAGCCTAGAGACTGATCTAGATTGAAGATGTGAAGACACGGTTTTGCAGTCAGGGTGTATTGGCGACTCCATCAACATCTGAGGGGGAGTCTGTTGGTGCACTACATCTGTTGATTACGTCTAGGTGTCTAGGATCAGGTCTTACATTGTATTGTATAGCTTAGGGCACGAAATACGAGAAAACAGGTGTCTGTATGTGTTGTATGTGTTAGGTCTGCTCATAGGGACATGAGATTATAGGTTCGCTCGTATGACATTGTGGTCCGCTTATGTGATCTAATGTGGTCCGCTCTTATGGTCAAGTGACACATAAGCGGACCCAAACCTCTATATATAGTAACCGCATGAGCGGATCTGTAACGTTCATTCTGTATTCCACGCCGAAGCTCTGCCGGTGTGAAGATCGAGCTGTAAAACGTTTCAAATCAATAAAACAAGCAGTTAGGAGGAAGAACAAGCTACTTCTACTTGCATTTCTTATTATTCCGCATCTGAAACGCAAGAGACAACCTCTGAACGACTCGTTCGGGTCAGCAAACGATCCTACAGTTGCCACGCGTGGGACTAGGCTCGCTGAGTCGACGTCTCCTTAATTTTAAATTTTGACAACGAGTTATAAGGATAATCATCGAGTAGGGAATACCCCCCCTAAGTTTTAGGGGCCCTGATCCTGATTCTGATTATTCTGAAAATTTTAGGGATTGTGCAGGATTACTTGGGTGTCTCAATTAGGGTTTCCTTTTTATACAATTAACATAATAAGTATTAATTTGAGTGAGAGTCGTTACATTTACCATGGTAAACAGAGACCATATCTGGTTAATTTGTTACTCACTTTTATTTAGGATTTGAACATAACCTATCCTAATTACAAACAATATTGTTAGTGGCATAAAAGCCTAGTCACGAGGACGTTTTTTTTTATAATATTAGCCGGGATTTCAGAGAATCAAGGCATGAAGGTTTGAACCGTAGTCCTTTTACCTTTTCCGACAGGGAGTCATAGACTACCACTGCCTTTTGTCTTATATGACAACAATTATGGCCCGTAGGCACTACATCACTAATGGATGTTTAATAAATTTGGCCCGTAGGCACTACATCGCTAATGGATGTTTAATAATGATCATCTTTATTGACGATTTAACCCATGATTTACAAATCATTAATTTGGGCTTTCGAATCTTTAAAAGGATTCTTATATAAGAATGACGCGTGCGATTTTAACGAATCACATCTGCCATGAACGTTACCATGATTACAGAGGTTAACTTGGGATCTGAATCTTTTAATCAGGTCTTACCATCTTGGCCGGGTCTTATAAAGACACCTGGCTAGGTTTCACTCTTAAGATTCTTTATTTAGGCAGATTTAAATTTAAAAGGAATGATTTTTGATTTATTTCATATATAATAACAAAATTGAAATTCATAACATAACATTCCATAAATTTCAAATATGATTACACGCTGCCCTAAACGGGACTTTTTAAATAAATAAATACCTACGCAGAGGTTTATAGAAAAATAAGTCCACGCACGGACCAATACAAGATAGATGTCCGCGCAAGGACTAAAAGATAAGTCCACGTAGGGACTGAAATACGACAAATGTCCTCGCAGGGACTAAATTGTAAATACAACAATACATAAGGAGACTAATGATCTCGTTTCTTCCTCCCTTTTAGCAGGTTTGCTAGGCCCTTGAGAAATCCACGATTACTCTTACGTTCTTGTTCGAAGTCTCGTTCCACACGGTTTAAACGGTGGAGTATTTCTTCTTGCTCTGGTGGAGAAAAACGTGGCTGCTGCGACGGTTGCTGAACCGGAGGTTTAGGAGGTATTGGATACCCATGAGCTGAGTAATCTGGTTTCCAAGAGGTTCCATGGAGGGCATTATAATTAGCCGCTACCACATATGGATCAGCATCATAGTTATAGTTGTAGTGCGTGCGAGTCGGCTGCTCAAACGGATTGTACGCGGTGGAACCGCCGTACGCTGGTATCGGATTGTCATATCCGAAAGGTGGCGGAGGTGGTGCAACTGGTGTAGAATTCACCTCTGCAAGGTGACCAGAAGGTTCCCCTAATTGTGGTTCTTCTTCAGGCACTGACGGAAAGTGAGTCGCACTCGAGTGGCAAGGGGTGCTGAAGTGGAATTCCCCTCCTCGGGTGGACATCCAAGCGCCTGATCTTCTATGCCTTGGCGGATCTGGAATTACTGGTTGAACCGGTGGCGGTGGCGGTGGCGTAACGGCCACGAACCGCGAATCCTCAGAATGATCCTGTTGTTGCTATTGGTCATGAGGCGAGAAATGATGTGAAGGTGTAAAGTACCAATTACATTGGTCAAACCTCGCCTGGTAGCTGTCGGGACCTTGATAGGGTGTTCCATGGAAGGATGACCCATCAGAGATCTCGATTGGATGATTGGGAGTACCCCTTGCAGGCTCGACGGGATCTGTATCCTCGTCCATATCCACGGCATTATCTTCAGAAAAGTGATCCTCTGGTCCTAAAGGGTTATACCCTATTGGCTCTTGGACATAATCCGCCGGGTTAAACTGTCCTACGAAGAAAGGTGAAGGATCGCCATAAGAACAATGCGAAGCAGATCGCTGGAGTGGTATAAAGGATGGTTGAGGGTTATTGGGATTGTTTTCCGAATCTGGTCCAAAAGAATGACGGTATGAGGGCGTCGAACTGTGCGAGGTGGAATGTCTCACAGGTTCAAAGAGGCTCCTTCTTCGCCTCTGTGGTTCTTCACTCCTTGTACCGGAAGGAGCTCGCATGTTCGAAGGTCCAGCCTCGTGATCATTGTGAGTAATGATCGTTCCTTTGCCTCTTCCTCCTCTTCCTCGTCTGATTGCTGGTGGCATATTTCCTGCTTTCAAAACTTTAAATAATAATGAACAATAAAAAGACAAACTGGAATAACAATTCGAATTTGTCCTATGTTCTTGTCTAGACTCAAGTATGTGCAATTGTGTCATTGAGATTAAACACATAAGGATAGTGTTTAATTCACTCAACGTTGGCTCTGATACCAACCTGTCACACCTCGATTTACACGTGTCTCACCGGTGGGCCCGGTGGGGGATTTTCGTGACGTAGTTGGCAACAATATAGTCAAACCACACAATATATGAATGCACAGCGGAAGCATAAAGATAATTATATTTCAACTATTGTTTGTAATATCAAATGTATTACGAATAGTCGAAGAGTATCCACAGGGGATCAAATAAAAATATAAGTTTTGTTCAACAGACGAAGGCATCTTAAGCTTGCGAGACTCTTTATGATGCTAAGGAGAATATCCAGCCGATTACGCATAGTACCTGCATTTAGTCTTTTTGGGAAAATACGTCAGTTTACACTGGTAAATACATTCAACCGACACTTTTGAAAAATGTTTATTAAAATTGATTTGAATGCACAAGGCACAAACTCTTTTATAACTCGGGAGAATTATTTAAATATATAATCTTGTGAACGAATTACATGTTCCTTATGCGTTCAGTAGCCCGGATCAAGTCCGGGTTAAAGATCAATAGACACACCACAGCGACTATTTATGCACAGACGAGTGTACCCCTACACTCCGCGCTTAGGTCGTGGCCATTTCGTAAAATGATGCCCGGGATATCCGGGACATGGTCATTAACCCCCCAAAGGCTTTTAAGTAACAAGACTGTTTAAACGAGCCGATCAAATTTATTCAATTACCCACTTAACTGTGGAGAACTTGATGCCCGATCAAGCGGTATACTATATACCGTAACCCAAGCCCGTATAACGGAAAATAAGTTAAAAGTATTTACCTTTGCAAGTATAAATCCTTAATCGAAATAAATTGCAGATAGCTTTTACTGGTCTCCTATTCTGGAACGAAGGTTTAAAATAACCTGTTAGAATCCTAACGGGTCTTTTTAATTTAGCCGTAGCTTAGACCGGTCAGTTTCAAGGATAGATACGGTTTAATCGCGTGAAAGGCGAAAACCGAGAATGGAATGTGATTTTGGACCCAACAAGTTTGAAGACTTGTTTTATATGGGTATAATAACCACACTCTGGATTTTGGGGTCAAAACAATATGGTTTGACCCGTTTCGGCTAGTTTATGTAAACTAGTTACATAAGCCGAACCGTGCGCGCAAAAGGCGTAACGGGTAACCGTAAGAGTCCTACACTGGTTTCCTAAGTCAATATGCTTTAAAGAGGTTGTGGTATCTGTAGGATACCTTCCATAATTCCCGTAACGAGTTTAAATCCATTTTATGCCCCGTAGGGGTATTTCGGTCTTTTTAAAGATTATAAAAGAGGTTTCTGAGTTCTACAGGAAATCTGAGTTTCCCGAACAGTTTATAATGTCCAAAATACTTTATTTATTACTTAAAATCAGTAGCAACTGGAATCGGGTCAAAAGACCTTGTAGAACTCAAGTTATGGCCGAAAAGGGTATATTCGGTATTTACCGAACCGTTGCCATAACCGCAGGTTATGAGCAGGTAAAAAAATAATTAAAAATCTTTAAAAATCCCAAAATATTATTTTACATCAGTGTGTAAAAGGTTTGGTGTCGAAATATGGGCTTAGATAGGCGTTATGCTAATTGCGCTATTTAATTACTAAAGTTTCGCAATTTGCGCTATTTAGCATAACTCCTATTCTGGACCTCGGATTGACACGAAATTTTAGGGACATGCTTAGAAATCAGTAAATAAGGTTATGATTCTTTCACATGTCCGAAATTCTCGTTTTAAATTTAAAAAGGGCGTTACGGTCAACTTTTAAGCATTTAATGGAAATGTGTAAAAGACTCGGACAAACAACGAACCGGTCACAGAGGGTTATACCATCATGTAACCTGGTCCTAAGAGAGTCCTAAGGCATATCTAAATCATACTTTTACGGGTCAGAACTAAAGTCAATGCAAAAGTCAAAGCTTTGCGACTTTCGGCTCCGAACCGGGTCAAAACAGTAAATGGTCGGATCAAACAAGCTTAGACTAGTTAATATACTTATTATCATGTTTTATGAGTGTTTAAACAGGTTACACATCATCTACATTACTGATTATGCATTAAATCGCAAAATGGCATTTCTGTTGACTTTTTCTAAGCACGTTTGACTCGACATTTGGACTAGTTAGAGTGGAAATCAGAGGGTGCCCTTTTAGGGGTTTAAAGCCCACATGATTACCATCATATAACTATCTTTGATTCGACAAACCACTGAACCATTTGTGATTTATCGCAAAGTCAATCGTTAATTACGACGGATTGACTTTTAAGCTAAACTTAGCAAAAACTAAGCCACAAAAGGTTAGGTTGTAACACCTCGAAATTTTGTGTCCAATAATGTGCTGACACGTGTCATGAGCTTACACGTGACATTACCTATTAAATAAAGGACTAAAGTTGACAAACCTTGGAAGTATGTAAATTCGAGGGTTATAAATGTCAACGAAGGGTAAATATACTGTATAGTAACCCTAAATGATGCTAGTACCTTCAAACGAATAAATCATGGATCGTACGGAGCGAAACGCGGGAGAAAGTGAGAGATTACTAGCTACAGGGGTTAATTGTGTCAACATGTTTAATTTATACCTCTGAGTGACCCTTTGACGAACCCGAGGCTTTGTAACAGTAAAATACGCTCACTAGAATATACTATATAAATTTCGCGAAGTTCCGTTTTAAAACGAGAAAGTTATGATCAAATTCGTATGAGAAGGGTTAAAAGCGTCAACAATAAAAGTTAAGGCTTTTCGGATAGTAATTAAACTAACCGGGGACTTAACAGTGCGTGTAAAAGGCACGAGGCCCTTAACGGTAAATAATCGAGGGCCAAATCGTAGAGTTACCCCTTCGAAACCGAAAAGTCAGCTTAATCATTACAAAAGATTTGAAAATCTTTGAATTCAGGCCTCAGGCGGCCCGCCTGAGTGAAACGAGCAAGTTGAAGCGGGCCGCGAGCCACCTGTGGATACGTTTCCTGACATGAAGATTCAGGCGGCCCGCGTGCATGTAGCCTGAATCTAATGCGGGCCGCGTACGAGTCCCAGATGCAGAATTCTTGGACAGACTTGCTGTTTGAGGTTGTGAACGATCATTTGAGCAATTAATGAAGCATGGGCGCCCTCTACATGACCCCTACACCCAGGGCCACCTGCTGAACATCCATGATGCCTTGTAGGTTGATGTGTAATGATCTAATGCATGAAATGTTATTATAAAAGGCCATACATTGTGCACAAGTAAATCACACCTCAAACCTGCTCTCTTGGCCATCTCTGGAGCTCTCAAGCACTCTTCTAACATCCTAGGACGTGCACTAAGCTTCTGTAAGTTGCCTAACCCTTTTGTGGCTTAGTTTTTGCTTAGTTTAGCTTAAAAGTCAATCCGTCATAATTAACGATTGACTTTGCGATAAATCACGAATGGTCCAGTGGTTTGTCGAATCAAAGATAGTTATATGTTGGTAATCATGTGGGCTTTAAACCCCAAAAAGGGCACCCTCTGATTCCCACTCTAACTAGTTCAAATATCGAGTCAAACGTGCTTAGAAAAAGTGAACAGAAATGTTATTTTGCGATTTCTTGCATAATCAGTAATGTAGATGATATGTAACCTGTTTAAACACTCATAAAACATGATAATAAGTATATTAACTAGTCTAAGCTTGTTTGATCCGACCATTTACTGTTTTGACCCGGTTCGGAGCCGAAGGTCGCAAAGCTTTGACTTTTGCATCGACTTCAGTTCTGACCCGTTAAAGTTTGATTTAGATATGCCTTAGGACTCTCTTAGGACCAGGTTACATGATGGTATAACCCTCTGTGGCCGGTTCGTTGTTTGTCCGAGTCTTTTACACATTTCCGTTAAATGCTTAAAAGTTGACCGTAACGCCCTTTTTGATTTAAAATGAGAATTTCGGACATGTGAAAGAATCATAACCTTATTTACTGATTTCTAAGCATGTCCCTAAAATTTCGTGTCAATCCGAGGTCCAGAATAGGAGTTATGCTAAATAGCGCAAATTGCGAAACTTTAGTAATTAAATAGCGCAATTAGCATAACGCTATCTAAACCCGGATTTCGACACCAAACCTTTTACTCACTGATTTAAAATAATATTTTGGGATTTTTAAAGATTTTTAATTATTTTTAACCTGCTCATAACCTGCGGTTATGGCAACGGTTCGGTAAATACCGAATATACCCTTTTCGGCCATAACTTGAGTTCTACAAGGTCTTTTGACCCGATTCCAGTTGCTACTGATTTTAAATAATAAATAAAGTATTTTGGACTTTATAAACTGTTCGGGAAACTCAGATTTCCTGTAGAACTCAGAAACCTCTTTTATAATCTTTAAAAAGACCGAAATACCCCTACGGGGCATAAAATGGATTTAAACTCGTTACGGGAATTATGGAAGGTATCCTACTGATACCACAACCTCTTTAAAGCATATTGACTTAGGAAACCAGTGTAGGACTCTTACGGTTACCCGTTACGCCTTTTGCGCGCACGGTTCGGCTTATGTAACTAGTTTACATAAATTAGCCGAAACGGGTCAAACCATATTGTTTTGACCCCAAAATCCAGAGTATGATTATAATACCCATATAAAACAAGTCTTCAAACTTGTTGGATCAAAATCACACTCCATTCACGGTTTTCGCCTTTCACGCGATTAAACCGTAACTATCCATTGAAACTGACCGGTCTAAGCTATGGCTAAATTAAAGACCCGTTAGGATTCTAATAGGTTAATTTAAACCTTCGTTCCAGAATAGGGGACCAGTAAAAGCTATCTGCAATTTATTTCAATTAAGGAATTATACTTGCAAAGGTAAATACTTTTAACTTATTTTCCGTTATACGGGCTTGGGTTACGGTATTTAAAATACCGCTTGGTCGGGAAATTGACCCCAACTCATTAGTAGTTGGGTATTATCAATGTGACCCGTTTAAAAACTTGTTTTGTTGGCTTAATGACCATGTCCCAGATATCCTTGGCAGCATTTTACGAAATGGCCACGACCTTGACATTCGGGTGTAGGCGTACACCCGGCATTATGTCCATGACTATAAAAGTGTAGCCGTTGGTTTACCCGCCACGGTTTTATGCTATGTGGCGTGTCTATTAAACTTTAACCCGGCACGACCCGGGCGACCGAACGCATAGTAACATGTAATTCTTTACAAGATTTGATTATAAATTATCCCAATTTATAAAGAGTTTGTGCATTGAGCATTTAAACCAATTTTATTAAACATTTTACAAAAGTGTCAGTTGAATGTATTTACGAGTGTAAACTGACGTATTTTCCCCAAAAAGACTAAATGCAGGTACTATGCGTAATTGGCTGGGATTTCTCCTTAGCATCATTAGGAGTCTCGCAAGCTTAAGATGCCTGAAGTCTATTGAACAATACTTTTATTATTATTATTTGATCCCCTATGGATTTTATTTCACAATGGTGATACTTTGATATTACAAATAAAGTTGAAATATATTTATCTTTATGCTTCCGCTGTGCATTCATATATTGTGTGGTTTGACTATATTGTTGCCAACTACGTCACGGTAATCCCCCACCGGGCCCACCGGTGAGACACGTGGAAATCGGGGTGTGACAGGTTGGTATCAGAGCCAACACTGAGTGAATTAAACACTAGCCTTTGTGTTTAATCTCAGTTACACAATTGCACATACTTGAGTCTAGACAAGAACATAGGATAAATTCGAATTGTTATTCCAGTTTGTCTTTTTATTGTTTATTGTTATTTAAAGTTTTGAAAGTAGGAAATATGCCACCTGCAATCAGACAAGGAAGAGGAGGAAGAGGCAAAGGGACGATCATTACCCACAATGATCACGAGGCTAGACCTTCGAACATGCGAGCTCCTTCCAGTACAAGAAGTGAGGAACCACAGAGACGAAGAGGAAACCTCTTTGAACCTGCGAGACATTCTACCTCGCATAGCTCAATACCCTCATACCGCCATTCGTTTGGACCAGATTTGGAAAACAATCCCAATAACCCTCAACCATCCTTTATACCTCTCCAGTGATCTGCTTCGCACCGTTCTTACGGAGATCCTTCACCTTTCTTCGTAGGATAGTTTAACCCGGCGGATTATGTCCAAGAGCCAATAGGGTATAACCCTTTAGGACCAGAGGATCACTTTTCTTAAGATAATGCAGTGGATATGGACGAGGATACAGATCCCGTCGAGCCTGCAAGGGGTACTCCCAATCATCCAATCGAGATCTCTAATGGGTCATCCTTCCATGGAACGCCCTATCAAGGTCCCGACAGCTACCAGGCGAGGTTTGACCAATGTAATTGGTACTTTACACCTTCACATCATTTCTCGCCTCACGATCAACAACAACAACAGGATCCTTCTGAGGATTCGCGGTTTGTGGCAGTTACGCCACCGCCACCGCCACCGGTTCAACCAGTAACTCCAGATCCGCCAAGGCGTAGAAGATCAGGCGCACGGATGTCTACCCGAGGAGGGGAATTTCATTTCAGCACCCCTCGTCACTCGAGTGCTAGTCACTTTCCGTTAGTGCCTGAAGAAGAACCACAATTAGGGGAACCTTCTGGTCACCCTGCAGAGGTGAATTCTGCACCAGTTGCACCATCTCCGCCACCATTCGGATATGACAATCCAATACCAGCGTACAGCGCTTCCACGGCGTACAATCCGTTTGAGCAACCGACTCACACGCACTACAACTATAACTATGATGCCGATCCATATGTGGTAGCGGCAAATTATAATACCCTCCATGGAACCTCTTGGAGACCAGATTACTCAGCTCATGGGTATCCAATACCTCCTAGACCTCCGGTTCAGCAACCGTCGCAACAGCCACGTTTTTCTCCACCGGAGCAAGAAGAAATACTCCACCGTTTAAACCATGTGGAACGAGACTTCGAACAAGAACGAAAGAGTAATCGTGGATTTCTCAAGGGCTTAGCAAACCTGCTAAAAGGGAGGAAGAAACGAGATCATTAGTCTCCTTATGTATTGTTGTATTACTATTACAATTTAGTCCCTGCGTGGACATTTATCATATTTCAGTCCCTACGTGGACTTATCTTTTTAGTCCCTGCGCGGACATCTATCTATGTATTTGGTCCCTGCGTGGACTTATTTCGGTAAACCTCTGCGTAGGTAGTTATTTATTTATAAAGTCCCGTTTAGGGCAGCGTGTAATCATATTTGAAGTTTATGGAATGTTGTGTTATAAATTTCATTTTTGTTATTACTATATATGAAATAAATCAAAAATCATTCCTTTTAAATTTAAATCTGCCTAAATAAAGAATCTTAAGAGTGAAACCTAGCCAGGTGTCTTTATAAGATCCGGCCAAGATGGTAAGACCTGATTAAAAGATTCCGATTCCCAGTTAACCTCTGTAATCATGTTAACGTTCATGGCAGATGTGATTCGTCAAAAAATCGCACGCGTCATTCTTGTATAAGAATCCTTCTAAGGATTCCAAAGCCCAAATTAATGATTTATAAATCATGGGTTAAATCATCAATAAAGATGATCACTTATTAAGCATCCATTAGCGATGTAGCGCCTACGGGCCAAATTATAAAACATCCATTAGTGATGTCGTGCCTACGGGCCATAATTATTGTCATATAAGACAAAAGGCAGTGGTAGTCTATGACTCCCTGTCAGAAAAGGTAAAAAGAACTACGGTTCAAACCTTCGTACCTTGATTCTCTGTAATCTCGGCTAATATTATAAAAACGTCCTCGTGACTAGGCTTTTGTGCCGATAACAATATTATTTGTAATTAGGAGAAGTATATTCAAATCCTAAGTAAAAGTGAGTAACAAATTTACCAGATATGGTCTCTGTTTACCATGGTTAATGAATTGCCATAAAAGACAATTCCATAATAAGCTCCTAAATAAAATTTTCGTTATCTTCTGTAACAGATTCAAGTTACCATGGCTGATCCTAGTGGGGAAAATAGCCACTCGAAAGAAGACGAATATGATAACGCCCAGGTTCATTTGACGGGCGCAGAATTGAAAGCTCTTGTCGACAATGCTGTTAAGGCAGCCCTGGATCGACAATACGAGGAGTATACTGAATCTCGGAGCAGAACCATATCCAAACCACACTCAAAGCCAAAAACCCACTCAAAATCTCACAGCAAACCACCGTCCAAGCCTAAAAAGTACGATGATAATCACTCGTCCAATGAAAACAGTGTCCGTCCAGAAAAGGTATATACTGATGCATCTCGCGCCAGAGGCTGCACCCATAAGTACTTTGTATCATGCAAACCCCGAGACTTCACTAGGGAGAAAGGAGCGGTCGATTGTATGACGTGGCTGGACGAGATGGACACCGTGGTGGACATCAGTGGATGCGCAGAGAAAGATGTGGTAAAGTATGTGTCACAATCATTCAAGGGCGAGGCCCTGGCTTGGTGGAGGTCGTTGGTTCAGGCCTCGGGAAAGGCTGTTCTATACAGCATGACATGGGAGGAATTCATTTCTCTCATCAAAGAGAATTACTGCCCTCAACATGAGGTTGAAAAGATAGAGACTGACTTCCTGTCATTGGTTATGACGAACCTTGACTGTCAAGCTTACCTAACGAGCTTCAACACGATGTCCCGGTTGGTTCCGTATCTGGTAACCCCGGAGCCGAAGAGAATAGCTCGTTTTATCGGTGGTTTAGCCCCCGAAATAAAGGCAAGCATAAAGGCCTCTCGGCCAGCGACCTTTAGATCAGTAGCCGACATATCTTTGTCCCTTACTCTTGATGCGGTCCGACAAAGATCGCTGAGGAACAAAGAGGCTGAAAAGAGAAAGCGTGAAGATGATACTTCACGGAGGTCGGGCAAGAAGCACCGTGGAAACGGTGATAACAAGAGAGGGTCGGAGTCAAGGAAGGATGGGCAACAGTCTGGTGAGAAGCCCAAGTGCAAGAATTGCAAGAGACACCACTATGGGAAGTGCAGACTTGAATCAAACTCGCAGACTCAAACGAAGTCATCTGCTTGCGGGTTATGCAAGTCCAAGGACCACAAGACTGTGGATTGCAAAAAGATAAAAGATGCAACTTGCTATAACTGCAACGAGAAGGGGCACATTAAAACCAACTGCCCTAAATATGCCAAGAAGCCTGAAGAAGCCAAGAAGACCAATGCAAGAGTCTTCAGGATGGAGGCGAAAGAAGCAGTGCTAGACGATAACGTGATCACAGGTACTTTTCTCGTAAATGATATCTTTGCAAGAGTACTTTTTGATTCGGGCGCTGATAAGTCTTTCGTAGATCATAAATTTTGCAAATTGCTGAATATGCATGTCAAAACCTTAAATGTGAATTATGAGGTAGAGCTAGCAGATGGCACCATAGAAACCGTCTCCACTGTGTTAGATGGATGTGTGATATCCATTAAGAACCACTCTTTTCCTCTATCTCTACTTCCCTTTAAATTGGCCGGTTTTGACCTAGTATTGGGTATGGACTGGTTATCTCACAACCAGGCCCAAATCGTCTGCAACAGAAAGCAAGTGGTGATAAAGACTCCGTCTGGTGAATCGCTTACCATTCAGGGAGATACCTAGTACGGATTGCCTGAGCAAGTGACTATGCTTAAGGCTTCAAAATGTCTAAAGAAGGGTTGTGTCATCTACATGGCACAGGTGATTATTGAAGAGCCTAAACCGAAGATAGAAGACATTCCCGTCATTTCGGAATATCCAGAAGTTTTCCCTGAAGATCTACCTGGTTTGCCACCAGATAGGCAAGTGGAATTCAGGATTGATATCATCCCCGGAGCAGCACCTATTGCTTGAGCACCTTACAGGCTAGCACCAACCGAAATGAAGGAGTTGAGGACCCAGCTGGATGAACTGCTAGCTAAAGGTTTCATCAAACCTATTTCGTCTCCCTGGGGAGCACCTGTCCTGTTTGTTAACGAAAAGGACGGATCGATGCGTCTGTGCATCGATTATCGCGAGCTTAATAAGGTCACGATAAAGAATAGATATCCCTTGCCGAGGATCGACGATTTGTTCGATCAGTTACAAGGGGCAAGTTATTTCTCGAAGATTGACTTGAGGTCAGGCTACCATCAACTGAAAGTCAGAGATGAAGATGTATATAAAACCGCATTTAGGACTCGTTACGGTCACTACGAGTTCCTAGTGATGCCTTTTGGGCTCACAAACGCACCGGCTGCGTTCATGGATCTCATGAATCGCGTCTGCAAGCCGTACTTGGACAAATTCGTCATCGTTTTCATCGACGACATTCTTATCTACTCGAAGAACCGAGCTGACCATGAGAAACACCTTCTCTGTATTCTCAAACTCCTGCATCATGAGAAACTCTATGCCAAATTCTCTAAGTGCGAATTCTGGCTTCGAGAAGTCCAATTTCTAGGACATATTGTCAGCGAGCGTGGTATCCAGGTGGATCCCGCTAAAGTAGAAGCCGTAATGAATTGGCAAGAGCCAAAGATGCCTACAGAGATTCGTAGTTTCCTGGGGTTAGCAGGATATTACAGGCGTTTCATTGAAAATTTTTCAAGGATTGCTGCGCCCTTAACTTCCTTGACCAAGAAGAAAGTAAAGTTCGTTTGGGGCCCTAAGCAGCAAGAGTCCTTTGATATTCTGAAGCAAAAGTTGAGCAACGCTCCTGTGCTGACATTACCTGAAGGTACCGAAGAGTTCGTAATTTACTGCGATGCATCACACACTGGCATGGGGTGTGTGCTCATGCAGAAAGGCAAAGTTATTGCCTATGCTTCGAGACAGTTGAAGGTGCACGAAAAGAATTACACCACCCATGACTTGGAGCTGGGTGCCGTTGTGTTCGCACTAAAGCTGTGGAGGCATTATCTGTATGGTATCAAGTTTGTGATCTATTCTGATCACAAGAGCCTTCAACATCTATTTAATCAGAAGGAGCTAAACATGAGGCAACGCCGTTGGATGGAGACTTTAAATGATTATGATTGTGAAATCAGATATCATCCCGGCAAGGCGAATGTAGTCGCTGATGCCTTGAGTAGAAAGGAAAGGTTGAAACCCATCCGAATCAATGCCAAGAGCATTGAAGTCAAGAATAATTTGATTGAAAGGTTGTTAGCTGCACAGCGAGAAGCTGTGTTGGAAGCTAACTATCCTAAAGAGAAGCTGGGAGTAACTGAGGAGCAGTTAACTCTTAGCAAGGACGGAATCTTACGATTAAATGGACGAATATGGGTTCCAATTTATGGGGGACTACGAGATGTTATCCTCCAGGAAGCCCATAGTTCCAAATATTCTGTTCACCCGGGAGCTGATAAGATGTATCAGGATCTAAAGGCAAATTATTGGTGGATAGGCTTGAAAAAGTCTGTAGCCGCTTATGTAGCCAAATGCTTAACTTGTGTGCAAGTCAAAGCTGAGCATCAAAAGCCGTCTGGCTTGCTACAACAGCCTGAACTTCCTGAATGGAAATGGGAATGTGTAACTATGGATTTTATTACCAAGTTACCCAAGACGAGGAAAGGAAATGACACAATATGGGTTATAGTCGATAGACTGACTAAGTCAGCTCATTTCTTACCCATCAAGGAGACTTATAGCTCCGACATGTTAGCCCAGTTATACATTGATAAGATTGTAGCCCTACATGGCATACCTGTGTCTATTATCTCCGACCGAGATACTAGATACACGTCTCATTTCTGGAAAAGCTTCCAGCAATCTTTGGGCACACGTTTGAATTTTAGTACGGCTTACCATCCTCAGACAGACGGTCGGAGTGAGCGTACTATTCAAACATTGGAAGACATGCTACGTGCATGTGCTATCGATTTGGGTGGTAGTTGGGATAAGAACCTAATACTAATCGAATTCTCCTACAACAATAGCTACCATACCAGCATAAAGGCTGCGCCTTTCGAGGCATTATACGGTAGAAAGTGTAGATCGCCTGTTTGTTGGGCGGAAGTTGGAGATGTCCAATTATCAGGACCAGAGATAGTATTCGAGACGATGGACAAGATTGTCCAGATTCGAGACCGTCTCAAAACTGCCCGAGATAGGCAGAAGAGTTACGCAGATCCAAAGCGTAAAGATTTTCACTTCGAAGTAGGTGAAAAAGTGTTACTTAAAGTATCACCCTTGAAGGGGGTGATGCGTTTCGGTAAGAAAGGCAAACTAAGCCCGAGATACACAGGACCTTTCGAGGTTATCGAACGTGTCGGTTCAGTTGCCTATAAGTTAAACTTACCGGAGGAGCTCAATGGAATTCACAATGTGTTCCACATCTGCAATCTAAAGAAATGCTTCGCTGATAAATCATTGGTGATACCACATACAGATGTGCATATAGATGAGAGCTTGAAATTTGTGGAAAAACCTTTGTTGATTGAAGATTGACAGGTAAAGAAGCTTCGAAGGAAGCATGTACCTAATGTTAAGGTCAAATGGGATGCCCGTAGAGGTCCCGAATTCACGTGGGAGGTTGAATCCACGATGAAAGAAAAATACCCTTATTTATTTCAGTAAATCTCGGGTCGAGATTTATTTTAAGGGGGTGAGGATGTAACACCTCGAAATTTTGTGTCCAATAATGTGCTGACACGTGTCATGAGCTTACACGTGACATTACCTATTAAATAAAGGACTAAAGTTGACAAACCTTGGAAGTATGTAAATTCGAGGGTTACAATTGTCAACGAAGGGTAAATATACTGTATAGTAACCCTAAATGATGCTAGTACCTTCAAACGAATAAATCATGGATCGTACGGAGCGAAACGCGGGAGAAAGTGAGAGATTACAAGCTACAGGGGTTAATTGTGTCAACATGTTTTATTTATACCTCTGAGTGACCCTTTGATGAACCCGAGGCTTTGTAACAGTAAAATACGCTCACTAGAATATACTGTATAAATTTCGCGAAGTTCCGTTTTAAAACGAGAAAGTTATGATCAAATTCGTATGAGAAGGGTTAAAAGCGTCAACAATAAAAGTTAAGGCTTTTCGGATAGTAATTAAACTAACCGGGTACTTAATAGTGCGGGTAAAAGGCACGAGGCCCTTAACGGTAAATAATCGAGGGCCAAATCGCAAAGTTACCCCTTCGAAACCGAAAGGTCAGGTTAATCATTACAAAAGATTTGAAAATCTTTGAATTCAGGCCTCAGGCGGCCCGCCTGAGTGAAACGAGCAAGTTGAAGCTGGCCGCGAGCCACCTGTGGATACGTTTCCTGACATGAAGATTCAGGCGGCCCGCGTGCATGTAGCCTGAATCTAATGCGGGCCGCGTACGAGTCCCAGATGCAGAATTCTTGGACAGACTTGCTGTTTGAGGTTGTGAACGATCGTTTGAGCAATTAATGAAGCATGGGCGCCCTCTACATGACCCCTAGCACCCAGGGCCACCTGCTGAACGTCCATGATGCCTTGTAGGTTGATGTGTAATGATCTTATGCATGAAATGTTACTATAAAAGGCCATACATTGTGCACAAGTAAATCACACCTCAAACCTGCTTTCTTGGCCATCTCTGGAGCTCTCAAGCACTCTTCTAACATCCTAGGACGTGCACCAAGCTTCTGTAAGTTGCCTAACCCTTTTGTGGCTTAGTTTTTGCTTAGTTTAGCTTAAAAGTCAATCCGTCGTAATTAACGATTGACTTTGCGATAAATCACGAATGGTCCAGTGGTTTGTCGAATCAAAGATAGTTATATGTTGGTAATCATGTGGGCTTTAAACCTCAAAAGGGCACCCTCTGATTCCCACTCTAACTAGTTCAAATATCGAGTCAAACGTGCTTAGAAAAAGTCAACAGAAATGTTATTTTGCGATTTCTTGCATAATCAGTAATGTAGATGATATGTAACCTGTTTAAACACTCATAAAACATGATAATAAGTATATTAACTAGTCTAAGCTTGTTTGATTCGACCATTTACTGTTTTGACCCGGTTCGGAGCCGAAGGTCGCAAAGCTTTGACTTTTGCATTGACTTCAGTTCTGACCCGTTAAAGTTTGATTTAGATATGCCTTAGGACTCTCTTAGGACCAGGTTACATGATGGTATAACCCTCTGTGGCCGGTTCGTTGTTTGTCCGAGTCTTTTACACATTTCCGTTAAATGCTTAAAAGTTGTCCGTAACGCCCTTTTTGATTTAAAACGAGAATTTCGGACATGTGAAAGAATCATAACCTTAGTTACTGATTTCTAAGCATGTCCCTAAAATTCCGTGTCAATCCGAGGTCCAGAATAGGAGTTATGCTAAATAGCGCAAATTGCGAAACTTTAGTAATTAAATAGCGCAATTAGCATAACGCCTATCTAAACCCGGATTTCGACACCAAACCTTTTACTCACTGATGTAAAATAATATTTTGGGATTTTTAAAGATTTTTAATTATTTTTAACCTGCTCATAACCTGCGGCTATAGCAACGGTTCGGTAAATACCGAATATACCCTTTTCAGCCTTAACTTGAGTTCTACAAGGTCTTTTGACCCGATTCCAGTTGCTACTGATTTTAATTAATAAATAAAGTATTTTAGACTTTATAAACTGTTCGGGAAATTCAGATTTCCTGTAGAACTCTGAAACCTCTTTTATAATCTTTAAAAAGACCGAAATACCCCTACGGGGCATAATATGAACTTAAACTCGTTACGGGCATTATGGAAGGTATCCTACTGATACCACAACCTCTTTAAAGCATGTTGACTTAGGAAAACAGTGTAGGACTCTTACGGTTACCCGTTGCGCCTTTTGCGCGCACGGTTCGGCTTATGTAACTAGTTTACATAAATTAGCCGAAACGGGTCAAACCATATTGTTTTGACCCCAAAATCCAGAGTATGATTATTATACCCATATAAAACAATTCTTCAAACTTGTTGGGTCAAAATCACACTCCATTCACGGTTTTCGCCTTTCACGCGATTAAACTGTAACTATCCATACCGGTCTAAGCTACGGCTAAATTAAAGACCCGTTAGGATTCTAATAGGTTAATTTAAACCTTCGTTCCAGAATAGGGGACCAGTAAAAGCTATCTGCAATTTATTTCAATTAAGGAATTATACTTGCAAAGGTAAATACTTTTAACTTATTTTCCGTTATACGGGCTTGGGTTACGGTATTTAAAATACCGCTTGGTCGGGCAATTGACCCCAACTCATTAGTAGTTGGGTATTATCAATGTAACCCGTTTAAAAACTTGTTTTGTTGGATTTACGCCTTTGGGGGCTTAATGACCATGTCCCGGATATCCTTGGCAGCATTTTACGAAATGGCCACGACCTTGACATCCGGGTGTAGGCGTATGATGTGTGTAAAATGCAACATATAAAACACATCAATTAAGGCATAAAACTAACCCTTTTTAAGTACTAATGTTGGAAAAAGAGTGTTTTTGTCTTCCTTTTGTATTTTCAGGATGAAATGAGCTCAAAATCACAAAAGAAGCAAAAAGACCACTAATTCTACCATAAATACAAGAAAAGGAACAAAAGTAAACTGCCCGGACCCTCAACGGCACCTCCCAAGACAAAGAGAAGAGAACAGAAGTCTGAACACGCCCCGTGTCCAGTGAACACGGGGGCGTGCCCAGGAAGCAGCAGAAAAGACAAACCAGTAGAAGCTTCCATTGCTCACCACGGGGCCGTGCCCAGCGGACACGGGGGCGTGTTGAAAGTACAACAGGCGCATTAATTGTAATTCGCAATTACAATTAATGAAGAGAGAGAATGTCAGACGGGCACGGGGCCGTGTCCAGCGGACACGGGGACGTGTCCAGCGTTCTGTTCAGCCTATAAATATAGGAGCTTGGTTTCATTCTCTCTCATCCCTTGGCACACCACCTCTCTCACACTTCATCCACCACCCATCATCACCATAACACCATCATCCACCACCATCATCCATTGTCCATCATAGAGTGTGTGAGTCGTCTCGGGATCCAAGATTGATCGTAAGAGTTCTTGACAATCAAGGCCATGTTTGCCTAAGTCTCTTACATCACTTGGTGAAGACAAGTGTTTAGTATAATACTTTTTATTTTTAATCTTTTGCACTTTTTATTTGGTTTTGTATTAATGACTTTAATAACTAGTTACTTATGTTGAAGGTGATCTTTCCTTATCGTTTGTCCGTGGTGTCTTGGCATTATTTTACTGTCTATATAAAATAAAAGATTTTCACCATTCATATCTCCACGGTCTATATGGAGGTATGTTGGCTACCTGGTCGGGGGTTAAGGGAACGGTTTGGTAAAGGTCTTGCCCTTGTTCAGCGTTTAGAGGTCCTGCTTGGGACCTGGGTCAAATTTAGTAGGATCTCCTTCAATGCCCATAGGTATTGGATGGCGGGGATCCAAACTCTTTGACCCCCTCATAAGCTAACTACTATTAATACTATAACCCGGCTATTTAGGACTGTATCCCTGCTGACTCAGACTACTTAGCCGAGGGTAACGTCACCGCCAAAAGCGGGGCCTACCATAATTTGCATTAATAACTTAATTCATTATCTTTCAATAATCCGACCCTTTAGGATTGTATCCTTGCTGACTCAAACTACTGGGTTGAGGGTAACGTCGCCTTCAAAAGAGGGGCCTACTACAATAACTAAGATAATCTCTTAAACAAGTGCAAAAGTGCGAAAATAATCAAAGGTTATACTAATACACGTGTCGGATCCAAGTGATTCATCTTGTCTATCTGTTTTTATTTATTTTATTTTTCAGCATTTAGTTAGTTTTTATTTTTCTTAGTTTAAAACATTTTTCTAACTTTTTGATTTGATTAGACGTTGAGGATAAACCGGTATTAAAAGCTCTTGTGTCCTTGGACGACCTCGGTATCTTACCAACACTATACTACGTCCACGATGGGTGCACTTGCCCATATGTGTGCTTAGTGTTAGTAAATATCGTGTTTTATAAATTTAAAACTTGGCTAAAAGTGTAAAAAGGGCTTAAATAAACATCTAAAAACATATATACACTAACACGCATCAAGTTTTTGGCGCCGCTGCCGGGGACACAAGGATTTTAAGAAAGTTAGGAATCAACGGCCTAATCATCTTTTTATTTTTCTTTAATTTTTAGGATTTTTTTTTTAGATTTTTCAGCTTCTGCAGAGCTCAGCACGGGGCCGTGCCCGCTGAACACGCCCCCGTGCCCAATCATTGGAACTGGCAATCCTGTTTTATATCAGACAGTAGGCTGAACACGGGGCCGTGTCCACTCAACACGCCCCCGTGCCCAAGATTCAGTTACTGAAAACAGAACCGTTTGATCCCGGCGGTTGGTAACTTCTGATACAAACATGAGTAATAGTGATTCTTTTTACTTTCGGCACTCTTATGGTTTGTGGTGTCAAATATGTGGAGGCGAACACGAGGAATTAAAATGTTTCTTCCTCACTTATAGGCCACACTATATAGACCCACCAATTCCTTGTAGCCTTAAGAGGGGCGAAAGTAAAAATAAACATTATTTCTCCCTCGAATGCGCCCAGCCGGATATTCTAGGAGATATGCTCCTTGACGAGCTATTTCAACTAGAAGAACTACTTCTAAATTGGTCAAAAGAACTTAGGAAGGATTTCTTAGATCCATCCCAGGATGATGACCATGAGGAAATGTTGGAACCGCATTCTGACAACCTCGTTGCTCCCAAAAATACCTTTCTTCCTAGACAAGACGTGGACGATAGTCGTCCCTGTGCCGATTGTGCCGTGAAGGACTCCCCATCGACCTCGTTCGGTGCATACATAGACCTGAGCGATTCGGCATACACCTTCTTTAACGAGAGCCCGGGAAAGGGTTGGACTTGTCCACCTAGAATGAAAATAGGAATTACCCTCACCGACAACCTCTTGCGTTCTCGCCTTAGTATAGGACAATTAAGGTATCTTAGGCACTATGGGGTTGTTCCAACAAGTCAGGAGCCACCCGATAAGAATTAGCTCCTTAATAAAGACAAAACTTCATAAATCAGCTTTCCGACACGGGGCCGTGCTCGGCCAACACGCCCCCGTGTCCATCAAAAGATTCCCTTCTGATCATGACGTCAGAATACGGACAAACTGTGTCAGAATTTTCTCTGCACACGGGGCCGTGTCCAGCGGACACGGGGCCGTGTTCAGCGGGCTGTCATTTTCTATAAATGCAGCCAAAAATCCTGCACATTTGGACCAACTTGGAGGCAGAGATTTGAAGGAATCTTCTCTCAAACAATCCTAGGTAAGTCTAAAAGAAGTTTCCAACAAACCATCTTGTCCTTTCCTCTTCTAGACATTTCCTTCTTCTTCATCTTTCTTCAAAAACCACCATGAGAAATTTGAATTTTCAATCTTCATGGTAGGAAACAAGGAATTTTGGTCATGGAATCTTGGTAAAAACATGTTATGTAACATTGTTTAGAGTTATTTACCGTCAAAAAGCTTGCATAAACCCAGAAAATAACTTAGAAAACCAAAATTCCTTGCTCCAAAAATTCTGCAGAAAGATGAACACGGGGCCGTGCTCAGTGAGCACGGGGCCGTGTCCAGAAGCTGTTTAGTCTTATAAACTATTTTTGGTTTATTTTTCGTAGAATGGCGAGTGAAAACAGCGAAACATCATCCGTTCATTCCTCAAACAGCCGAAGGGGAAGGAGGCCCTCCGTTGAAGCCACACTTGTGCACTACGTGATAGCACTAAGAGAGGCTCTCGACGAAATGACGTCCGTAGAGGAGGTCCTCATTGACCGTATCAACGATCTTACGATGGGATTGGAAAGCAGCTTCCAAGAGATTAACCTTTTGCACCAAAGGTTAAACATTTTGGTGGCACCTCCCATGGAACCAGTCCTTCCACAACAAGACTGGAACTTAGCACTCGGTATTAACAACCCTACCGGGTGGGGAGACATCCCCGCGGAACCTCCTATGGAAATCCCACAAGAAGTCCCGGCGGAAGTTGAAACTCCTCAAACAAATGCAAACGAGCCTTCCTTCCTCCTTCCAAGGGAGGTAGAGGAGTGGCTTGCCGACATATGAGGAGAAACGTGTCCGAAAGGTCGAGCTCTACAAAGCCTTATCTAACCAAGATCAGTAGATTCTTGGAAATTTTGCTAACATTAAAATAAAACATAGGGCTAGAACTCCATAAGTTTACTATCTATGTAACTTTTTTATGTATTATCTCTCTATCAGCAATGTTATGATGGTTTTTATGATTTATGGACTCGTGGTGGTAATGGATGAAAAAGGGAACGAGAAAAAATGGAACCATGCAGAAGAACAGAACAAACCGACAAAAATCTCCATAACAGAAGGCTCCACACGGGCCGTGCCCAACCAACACGGCCCCGTGCTGAGCCCCCTGCAGGAAATCACCCAGTTCAGGTAACTGGACACGGGCCGTGTTCAGCGAACACGCCCCCGTGTCCAGGCTTCTGTTTCACTTCTATAATTTTTGTTACTGGCACTTGACCACGGGGCCGTGCCCGGTCAACACGGGGCCGTGTCCAGAGCGCCAGTAACACAAATCTTTGTTTTTAAACACACTTTTACATATTCTAATCAACCAAAAACTTTATTTTTGGACACATTGAGGACAATGTGTAATTTAAGTGTGGGGGGGATGCTAAAACCTTGGAATTTTGCAAAATCCTAAAACAAGCCTTACACAAAACTCTATTGGAACCGCTAAACACCCCAAATTTTTTCAAAAACTTTTTCATTTTTTTTATTTACTTATCTTAGTTTAAGTTGGGAATAACAAGTTATAAAAGGGTTATATTTTTACAAACTTACAACCGATAGCGTCGTGATAAAAAGAACTAACATAAGAAAATTATGAACCGGTATAACAAGTCTAGCTAAAATTCGATTATATATGCTTGGTCACATTAAAAACCCATTCCCACAAAAAGTGAGTTTTGAGCCTTTATTGAGCATAAAAATACACATATTTAGATTAAATGCTCATTTTTCGTTTCTTGTGTGAATAGCCGCTCGGTCTTTACAAATCTAGAACTTGCCACGACGATACATTCCCTGTCCTTACCAACTTAAACCCAAGTAAGTAAATGATGGAGGCATTAGGACTAACTATTTTCTTTCAAAACCATTATTTTTCAATTTTTTTTTACCTACCCAAAACCCCCCTAGAAAACCCCTTTGAGCCTAAACTTTTCATTTCATTACCCCCAAAACAATTTTTTTTTTTTACCCACCAAAAACCTTTTTCATTTTTTCACCTTTATTTTAGTAACAAACTCGGTTTTTCATAAACATACCCTTTACGTGACGAAAAAAAAAAAAAATGAATGAAGTCAAAAACAAACATAAGCTACAAAAAGCTTGTTTGGAGAAATACTTCAAAAATAAATGTCACCAAAAATAAGGTATTTCACGAAAACCGACACTTGTTACGATTTTCGCCCTTTTTACTAACCACTAACCAACCACCCACCTTTAAACCCAAGCCTTCACCCCAAAAGACCTCTTGATATTTACAAAGGTAAAAAGTTAAAAAGGAGGAGGATTGATCGCTTGGCAAGCATATGGAGAATGTAAATCCGTGCCGCTCTCGAGCGATTCACTTAAATATACACCTTCGGCCGAGTGATTGAGTGATCTCCCGTGAGGTATGTGAACTTGTATATAAATGGAATTTTAATAAGGCATGCTATGCCCAAATAAGTAGTTTATCTTATGAAAAGTTCAAAATAAGCCATGACGAATAAGATTGTAAATAAAATAAAAATAGAACCTATACAAACCTTGGATTCCCGACACTCTAGGACAAGTTAAAAAACTTCTCTTCTACCTATTCCATTTGGGAGTGTAAGCCACATTAAAAGAGTTTTGCTTGAGGACAAGCAAAAGTTCAAGTGTGGGGGTATTTGATGTGTGTAAAATGCAACATATAAAACACATCAATTAAGGCATAAAACTAACCCTTTTTAAGTACTAATGTTGGAAAAAGAGTGTTTTTGTCTTCCTTTTGTATTTTCAGGATGAAATGAGCTCAAAATCACAAAAGAAGCAAAAAGACCACTAATTCTACCATAAATACAAGAAAAGGAACAAAAGTAAACTGCCCGGACCCTCAACGGCACCTCCCAAGACAAAGAGAAGAGAACAGAAGTCTGAACACGCCCCGTGTCCAGTGAACACGGGGGCGTGCCCAGGAAGCAGCAGAAAAGACAAACCAGTAGAAGCTTCCATTGCTCACCACGGGGCCGTGCCCAGCGGACACGGGGGCGTGTTGAAAGTACAGCAGGCGCATTAATTGTAATTCGCAATTACAATTAATGAAGAGAGAGAATGTCAGACGGGCACGGGGCCGTGTCCAGCGGACACGGGGCCGTGTCCAGCGTTCTGTTCAGCCTATAAATAGAGGAGCTTGGTTTCATTCTCTCTCATCCCTTGGCACACCACCTCTCTCACACTTCATCCACCACCCATCATCACCATAACACCATCATCCACCACCATCATCCATTGTCCATCATAGAGTGTGTGAGTCGTCTCGGGATCCAAGATTGATCGTAAGAGTTCTTGACAATCAAGGCCATGTTTGCCTAAGTCTCTTACATCACTTGGTGAAGACAAGTGTTTAGTATAATACTTTTTATTTTTAATCTTTTGCACTTTTTATTTGGTTTTGTATTAATGACTTTAATAACTAGTTACTTATGTTGAAGGTGATCTTTCCTTATCGTTTGTCCGTGGTGTCTTGGCATTATTTTACTGTCTATATAAAATAAAAGATTTTCACCATTCATATCTCCACGGTCTATATGGAGGTATGTTGGCTACCTGGTCGGGGGTTAAGGGAACGGTTTGGTAAAGGTCTTGCCCTTGTTCAGCGTTTAGAGGTCCTGCTTGGGACCTGGGTCAAATTTAGTAGGATCTCCTTCAATGCCCATAGGTATTGGATGGCGGGGATCCAAACTCTTTGACCCCCTCATAAGCTAACTACTATTAATACTATAACCCGGCTATTTAGGACTGTATCCCTGCTGACTCAGACTACTTAGCCGAGGGTAACGTCACCGCCAAAAGCGGGGCCTACCATAATTTGCATTAATAACTTAATTCATTATCTTTCAATAATCCGACCCTTTAGGATTGTATCCTTGCTGACTCAAACTACTGGGTTGAGGGTAACGTCGCCTTCAAAAGAGGGGCCTACTACAATAACTAAGATAATCTCTTAAACAAGTGCAAAAGTGCGAAAATAATCAAAGGTTATACTAATACACGTGTCGGATCCAAGTGATTCATCTTGTCTATCTGTTTTTATTTATTTTATTTTTCAGCATTTAGTTAGTTTTTATTTTTCTTAGTTTAAAACATTTTTCTAACTTTTTGATTTGATTAGACGTTGAGGATAAACCGGTATTAAAAGCTCTTGTGTCCTTGGACGACCTCGGTATCTTACCAACACTATACTACGTCCACGATGGGTGCACTTGCCCATATGTGTGCTTAGTGTTAGTAAATATCGTGTTTTATAAATTTAAAACTTGGCTAAAAGTGTAAAAAGGGCTTAAATAAACATCTAAAAACATATATACACTAACACGCATCAGCGTACACCCGGCATTATGTCCATGACTATAAAAGTGTAGCCGTTGGTTTACCCGCCACGGTTTTATGCTATGTGGTGTGTCTATTAAACTTTAACCCGGCATGACCCGGGCGACCGAACGCATAGTAACATGTAGTTCTTTACAAGATTTGATTATAAATTATCCCAAGTTATAAAGAGTTTGTGCCTTGAGCATTTAAACCAATTTTATTAAACATTTTACAAAAGTGTCAGTTGAATGTATTTACCAGTGTAAACTGACGTATTTTCCCCAAAAAGACTAAATGCAGGTACTATGCGTAATTGGCTGGGATTTCTCCTTAGCATCATTAGGAGTCTCGCAAGCTTAAGATGCCTGAAGTCTGTTGAACAATACTTTTATTATTATTATTTGATCCCCTGTTGATTTTATTTCACAATGGTGATACTTTGATATTACAAATAAAGTTGAAATATATTTATCTTTATGCTTCCGCTGTGCATTCATATATTGTGTGGTTTGACTATATTGTTGCCAACTACGTCACGGTAATCCCCCACCGGGCCCACCGGTGAGACACGTGGAAATCGGGGTGTGACATAGGCACACTTACAGAAGCTTGGTGCACGACTAAGGATGATAGAAGAATACTTGAGAGCTCCAGAAATGAACTTGAAGGCAGGTTTGAGGTGTGTTTCACAATGGTGCAATGCCTTGCCTTTTATAGTGAATTTCCATGCTCAATATCATTACAACTCACTCTAGGAGTGCTCATGGATGATCAGCAGGTGTCCTAAGGTGCTAGGGGACATGTAGAGGGCGCCCATGCTTCAATTAATGCTCACAAGATCGTTCACAAGCTTAAACATTGAATCTGTCCAAAGTTTCTGCATCTGGGACTCGTACGCGGCCCGCATTAGGATTCAGCAACTCGGACGCGGGCCGCATGAATCCTAATGTCAGAAAACGAATCAGCAGCTGGCTCGCGGCCCGCATTAAATCACCCAATACCTTAACGCGGCCCGCATTAGACCTGATTTCCAAGATTTTCAAATCTTTTGTAATGATTAACCTGACCTTTCGGTTTTGAAGGGGTAAATTTGCGATTTGGCCCTCGATTATTTACCACTAAGGGCCTCGTGCCTTTTACCCGCATTGTTAAGTCCCCGGTTAGTTTAATTACTATCCGAAAAGCCTTAACTTTTATTGTTGACGCTTTTAACCCCTCTCATACGAATTTGATCATAACTTTCTCGTTTTAAAATGGAACTTCGCGAAATTTATATCGTATATTATAGTGAGCGTATTTTACTGTTACAAAGCCTCGGGTTCGACAAAGGGTCACTCAGAGGTATAAATTAAACATGTTGACACAATTAACCCCTGTAGCTTGTAATCTCTCACTTTCTCCCGCGTTTCGCTCCGTACGATCCATGATTTATTCGTTTGAAGGTACGAGCATCATTTAGGGTTACTATATAGTATATTTACCCTTCGTTGACATTTATAACCCTCGAATTTACATACTTTCAAGGTTTGTCAACTTTAGTCCTTTATTTAATAGTTAATGCCACGTGTAAACTCATGACACGTGTCAACAGATTATTGGACACAAAATTTCGAGGTGTTACAGGTGCTCGGTGGAATCGGATAATTTCCAAGCTCACCCGTCCACGGGTCTCTTCGATAGCAGTCTTCTTGATCGTTTTTGGGATTGTTTGGCGCAGTTTGCCAAAACGGATGGCTTGGATCCCAAACGTTTTGGTTGTTGGGAAATATTGTGTGATTATTTAAAAAAAGTGTAGAGATTTTGTTTAAAGAGTGAGGTAGAAGGGATGAAAATTATGGAAAAAAGTTGTGTATTTATAGGTGAAATTTATAAAGTTTAAAATTAATTTTTTTATTTGAATGTTACCGTTACAACGGTAACTTTGACCAAACCCTCCGTCGATCAAAGCAATTCCCCCTCGTTAACGTGTTGGCGAGCTTATGACGGCGCCCCCCTTTCGCTGCCGCGGTGTGGCCGATGGCGCCCGCGGGGCGCTATAGACGATGAGGTGGCAGGGTGGTGTTAAGCCACACCCACCGGCCTTATTGATAAAAAAATATAACTTAGCGGTTACTTGCTTTAATCATCAAAGTTTAAACTAACATGCATTAGTTTTGTAGACTGTGTGTAACGGTGGTGTATGTAAGGTGTGTTATGTTTTTATTGATAATTTAAGCCCATTTTACACATTAGTCAAGTTTTAAATTTATAAAACACGATATTGTACTAACACTAAACACACACATGGGCAAGTGCACCCATCGTGAGCGTAGTATAGCGTTGGTAAGATACCGAGGTCGTCCAAGGACACAAGAGCTTTTAATACCAGTTTATCCTCAACGTCTAATCAAATCAAAATTTTTTAGAAAAGGTTTTAAACATGAAAATAAAAAATAAAAATGTTGAAAATAAAAATAAAATAAAAACAGATAGACAAGGTGAATCACTTGGACCCGACTCGCCTTTAATGTATCCTTTGATGATTTCCGCACTTTTGCACTTTTTAAGAGATTATCTTAGTTATAGTAGTAGGCCCCTCTTTTGAGGTGACGTTACCATCAACCCAGTGGTTTGAGTCAGCAAGGATACAATCTCAAAGGGTTGGAATATTGGAAGATAATTAATTAAGTTATTAATGCGTAAAGTGGTAGGCCCCTCTTTTGAAGGTGACGTTACCCTCGGCTAAGTGGTTTGAGTCAGCAGGGATACAATCCCAAGTAGCCGGTTTAATGTATTAATAGTAGTTTACATATGAGGGGATCAAAAGAGGTGTTAAATACTGAAAGCTAATGCGGAGTTAAACAAGAAAGCTAATGCGGGCCGCGTGATCCCCCACCGAGCCCACCGGTGAGACACGTGGAATTCGGGGTGTGACAGGTTGGTATCAGAGCCAACGTTGAGTAAATTAAACACTATCCTTATGTGTTTAATCTCAATGACACAATTGCACATACATGAGTCTAGACAAGAACATAGGACAAACTCGAATTGTTATTCCAGTTTGTCTTTTTATTGTTTATTGTGATTTAAAGTTTTGAAAGCAGGAAAAATGCCACCAGAAATTAGAAGAGGAAGAGGAGAAAGAGGCAAAGGGCCGATCACTCACAATGATCACGAGGCTGGTCCTTCGAACATACGAGCTCCTTCCAGTACAAGAAGTGAGGAACCACAGAGGCGAAGAAGGAACCTCTTTGAACCTGCAAGACATTCTACCTCGCATAGTTCAACACCTTCATACCGTCATTCTTTTGGACCAAACTTAGAAAATGACCCCAATAACCCTCAACCATCATTTATACCTCTCCAGCGATCTGCTTCGCACCGTTCTTATGGCGATCCTTCTCCTTTCTTCGTAGGACAGTTTAACCCGGCTGATTATGTTCAAGAACCAATAGGGTATAACCCTTTAGGACCAGAGGATCACTTTTCTGAAGATAATGCAGTGGATATGGACGAGGATACAGATCCCGTCGAGCCTGCACGGGGTACTCCCAACCATCCAATCGAGATCTCTGACGGGTCATCCTTCCATGGAACACCCTATCAAGGTCCCGACAGTTACCAGGCGAGGTTTAACCAATGTTATTGGTACTTCACACCATCACATCACTTCTCGCCTCATGGTCAACAGCAGCAGCAAGATCCCTCCGAGGATTCGCGGTTCGTGGCAGTTACGCCGCCGCCTCCACCGCCACCAGTTCAACCAGTAATTCCAGATCCGCCAAGGCATAGAAGATCAGGCACGCGGATGTCCACCCGAGGAGGGGAATTCCATTTCAGCACCCCTCGCCACTCGAGTGCGAGTCACTTTCCGTCAGTGCCTGAAGAACCACAATTAGGTGAACCTTCGGTTCACCCTGCAGAGGTGAATTCTGCACCAGTTGCACCACCTCCGCCACCTTTCGGATATGACAATCCGATACCTGCGTACGGCGGTTCCACCGCGTACAATCCGTTTGAGCAGCCGACTCACACACACTACAACTATAACTATGATGTCGATCCATACGTGGTAGCGGCTAATTACAATGCCCTCCATGGAACCTCTTGGAGACCAGATTACTCAACTCATGGGTATCCAATACCTCCTAGACCTTCGGTTCAGCAACCGTCGCAGCAGCCACGTTTTTCTCCACCGGAGCAAGAAGAAATCCTACACCGTTTAAACCGTGTGGAACGAGACTTCGAACAAGAACGTAAGAGTAATCGTGGATTCCTCAAGGGCCTAGCAAACCTACTAAAAGGAAGGAAGAAACGAGATCATTAGTCTCCTTATGTATTATTGTCTTTACAATTTAGTCCCTGCGTGGACATTTATCGTATTTCAGTCCCTACGTGGACTTATCTTTTAGTCCCTGCGCGGACATCTATCTTGTATTGGTCCCTGCGTGGACTTGTTTTTTCTATAAACCTCTGCGTAGGTATTTATTTATTTAAAAAGTCTGTTTAGGGCAGCGTGTAATCATTATTAAAATTAATGGAATGTTATGTTATAAATTTCATTTTTGTTATTATATATGAAATAAATCAAAAATCATCCTTTTTTTAAATTAATCTGCCTAAATAAAGAATCTTAAGAGTGAAACCTAGCCAGGTGTCATTATAAGACCCGGCCAAGATGGTAAGACCTGATTAAAAGATTCAGATTCCCTGTTAACCTCTGTAAACATGTTAACGTTCTTGGCAGATGTGATTCGTTAAAATCGCACGCGTCATTCTTATATAAGAATCCTTCTAAGGATTCCAAAGCCTAAATTGATGATTTATAAATCATGGGTTAAATCATCAATGAAGATGATCATTTGTTAAACATCCATTAGTGATGTAGTGCCTACGGGCCATACTTATTGTCATATAAGACAAAAGGCAGCGGTAGTATATGACTCCCTGTCAGAAGAGGTAAAAGGACTACGGTTCAAACCTCCATGCCTTGATTCTCCGTAATCCCGGCTTATATTATAAAAACGTCCTTGTGACTAGGCTTTTATGCCACTAACAATATTGTTTGTAATTAGGATAAGTTATGTTCAAATCCTAAATAAAAGTGAGTAACGAATTAACCAGATATGGTCTCTGTTACCATGGTTAATGAATTGCCATAAAAGACAATTCCATAATAAACTCCTAAATAAAACTTTGTCATTATCTTCTGTAGCAGATTCAAGTTACAATGGCTGATCCCAATGAGGTGAATAGTCATTCGAAAGAAGATGAATATGATAACGCCCAGGTTCATTTGACGGGCGCTGAATTAAAAGCTCTAGTCGATGGCGCTGTTAAGGCAGCCTTGGATCGACAATACGAAGAGTACACCGAGTCCCGAAGCAGAACCATATCCAAACCACACTCAAAGCCAAAAACCCACTCAAAATCTCACAGCAAACCACCCTCTAAGCCAAAAAGGGACGATGATAAACACTCATCCAATGAAAACAGTGTTCGTCCTAAGGAAAAAGTGTTTACTGATGCCTCTCGCGCCAGGGGTTGCACCTACAAGTAATTCGTATCTTGCAAACCCCGAGATTTCACTGGGGAGAAGGGCGCGGTAGATTGTAACCGTGGTGGACATCAGTGGTTGTGCAGAGAGAGACGTGGTAAAGTTTGTTTCGCAATCATTCAAGGGCGAAGCCCTGGCTTGGTGGAGGTCGTTGGTTCAGGCCTCGGGGAAGGCTGTTTTGTACAGCATGACGTGGGAGGAATTCATTTCTCTCATCAAGGAAAACTACTGCCCTCAACATGAGGTTGAAAAGATAGAGTCTGATTTTCTATCGTTGGTTATGACAAACCTTGACTGTCAAGCTTACCTCACGAGCTTCAACACAATGTCCCGGTTGGTTCCGTATCTGGTAACCCCGGAGCCAAAGAGAATAGCTCGTTTTATCGGTGGTTTAGCCCCCGAGATAAAGGCAAGCGTAAAGGCCTCTCGGCCAGCTACCTTTAGATCTGTAGCTGACATTTCTTTGTCCCTCACTCTGGATGCGGTCAGACAAAGATCGCTGAGGAACAAAGAAGCTGAGAAGAGAAAGCGTGAAGACGATACTTCACGAAGATCGAGCAAGAAGCACCGTGGAAACGGTGACAACAAGAAAGGGTCTGAGTCAAGGAGAGATGGGCAACAATCTGGTAAGAAGCCCAAGTGCAAGAATTGCAAGAGACATCACTTTGGAAAGTGTAGACTCGAATCAAACTCGCAGACTCAGTCAAAGTCATTTGCTTGCGGGATATGCAAGTCCAAGGACCACAAGACCTTGGATTGCAAGAAGATAAAGGATGCAACTTATTACAGTTGCAACGAGAAGGGGCACATTAAAACCAACTGCCCTAAAAACGCCAAGAAGCCTGAAGAGGCCAAGAAGACCAATAGGATGGATGCGAAAGAAGCTGTGCTAGACGATAACGTGATCACGGGTACTTTCCTTGTAAATGATGTCTTCGCAAGAGTACTTTTTGAATTAGGCGCTGATAAGTCTTTCGTAGATCATAAATTTTGCAAATTGCTGAATATGCCTGTCAAAACCTTAAATGTGAATTATGAGGTAGAGCTAGCAGATGGCACCATAGAAACCGTCTCCACTGTGTTAGATGGATGTGTGATATCCATTAAGAACCACTCTTTTCCTCTATCTCTACTTCCCTTTAAATTGGCCGGTTTTGACCTAGTATTGGGTATGGACTGGTTATCTCACAACCAGGCCCAAATCGTCTGCAACAGAAAGCAAGTAGTGTTAAAGACTCCGACTGGTGAATCGCTTACCGTTCAGGGAGATACCCAGTATGGGTTGCCTGAGCAAGTAACTATGCTCAAAGCTTCAAAATGTTTAAAGAAGGGTTGTGTCATCTACATGGCACAAGTGATTATTGATGAGCCTAAACCGAAGATAGAAGACATCTCCGTCATTTCTGAATATCCAGAAGTTTTTCCGGAAGAACTACCTGGTTTGCCACCAAGTAGGCAAGTGGAATTCAGAATTGACATCATCCCTGGAGCAGCACCTGTTGCTAGGGCACCTTACAGGTTAGCACCAACCGAAATGAAGGAGTTAAGGACACAACTGGATGAACTGCTAGCTAAAGGTTTCATCAAACCTAGTTCGTCTCCCTGGGGAGCACCAGTCCTGTTTGTCAAGAAGAAGGACGGATCGATGCGTCTGTGCATCGATTATCGCGAGCTTAATAAAGTCACGATAAAGAATAGGTATCCTTTGCTGAGGATCGGCGATTTGTTCGATCAGTTACAAGGGGCAAGTTATTTCTCGAAGACTGACTTGAGGTCAAGCTACCATCAACTGAAAGTCAGAGATGAAGACGTACATAAAACCACATTTAGGACTCGATATAGTCATTATGAGTTCCTAGTGATGCCTTTTGGGCTCACTAATGCACCGGCCGCATTCATGGATCTCATGAATCGCGTTTGCAAGCCGTACTTAGACAAATTCGTCATCGTTTTCATCGACGATATTCTTATCTACTCGAAGAACCAAGCTGACCATGAGAAACACCTTCGCTGTATTCTCAAACTCCTGCATCATGAGAAACTCTATGCCAAATTCTCTAAGTGCGAATTCTGGCTTCGAGAAGTCCAATTCCTAGGACATGTGGTCAGCGAGCGTGGTATCCAAGTGGATCCCGCTAAAGTGGAAGCTGTCGTGAATTGGCAAGAGCCAAAGACGCCTACAGAGATTCGTAGTTTCCTGGGGTTAGCAGGATATTACAGGCGCTTCATCGAAAATTTTTCAAGGATTGCTGCGCCCCTAACTTCCTTGACCAAGAAGAAAGTAAAGTTCATTTGGGGCCCTAAACAGCAAGAGTCCTTTGATATCCTGAAGCAAAAGTTGAGCAACGCTCCTGTACTGACATTGCCTGAAGGTACCGAAGAGTTCGTAGTTTACTGCGATGCATCACACACTGGCATGGGGTGTGTGCTTATACATAAAGGCAAGGTTATTGCCTATGCTTCAAGACAGTTAAAGGTGCATGAAAAGAATTACACCACCCATGACTTGGAGTTGGGTGCCGTTGTGTTCGCACTAAAACTGTGGAGGCATTATCTGTATGGTATCAAGTTTGTGATCTATTCGGATCATAAGAGCCTTCAACATCTGTTTAATCAGAAGGAATTAAACATGAGGCAGCGCCGTTGGATGGAGACTTTAAATGATTATGATTGTAAAATCAGATATCATCCCGGCAAGGCGAATGTAGTCGCTGATGCCTTAAGTCGAAAGGAGAGGGTGAAACCCATCCAAATCAATGCCAAGAGCATCGAAGTGAAGAATAATTTGATTGAAAGGTTGTTAGCTGCACAGAGGGAAGAGTTAAACAATTTACAAAGCATAAAGCCGTGGCGGGAAAACCAACTTTTTTGCAGTAGAAGTAAACAAAAGCTAGGAGTAACGGAGTTTTAAGACGTGGCATGGATAGTCTCTATGATTTTGTATAAAGAGTTTGTGCCATGTGCATTCAAATCAATTTTATTAAACATTTTACAAAAGTGTCGGTTGAATGTATTTACCAGTGTAAACTGACGTATTTTCCCAAAAAGATTAAATGCAGGTACTAAGCGTAATAGGCTGGATATTTCTCCTTAGCATCAATAAAGAGTCTCGCAAGCCTAAGATGCCTATGTCTGTTGAACAATATTTACATTTTAATTTGATCCCCTGTGGATTATATTTCGACGATTGTGATACTTGGATATTACATTCAATAGTTAAAATATATTTATTTTTATGCTTCCGCTGTGCATTTATATATTGTGTGGTTTGACTATATTGTTGCCAACTACGTCACGGTAATCCCCCACCGGGCCCACCGGTGATACACGTGGAAATCGGGGTGTGACAGTCGGGCATGCCACGTTTATTCCTTTTCTTTGTATTTATGTTAGTTTTTGCTGCATATTTGTTCCTTTTGTTCAATTAAGCTCATTTGGTCCTGAAAATACAAAAGGAAGACAAAAGCACACTTTTTTCCAACATTAGTACTAAAAAGGGTTAGTTTTATGCCTCATTTGATGTAATTTATATGTTGCATTTTACACACATCAAACGAAGCTGTGCCGATGGGGTGTGAATGCTCCGAGTAAGCACCAGGTGCCAACACTTTTCAGAATTTAGGGCATGGAGTGAAGCCTGTGGGGCGTTACAAGGGTGCGGAGTGACGTTGCGTTAGTCCAGTAACGCTTGAAGCGGCTAAGGAAAGAGGTGCGAAAGTGAGTTGGCGGGTTTGATCTGCATGGATCAGACGTGCGTGGTGGTAACGCCTTGGGCGTTTATCCGCTACACAAAGTCTTAACATTGTTGTTTATATACACCTAAAATTAAGTCATATGCCAAAGGTTTATATCATATATTAATTGGCTTAAAAATAAGCATAAAGTGTTTTAATCTTGATGTAAACATGATAAAAAAATAAAAATGTTTATTAATGCAGTTTTCATTATAACTAAATGGTCCTTGTGGTTTGACAGTTGTTATTCGGTTAGTCCTTGGAGTGGATGACGGTTAGTTTTCTCCGGTAAGTCCATTTGAAATTACAAAATTACCCTTGATTTTATTAAGATATAAGAAAAAATATTCACACACAACATATATATAGCTACATAAACGCACAGACACACTCACTCTCTCTAAAACACACACACACACACACTATCTCTACTCTCTCTCAGGCAAACCCCCACCACCACCTGCCGCCACCAGCACCACCACCTGCCACCACCCCCACACCACCACCTGCCACCACACCACCACCACCTGCCACCCCCCATCCCCATCCCCACCCTCATCTTCTCTGAAAAAGACATCCCTACCGGCTCATTTCTGTCGCCGGTCGTTAGCTAGTTTCAAAAGGCTCCAGTGACTCAATCTAGGGTTTCGACTAAGAGACCTAGGGTTCAGATGGTAGTTGTGATAAAAAACTGGGCAACGACATCAGCAGAAACAAATTAAAGCAAAAGGTAGGGTTCCAACGAAGATTTGGTAAGTCCCCCCCACCCCCGCATGTTCTTTTTCGGTTAGATCAACATTTAATGATGTTTGATTGGTTGATTTTCGTTGGACCGGTGAATAGGAGACTTCTGGTTAAATTCCGGTGAATTCTGGTGAGAATATTTAGAGGCAATGGCCCCCTATCGCGTTGTTCATGTTGTAACTTTCAGAAGCAGATTCCGACAAGAACGGTGACGGACAGGTATGGGCGGTTGTCGAAGACAAAGATGGTGGGTTAGATCTCGCTGGGTCGTTAGTTGGTTTCAAATCTCGTCGCCGGAGGTGGTGGCTGCCGAAGGTGGTTGGTAAATGGTGGTATTGATGGCAGCCATATGTGATAGGGATTAGAGAGGTGAGAAGAAGCTGTTTGTTTTGTGTGTATAAATAATAACTAAATTCTTAGTAAGGGTAATTTAGTCTTTTTACATCAACTTAACTGAGAAAAGTAGCATCCATCAACTCCAGGGACTATTCGAATAACAAATTGTTAAACCACAGGAACCACGGGTATAATTTCTAAAAGTTGAAGTGTATAGGTGTTATTTTACAAAATCATAGAGACTATCCGTGCATTTAACTCTTTCATTATTGTAGCATTTTTAATGTAGTTTTAATCATATTTTTTAGTGATTTATAAAATATGATTAAAGCGTAAATCAACTTTTTTGCACTGGTAAGAGTTAACTGCTCCTCCGTTACTCCTAGACACGCCACAAAGCATAAAGCCGTGGCGGTAAAACCAACGGTTATACCTTTAATAATATAAACACATTACGGGTGTACGCCTACACCCGTGTGTCGGGGTCGTGGCCATTTCATAAAATGATGCCAAGGATATCCGGGACATGGTCATTAAGCTCCCAAAGGCGTAAAGCCAACAAAACAAGTTTTTAAACGGGTCACATTGAAATCACCCGACTACTAATGAGTTGGGGTCAATTGCCCGACCAAGCGGTATTTTAAATACCGTAACCCAAGCCCGTATAACGGAAAATAAGTTAAAAGTATTTACCTTTGCAAGTAATATCCTCAATCAAATAAATGGAAGTATCTTTTACTGGTCTCCTATTCTGGAACGAAGGTTTATAACAACCTATTAGAATCCTAACGGGTCTTTAATGTAGCCTTAGCTAGACCGGTTGGTTTCAAAGGATAATTACGGCTTAATCGCGTGAAAGGCGAAAACCGGGAATGGAATGTGATTTGGACCCAACAAGTTTGAATACTTGTTTCATATGGGTAATATAATCACACTCTGGATTTTGAGGTGAAAACGATAAGGTTTGACCCGTTTCGGCTAGTTTATGTAAACTAGTTACATAAACCGAACCGTGCGCGCAAAAGGCGTAACGGATAACCGTAAGAGTCCTACACAGGTTTCCTAAGTCAATGTGCTTTAAAGAGGTTGTGGTATCAGTAGGATACCTTCCATAATGCCCGTAACGAGTTTAAATCCATTATATGCCCCGTAGGGGTATTTCGGTCATTTTTAAAGATTATAAAAGAGGTTTCTGAGTTCTACAGGAAATCTGAGTTTTCCGAACAGTTTATAAAGTCCAAAATACTTTATTTATTATTTAAAATCAGTAGCAACTGGAATCGGGTCAAAATACCTTGTAGAACTCAAGTTATGCTCAAAGAGGGTATATTCGGTATTTACCGAACCGATGCCATAACCGCAGGTTATGAGCAGGTAAAAAAAATCATTAAAAATCTTTAAAAATCTAAAAATACTATTTTACATCAGTGGGTAAAAGGTTTGGTGTCGAAATTTGGGTTTAGATAGGCGTTATGCTAATTGCGCCATTAAATTACTAAAGTTTCCGTAATTGCGCTATTTAGCATATCTCCTATTCTGGACCTCGGATTGATGTGAAATTTTAGGGACATGCTTAGAAATTAGTGACTAAGGTTATTGTCCTTTCACAAGTCAAAAATTCTCATTTTAAATTGAAAAGGGCGTTACGGTCAACTTTTAAGCATTTAACGGAAATGTGCTAAAGACTCGGACAAACAACGAACCGGTCACAGAGGGTTATACCATCATGTAACCTGGTCCTAAGAGAGTCCTAAGGCATATCTAAATCTGTCACACCCCGAATTCCACGTGTCTCACCGGTGGGCCCGGTGGGGGATTACCGTGACGTAGTTGGCAACAATATAGTCAAACCACACAATATATATGAATGCACAGCGGAAGCATAAAGATAATTATATTCCAACCATTGTTTGTAATATCAATGTATTACGAATAGTCGAAAAGTATCCATAGGGATCAAATAAAAATATAAGTATTGTTCAACAGACGTAGGCATCTTAAGCTTGCGAGACTCTTTATGATGCTAAGGAGAATATCCAGCCAATTACGCTTAGTACCTGCATTTAGTCTTTTTGGGAAAATACGTCAATTTACACTGGTAAATACATTCAACCGACACTTTTGTAAAATGTTTATTAAAATTTATTTGAATGCACAAGGCACAAACTCTTTTATAACTTGGGAGAATTATTTAAATTTATAATCTTGTGAACGGATTACATGTTCCTTATGCGTTCAGTAGCCCGGATCTTGTCCGGGTTAAAGATTAATAGACACACCACATCAACTATTTATGCACTGACGAGTGTACGCCTACACTCCGCGCTTAGGTCGTGGCCATTTCGTAAAATGCTGCCAGGGATATCCGGGACATAGTCATTAACCCCCTAAAGGCTTTAAGTGACAAGACTGTTTAAACGAGCCGATCAAATTTATTCAATTACCCACTCAACGGTGGAGAATTTGATGCCCAATCAAGCGGTATGCTATATACCGTAACCCAAGCCCGTATAACGGAAAATAAGTTAAAAGTATTTACCTTTGCAAGTATAAATCCTTAATCGAATAAATTGCAAATAGCTTTTACTGGTCTTCTATTCTGGAACGAAGGTTTAAAATAACCTATTAGAATCCTAACGGGTCTTTAATTTAGCCGTAGCTTAGACCGGTCAGTTTCAAAGGATAGTTACGGTTTAATCGCGTGAAAGGCGAAAACCGGGAATGAAATGTGATTTAGACCCGACAAGTTCGAAGACTTGCTTTATATGGGTATAATAAACACACTCTGGATTTTGGGGTCGAAACAATATGGTTTGACCCGTTTTGGCTAGTTTATGTAAACTAGTTACATAAGCCGAACCGTGCACGCAAAGGCGCAATGGGTAACCGTAAGAGTCCTACACTGGTTTCCTAAGTCAATATGCTTTAAAGAGGTTGTGGTATCAGTAGGATACCTTCCATAATGCCCGTAACGAGTTTAAATCCATTTTATGCCCCGTAGGGGTATTTCGGTCTTTTTAAAGATTATAAAAGAGGTTTCTGAGTTCTACAGGAAATATGAGTTTCCCGAACAGTTTATAAAGTCCAAAATACTTTATTTATTATTTAAAATCAGTAGCAACTGGAATCGGGTCAAAGACCTTGTAGAACTCAAGTTATGGCCGAAAAGGGTATATTCGGTATTTTACCGAACCGTTTCCATAACCGCAGGTTATGAGCAGGTTAAAAATAATTAAAAATCTTTAAAAATCCCAAAATATTATTTTACATCAGTGTGTAAAATGTTTGGTGTCGAAATCTGGGCCTAGATAGGCGTTATGCTAATTGCGCTATTTAATTACTAAAGTTTCCGTAATTTGCGCTATTTAGCATAACTCCTATTCTGGACCTCGGATTGACGTGAAATTTTAGGGACATGCTTAGAAATCAGTAACCAAGGTTATGGTCCTTTCACGTGTCCGAAATTCTCGTTTTAAATTAAAAAAGGGCGTTACAGTCAACTTTTAAGCATTTAACGGAAAGGTGTAAAAGACTCGGACAAACAACGAACCGGTCACAGAGGGTTATACCATCATGTAACCTGGTCCTAAGAGAGTCCTAAGGCATATCTAAATCTTACTTTAACGGGTCAGAACTGAAGTCAAAGCAAAAGTCAAAGTTTTGCGACTTTCGGCTCCGAACCGGGTCAAAACAGTAAATGGTCGGATCAAACAAGCTTAGACTAGTTAATTTACCTATTATCATGTTTTATGAGTGTCAAAACAGGTTACACACCATCTACATTACTGATTATGCATAAAATCGCAAAATAGCATTTCTGTTGACTTTTTCTAAGCACGTTTGACTCGACATTCGGACTAGTTAGAGTGGGAATCAGAGGGTGCCCTTTTAGGGGTTTAAAGCCCATATGATTACCAACATATAGCTACCTTTGATTCGACAAACCACTGGACCATTTGTGATTTATCGTAAAGTCAATCGTTAATTACGACGGATTGACTTTTAAGCTAAACTATGCAAAAACTATGCCATAAAAGGGTTGGCATACTTACAGAAACTTGGTGCACGACTAGTGATGTTAGAAGAATTCTTGAGAGCTTCAGAAATGATCAAGAAGGCAGGTTTGAGGTGTGTTGAACAATGGAACACTACCTTGCCTTTTATAGTGAAAAACTTAGCTCAAGATCATTACAACTCAACCTACAATGGTTCATGGATGATCAGCAGGTGTCCTATAGTGCTAGGGAACATGTAGAGGGCGCCCATGCTTTAATTAATGCACACAAGATCGTTCACAAGCTCAAACAGTGAATCTGCCCATGTTTTCTGCATCTGGGACTGTCACGCGGCCCGCATTAGGATTCAGGCTAGGCTTACGCGGGCCGCCTTAATCCTTAAGTCAGTAAACGAATCTGCAGGGGGCTCGCGGCCCGCATTAGCTTTCTTGTTTAACTCACGCGGCCCGCCTGAGGCCTGTAAACCAAGATTTTCAAATCTTTCGTCATGATTAGCCTGACCTTTCGGTTTCGAAGAGGTAACTTTGAGATTTGGCCCTCGATTATTTACGAATAAGGGCCTTGTGACTTTTACCCGTGCCGTTAAGTCCCCGGTTAGTTTAATTACTACCCGAAAAGCCTTAGCTTTTATTGTTGACGCTTTTAACCCCTCGCATACGAATTTGATCATAACTTTCTCGTTTTAAAACGGAACTTTGCGAAATTCATATCGTTTATTCTAGTGAGCGTATTTTACTGTTACAAAGTCTCGGGTTCGTCAAAGGGTCACTCAGAGGTATAAATTAAACATGTTGACACATTTAACCCCTGTAGTTTGTAATCTCTCACTTTCTTCCGCATTTCGCTCCGTACGATCCATGATTTATTCGTTTGAAGGTACGAGCATCATTTAGGGCTACTATACAGTATATTTACCCCTCGCTGACATTTTTAACCCTCGAATTTACATACTTTCAAGGCTTGTCAACTTTAGTCCTTTATTTATTATTTAATGCCACGTGTAAACTCATGACACGTGTCAACACATTATTGGACACAAAATTTCGAGGTGTTACATCCTCGCCCCCTTAAAATAAATCTCGACCCGAGATTTACTGAAACAAATAAGGGTATTTTTCTTTCATCGTGGCTTCAACCTCCCACGTGAATTCGGGACCTCTACGGGCATCCCATTTGACCTTAACAATAGGTACATGCTTCCTTCGAAGCTTCTTTACCTGTCGATCTTCAATCGACAAAGGTTTTTCCACAAATTTTAAGCTATCATCTATGTGCACATCTGTATGGGGTATTACCAGTGATTCATCAGCGAAGCACTTCTTCAGATTGCAGATGTGGAACACATTGTGAATTCCATTGAGCTCCTCCGGTAAGTTTAACTTATAGGCAACTGACCCGACACGTTCGATAACCTCGAAAGGTCCTATGTATCTCGGGCTTAGTTTGCCTTTCTTATCGAAACGCATCACCCCCTTCCAGGGTGATACTTTAAGCAACACTTTTTCACCTACCTCGAAGTGAAAATCTTTACGCTTTGGATCTGCGTAACTTTTCTGCCTATCTCGGACAGCTTTGAGACGGTCTCGAATCTAGACAATTTTGTCCGTCGTCTCGAAGACTATCTCTGGTCCTGATAATTGAACATCTCCGACTTCCGCCCAACAAACGGGCGATCTACACTTCCTACCGTATAATGCCTCGAAAGGCGCAGCCTTTATGCTGGTATGGTAGCTATTGTTGTAGGAGAATTCGATTAGTGGTAGGTTCTTATCCCAACTACCACCCAAATCGATAGCACATGCACGCAGCATGTCTTCTAACGTTTGAATAGTACGCTCACTCTGACCGTCTGTCTGAGGATGGTAAGCCGTACTAAAATTCAAACGTGTGCCCAGAGATTGCTGGAAACTTTTCCAAAAATGCGACGTGTATCTAGTATCTCTGTCAGAGATAATAGACATAGGTATGCCATGCAAGGCTACAATCTTATCAACGTATAACTGGGCTAACATGTCGGAGCTATAAGTCTCCTTGATGGGTAAGAAATGTGCTGACTTAGTCAGTCTATCCACTATAACCCATATTGTATCATTTCCTTTACTCGTCTTGGGTAACTTGGTAATAAAATCCATAGTCACACACTCCCACTTCCATTCGGGAAGTTCAAGCTGTTGTAGCAAGCCTGACGGCTTTTGATGCTCAGCTTTGACTTGCGCACAAGTCAAGCATTTGGCTACATATGCGGCTACAGACTGTTTCAAGCCTATCCACCAATAATTTGCCTTTAGATCCTGATACATTTTATCAGCTCCAGGGTGAACAGAATATTTGGAACTATGGGCTTCCTGGAGGATAACATCTCGTAGTCCTCCATAAATTGGAACCCATATTCGTCCATTTAATCGTAAAATTCCGTCCTTGCTAAGAGTTAACTGCTACTCCGTTACTCCTAGCTTTTCTTTACTCCTAGACACGCCACAAAGCTTTAGTCGTTTGAATGTAGTTTTGGTCACAATTTTCATATTTTAGCAACTTTTTTGCAGTAGAAGTTTCTAATGAAATTAGAGATGATGAAGAATATATTTTTTATACTAGCATAAATTATTCAAATCGGATTAAAACGAAATTATAAATAAATAAACATAAAGTAATACAAAAGTTTTAAAATTGAATTCGGTTTTTCTCCATGAGGTTGGATAAAAAAATAATCATTTTTCTCCAAAACTTTTAGTTAATGAGAAAGAAAATGACCAAGATGCCCATGACATGACATGCACATGGGTTAGACTTAATAAGGCAAATGAATGATGCTAAAGGTTTGGATAAAAATAAGCAATTGATGGAAACCTTTGGAAGTAAATGGATATTTGTAATCTTCAAATGGTATTTTTTGTCAAACCTTAAGTAGCAAAATCGAATTTACCTCAAACAAAGAGTTAACTTCTTTGTAGTTCATTGTTTTGGAATGTAACAAGTTGCAATGCATTAAATAAGGTTGTCATGTAACTGACTAACTGGTTCTATGAATGCTTAACAATTCAGTTTTTTGGAATGTAATTAGTTCTAATGTAGTTTTGGTCATTTTTGCAGCACTTTTTAAAGCAGTTTTAGTCACATTTTTGTAGCAATACTTAATGCAGCTTTGGTCATTTTTGCATCGCTTTTTAATGCAGTTTTAGTCAATATTTTCCGGCAACAATTTTAATGAAATTAGGGAAGTTGAAGAACGTGTGTGTGTATATACAATTCGAAAAGTATTCAAGTCGGATTAATGCGAAATTCCAAGAAAATAAAAACAACGGATATAAAAGAAAATGACTAAAATCTATAGTGGAGGGTTCAAATGAGAAGAATTTTTTTTGTAAGAAGAAAAAAGAAGAAGTTTCAACCAATAAGAATGCTTCATTTTACTTCATTTAATATTTGCATGTAATGTTAATATAAGGGTATATTGGTAAACTTACAAAAAACATTAATTTGTATTCTTCCTCTTTAATAACTAACTAAATTAAATTTGTAACTCCTTTTCAAAATATATACTTTTTTCAAATTAAAAAACAACTTAATTTAAAGTGTAGAATAAATTACTAGTTGTGTAGGATAAATTACGAGTTGTATAGAATATATTTCGAGGTGTGTAGGATAAATTTCGACTGTGTATGATAAAATTCTATAATGTGTAGGGTATATGTAGGAAAATTTTGATATGTGTAGGTTTTGTAGATTATATGTAGGATAATTAATGATTAGTTGACTAATTAATTAAAGAGTTACAAATTAATGATATGAGTTATAAATGAAATTGTATTTTACTATTATGCCATTTCTTCTTTTTCTTCTCACATTAAATTTCTTCTCAAATGAACCTTCCCCAAAATCTATATCTATACATATAATAAAAGAAACCATATTAGGGACACTTGTCATTATATTAGGCATTCTCTTATAGATAATTGTTATTTCAGTTTAATCTTTTTTAATTAATAATTAATTATAGATAATCATCCTATTAAATATTATTTAGTTTAATATCTTATGGATAATTACTATTAATTTAATCTCTTCTAACTAATTATAGATAACTCTCCTACTAAATATTATTTAGTTTAATCTCTTCTAATTAATTAAAGATAACTCTCCTACCAAATATTATTTTGTTTAATCTCTTTACTTAACTATAGATAATTATTATTTATTTTAAATTTAATGCATACTTCTCATTTATAATATTAACCAGGTTAGAACCCTGTGTATTACACGGGTTGAATAAAATAAATATATTTAGTAACTACATACGTTTTTTGTAATAAGATATTATTAATTTTTTAATTAAAATTTTAAATTTGAATCCGGAAGTAATATATTAGTAAACTTAATACATAAATCGAAAGTTAATAATAAACCCAGCCGTGAAATCAAACCGATGACCATTTTGATCGGTTTCGCGGTTTTAAATCAATTGTGAACATCCTTAGTAATAACTAATAAGGTCAATTTGTGTTTTTTTTTTGTAATAAGTAAAATAACTTTTGAAAATATTGTAAAACCACAAAGTTTGAAATATATATATTTTTTTTGTTTGATGAAGATATAACTTAATTAGTTTTATTATATATCTAGAGTTTGAACCTGAGTTATAAACCTGGTTACATCAGTATTTAGAGACAACAAGTATACTTTATATACTTTAATATTTCATTTCTTTTATTTTCTCTTCTTATTACTAACTATTTAATATTTCATTGATTCAACTACGTGTCCGCATAGGTATATAATCTGAAAGAGAGTGAAATAAGAGGGGAAATAAGAGGGGAAATAAATCTTCGACTCACTAAATTATTTTATTATTTAGTATATAAAATTTATTTATTCAACCCGTGTAATACATGGGGTTATAACCTAGTGTCTATTAAATGAAACAACACATGGTTTTTTTTTTTTTTTGAAGGTAAATCGATGTTTTAATATTTTGAAGGAAAATGATTATTTTTTGTCAAATCTCAAAAAGCAAAATCGAATTTTACTCAAATAAATAAGTTGATAAAGAAAATTCAAAACATTTAATGAGTTGAATAGAGTATAGTAAACAATGTTTATGCTACAAATCCACTGATAAAATAATATCAACTAGTTACTACAAACCCCGTGCGTTGTGTGAGTGCCAAACAAAAGAGAAAACCCAAAAATCGTAATGTTCGATTCATTGGTTTTTAGTACTGAAGTAAGAATTAATGAAGTTAAATAATAAAAGATTTGTAGTTAGATATTGAAAGGAAAAGAAATTACGAAATATTTGTGACGGTATCGCAATCAGTTGCGTAAAAATGTCAGGGACTGTTTGTTTACCTCTTAATGAGACTCTTAATGGTTCAGACCTCTTACTGGTTCAACACGTAATGGTTCAGACTGTTTGTTTCACGAGCAGATGTCTGAATGGTACAGACATTTGCCTCTGAATGGTTAAGATTTATACAGAGTCTGAATGGTTAAGATCTCTAATCTGAATTGGTTAGACATTTGCCTCTGAATGATTAAACATTATACATGCTCTTAATAGTTTAGACATTTTACTGATTCAACACTTAATGGTTTAGACCTCTTAGTGGTTCAGCACTTAACCATTCAGATGTTGCCAAACAGCACCTTAGTTAGTTAAAACAAAAAAAGAATTTTAGTTAGTTAAAAAAATATTTAATGTGTACAGTATTCTCATACAACATCTCCCAACATTGTATCCCTACAAATTATTCTTATTTATGATAAAGCAATCCACTATAAAATCTCCCAACTTCACACAACTTTAATCCTTACACAACACAATTTTTCATCATCTGTTACACATATTAGCCGTAATAATCAAACAAAACATCCATCTATGGCTGATAATGAAGGTATTATAATCAGTTATTGACCTTAATTTCCATTTCATTTCATTTTTCTACATCATAAATGCGAATTAAATCGCTCCAATTGATGGTTCCTTTTTTTAGCGACAATTGTTACTTCTCCTCTATTTTACACCAATAATTTTTTTCCATGGTTCGTAAATGAATGCAGCAAACGATAGTGATCAAAACGTGTTAAAAAAACACGCTGCTTTCTTTGATCGTAACAATGATGGTGTGATTTACCCTTGGGAAACTTTTCAAGGTTCGCTTCAATTTGATTTTTGTAATGAATCCAAGTATGTGAGACTTTCGTACTTTTGAGCAACAGTTTCTAACAATTTCGTAAATTTTAATTGTTATTTTTATACAGGGTTTCGAGCAATTGGGAGTGGTATTTTGTTATCCACAATTGCTGCAGTTTACATCAATGTCAGTCTTAGCCGCAAAACTCGCCCCGTATGTATAATTTATATCCTGTTATTTTTTTCGTATTTCTTTATGATTTACTCGTATTTGATTCTGAATCTCCGATTACAACTCCCTCGGCTTTCAAGCTCTCGAATTTTTTGTTGGAATTGTTTGGAGTTGTGTGATTTTGTGCTTTTAGAATTCGCTTTAAGGTCCTAAAAATATAAAAAAATTACAAAAAAAAAAAAAAACTCGTCTTATATTTTGGGATCCTTAACTTTTAAAGGTTTACTCTCCGGTCACAACTCCTTCAGCTCTCAAAATCTTGATCTTTTGGTTAAAAATGTGTCATAGTCATCGAACAAGCTTAAACTGTGTGGTTCAAACATGACTAGTGTAATTCTGTTATCTAAGTGTGCAAACGAATTAGCGGATTAAAATGAGTTGATGGGTTATTATCAAAGTTATAAATGGGTTGTTATCATGTTGTAAATAGGTTAAACACAACGTAAACAAATTGAAAGGTTATAAATAGTAGTAACAAAAATTATGTTGTTAAAGTTACAATTTAATTTTAGTTAATTTGAATAAAATTAAACATGTCAACGAAGGGGGCGTTAAGCACCGCCTCGAAGGGGCATTATGTATGTGATAACCAATTTAACTATACCAATTCAAAGGGGAGATGATAATTCCTAGATTTAATCATATTTTGGGTTAGCCAAGTTGGGTTAAAAAAACAGGCAGACTCACATAAATATATGAGTTGTGTTATAGTTTGGTTGCATAAAAACAAGTTGATTCCTCGATCTAATTAAAATAATGATAATAATGGTACAACCCATCAACCTGATTACAACCGTTTTAAAACTGATTACATGGTCAAGGGTGTTAGCCCAGATTACATGATCTTAATGGATGTTTTAAATCAAAGTGAAAACATTTGTTTACATTTTCATAAAAAGTGAAAGAGATTTTATATTAAGTAGAACACTAAAAAGTAATTTACTTTTTAGTGTAACCATGTGAATCGTTATTGAAAAATCTTGAGACCTCACAAATACCCCTGCTAACCAAGAAGATTAGATCATAATTTGCGCTGAGCAAATAACCTAAAATAATTTTCATATTTCCTAATTGATCAAATATGATTTTTTTGACTAAATAATTTCATTTATTATGTAAAGACATAAATTAATTATTATGTAAAGATATAAGCTTAAATAAAATGATATTTTTTCAAGATAAAATAATAAAAATAAAAGAAGTATAATTTATTTGTTAATTGTTATAATTTAAAGTCTTTTTGATACAGTGATATTAGATTTTAGTAATTCTAACTTTTACATATTGGCCGACATTTATCACAACTAAAAAAATTCCTCAGCCCAATTTTTTATGACATGACATGGACGATGGTGTGGAACACCCGATCCCAACTTACCCTTGCGCCCTTTTTCTCTCCCATGAAGACCCACCACTTCCACACTGGACCACACCGCCCCATCGTTTGAACCAACCATAACTGAACAACCACCATCTTCGACCATCTGCAGAACAACCACCACCGCCCCTTGGTTGATTCCGTCTACCACCACCCTCTCAAACATTATATTTTTCTGGCCAGCTTCTTCACCACCTACAACTCTGATCGAAACCTTGCATCTCTTAGTTACCCTTAACCCATCTCGTTCCCCACCGTTTGAACCAACCATAACTGAAGAACCACCATCTTCGACCATCTGCAGAACAACCAGCAGCGCCCCTTGGTTGATTCCGGCTACCACCACCCTCTTAAACATTATCTTTTTCTGGCCAGCTTCTTCACCACCTACAACTCTACCTACAACTCTGATCGAAACCTTGCATCCCTTAGTTACCCTTAACCCATTTCGTTCGTTTCCAACCTTGGTCACCAATTTGGTTCACACATTAATCTTCGTTTATAGGCATTCATAGATCTCTGTTTGAAAGATAGAAGGGTTAGATATGGTGGTGATGGCAACGGTGGCTGAGGATGGTGACGGTGGTGAAGAAAATGGTGGCGGTGTAATATGGTGGTGATAGTAGTTAGGTGGTGGTAGCCGGAGTTAGGTGGTGGGGTTACTGGAGTTAGGTGGTGGGGTTACTAGAGTTAGGTGGTGTTGTGGCATCGGAGATCTATTTTGGTGGTGGTGGCGGTCTGGTGTAGTGGTGGTGATTACAGTGGGGGTGAGAGAGAGAGAGACTGCTCCAACATCCAAATCATCGTCCACGCCATAAAAGAACTAACTAGATTAGACCTCAATTAGAAAGAAAAAAAAACCTCAGTAGAAGAAAATAGTTTGAAGTTTAGAGTATCTTGAGAAAAATGCCATCCAATGAGTCAAAGTAAAGATTGTTAAAGTCCAATTTCCCTTTTATATAACAATTTAAACTAGATTATAAGCCTTAAATCTTATAGTCACCTCAGCCAAGAGACTTTGCTAGCCACCCATGGTTCATTTTTTAAGTAACTATATTGTTAAAAGGTGATGAGTAATGATTTCCTAAGATGAAAAGATTAATTAATAATTAGTTATAAGAAATTCAAGGTTTACATAAAAGAGAAGGTATCTTTACGTGAAGAATTATAAGCTTCAAGGATTTTATGTTTGTTTGGAACAGGGAAAAAGGTATCCTAATCTACTATTCCCGATCAACATTCTAAACATAACAATGGGCAAACATGGTAGTGACTCGGGGGTCTATGATAGTCATGGAAGGTATCACATCTCTTATCTTTCGTTTATTTCTATAAGAGTATACAAAGTGGAAGTGGAGGAAAAACAGCCCGACAGGGAGCACCATTCTCTTTCTCTTGGTCTTGGGAACCCAAATTTAATCACTAACTAGTGATCACCAATTAAAGCGCACACACACATACACACACATATACATACATACACACACCCACATATATATATATATAGAGAGAGAGAGAGGAAGGTTAACGTACATTACGGCTTAACGTACATCACGTACGACAGGTAATTACGCACGTTCATTTTAAAATCACGCACGTTATAATTCAAAAATCCAAAATCACGCTTGTTGAAACACAATAATCACGCGTATTGAAAACATTAATCACGCATGTTATAGAACAAATCACGCACGTTGTTGTACGTGAAGTACGTTAAGCCGTAATGTAGGATATACTTTTTCTGTATATATATATATATATATATATATATATATATATATATATATATATATATATTATAGAGTTAGTCTCCAAATGGTGTTTTTCACTAGAAGTCTAAAGAGACTTATTAACCATTAGATTGTAATTTTAGATAGATGAGATTGATTAATGACATTTTTATAGATTGTGTTTAACTTTTAGTAATTGATTTAATGGCATAGAAGTATAAATGTAATTTCGGTGTGTCTTAAATTCATAAACCCAAACGCAGTTTCCCCCCATCTTTTTTATATGTAATTGTTTTTATTTTAAATAACACAACAATAAAGAACATTTTTTTATCTTTAATAGTAGTATCATATGGATACATACACAAATATGTTTCAACCGTATGTTTTAGTCCATAGTGTTTTTATCATAAATGAATAATTGTCTAATCTACTCTTCTACCATTCACCCTTAATTTTAATAATTACCATATGTCTAATCACTATGGCTTCTTAACCTTCTTAAGAATTTTACCCTTTATACATGAAACCTTACCTATAAAAAAACAGTTAAAAAAGGCTTATTTTTTTAGCAAAAATGATTTTTATTGGAATAGTTTCTACCCACATTTATAAGGAAAAGCGCTGAACAAAAAAAATAAAAAAATTGATTTTTAACATGTTAAATTAATTTTATAAGATATATTTTTTAAACATTTTTTTATATTTTTTATTTTTATTATTAAAAATCTTTCTACATGTATTTAAAAGGAAAAGCACTGAATTTTTTAATAGAAAAAGTTGACTTTTAACACGTTAAGTTGAATTTTTAAAAGTGTTCCTCAGTTCCCAATTTTTTAGTGTTCCCTAGTGTGTATATGTATATAGAAGAGGGTTACCTAGAAAACCCACTTGAGATAAGAAAAACCTAGAAAACCCTATGTGACTAGCCATTTTTTATACAATGTAACATATATATATTCAATCGTTTTCTGGAAAAAAAAAGTTGAGCGGTTTTTTTAAAAGATATATGTTTTTTAATTACATAAGTAACCAAACGATGTTGTTTAGTGTTATATATCTGTTACATAAGAAACATATTTAAAAAAAATCCATGGGCGCTTTTTGGTTGTTTTTACTCAAAAAGCTTGAAAATATATAAATTATATGCCCAAAAAATTGTGTAAAATAAAATGGCTTGTTACATCGAGTTTTATCATCTCAACATGGTTTCCTATTTACACTTAGTCTTTGTGTGTGTATTAATGGAGAAATTGGGGAAAGTGGGATGGTTTCGTAAAAAAATGAGGAAAATGAGAAAAATAGCAAGAATGCTGAAGTGATGCTAATGTGGCATATAGGGGTATATGAGGAAAACGGGATGAGTCCCTATGCTCTAAAAACATAAATAAATACACACAAGATAAAATGTGTCTTTGTTAGGAATTAAGATGATATTTAGGATCATGTTTCGAAATGAGTTGTGTAATATAAAATAAGCATAATTGTATTAACATTCATAACTCGTCCGTAACAAAAGTTGATCTACAACAATAATCAAAATTAGATGTTTCAATTGCCTATTGGTTGCAGTCTTGCAGATAACTATGAATTAGTACTTTTAAAATAGATATTTTCAACAATATAGATGATAGATGAATATAAAACCCAAACTCATATCGTGTATAAATCAAATCTAAATAATGAAATATGCTTTTCATGTTTGACTAAGGTTTGTTCCTTCAAAGTTTGAGGAGATATTTCAAAAGTATGCGAGGACAAATCCAGAGGCTTTGACAGCAGACGAATTGGATGAATTTCTCAAAGGAAATCGAGAACCCAAAGATTATGGAGGATGGTAGGAACACGTGACTAAATCTTATTTTTAATTATATATCTGTGTTTTTAGTTAATTAAATCTTAATAAAACTTGAGAACATATACTTCATTTGTAGGATTGCAGGTCTCACAGAATGGAAGACATTGTACTACTTGGCTAAGGACAAAAATGGATTATTGGAAAAGGATACCATTAAAGCTGTTTATGATGGAAGTTTGTTTGAAAAAATGGCAGCCGAAACGGCCAAGAAGAAACACAAATGAACTCTAGAATTGGCATATGTCGAAGATGGTACATTAGACTGCTCAAAACTGCTTAAATGGTATGGTTGTAGATTTTATTTTTTAAAGACACGAGCATAAAGGGAATTATTGTGTGATTTTAAGTGTAAACAGTCTTGATTGTACGGTTGAAATTTATAGATAAGTGCTAGGTTGAATGGTTGACGTAACCAAGGTTTCGTTGACTCTAGTCATCTTCATTCGCTTTATTATTGTTATTGTTGTAAAAAATGTCATTTTCGTGGAAAATATGAATTGAAGCCACGCAATACAAAATAGAACTCTATGTTTTCTAGAAAATGGTTCAAATTTAAAATGGGTATAACTTTTTATCTTTTTTTAAGGTATACTTTATTCACAAATGCCAAAACTCCTCGAACCGGGAGCGACACAAATAGCAACTACAAAAATACAAATTTACACCACATATCCCAAGATAAATTTCTATCTTCAGAACGGTTCCTATACCACAAAAACCCAAGAGATTTAATATTCTGCATGATATCCTCAACTCTAATGTCAGCGTTTGAGAACCGCTTATTGTTCCTAGCCTTCCAAATGCACCAACAAGCCACATACAAAATATCTTGAAACACCCTTTTTCCTATAAATCCCAGGTTGCTGAATTCTGAAGCGTTGATGATATCTCTAACTGAAAAAAAAGGGACTAACTTTGCACCAACCACTAATTTGGTTGCAGATGTTAGACGCCACCGGACAAGCGTAAAACAAATGGTCAGTCGATTATATTCTGTCTTCGCACATAACACACATGTCATCACCAAACAAACAATTCCTCGATCGAAGACCTGTGATGGAAGGGATACGATCTAACAGTGTTATCCACATGAATACGTTGCATTTTTTAAGGACCCACTTGGACCATCTGATAACTAACCTGCTGCTGTAATATTTTCCGCTATCCAAAAATTCTTTTACAGCTTTAACCGAAAACACCTTTTGCCTACCTCCACTCCATTCCCATTTATCAGGACAGGAAGATAAACTCACATATTCGATCAGATGAGATAACTCACTAAATTCCGGCAACTCCTCCTCCGAAGACAGACGCCTAGACCAGTTCCAAACGAGCGCTGCAGAGCTAACCTGAGAAGACAGCCTATCCGCAACCCTACATTTTTTAACTTTCTCAAGAGGCATCGGCTCCAACCACGGGTCAATCCAAAACCTGATATCTTTGTCGTTACCAATCTTCCCACAGACGAGCTGATTAAAACCAACTCCTTGAACCTTGATCTTATCAATAACCCTCACAATAACTTTCCAAATTCCATTACGGGACCCGTTAACCGGAAGCGGAGACAAACCTTTTTTTATGGTAGTGCAGGGATTTAATGGCCCTCATCCAGATATTGTTCGGCTCTGTTTGATACCTCCATACCCATTTTGCAAGTAAAGCAACATTCGAATCACGTAACCAGCTTAACTCAAGACCCCCACTGGCGATGGGAGAAGCCGCGACCTCCCACGAGACCCAATGCATCTTCTTGATATTCTCCGAACCTCCATAGAGAAACCTTCTAATCTTTGCTTCCAAGTCACTAATAACTTTCTCCGAAGCTTTGAAAATAGAGAAATAATAAGTAGGTAAGCTTTCCATAACCGACTTAATCAATGTATAACTTTTTATCTGTATGAAGTTATAGACCATAAAATGTGGATAAAAATACTATAAAGGGAACTAAATCATAAATGTTAACTGATATACAAAAAGTAGTGTTGATGTTAGACGATGGGGTGTGGGGGAGCTTGGCTTGGGGTATTGTTCGACACGTGGCGAGTGTGGGCTCCACCAAACCACCCTAAAAAAGTGGGGCGTAGAAGCGGCGTTGCCAAGCGGCGTTGGGGTGCCATGTTGAATTTTTTAATATTTTTTATATAGTTGACATTTATATAAATAAAACACAAACTTATATTAATTTAAAAAAAAAGGTTTGACCTAAAGGACAAAACATGCAAGATTTTGAAAGGTAAAGGACACCGCCTGTAAGATTTTGGCAAAAAGGACAGCGCCTGAAATTTGATGTAAACATAAAGGACAAAACTTGTAATTTACTCTTAAAAAAAGTGTAGAGATTTTGAATAAAGAGTGAGGTAGAAGGGATGAAAATTATGGAACAAAGTTTGGTATTTATAGGTGAAATTTATAAAGTTTAAAATTAATTTTTTTATTTGAATGTTACCGTTACAACGGTAACTTTGACCAAACCCTCCATCGATCAAAGCAATTCCCCCTCGTTAACGTGTTGGCGAGCTTTTGATGGCGCCCCCCTTTCGCTGCCGCGGTGTGGTCGATGGCACCCGCGGGGCGCTATGGACAATGAGGTGGCAGGGTGGCGTTAAGCCACACCCACTGGCCTTATTGATAAAAAAAATATAACTTAACGGTTACTTGCTTTAATAGTCAAAGTTTAAACTAACATGCATTAGTTTTGTAGATTATGTGTAACGGAGTTGCGCCGATGGGGCGTGAATGCTCCGAGTAAGCACCAGGTGCCAACACTTTTCAAAAATTAGGGCATGGAGTGAAGCCTGTGGGGCGTTACAAGGGTGTAGAGTGACGGTGCGTTAGTCCAGTAACGCTTGAAGCGGCTAAGGAGAGAGGTGCCAAGGTGAGTTGGCGGGTTTGATCCGCATGGCTCCGACGTGCGGGGTGGTAACGCCTTGGGCGTTTCTCCGCTACACAAATGTCACACCCCAACCAATGGCGGAAACATCGGGATGAAACGAAGTGTGAAGATTGCAGGAGACTTCATAACGCTATTTGTGACAATATTTAATAAACCGGTTTCATTTCATAAGTAAATTGTCAACAATACAAGAAATACGAATAACAACAAGTTCAAAGGAAATACATAACAACATAATCAAAATTGATACAACATATTAAACCTAAACGTCTATATGTGTATCTAGGCATCAACGCTACTTCTTTTCATAGCATCATCATCCTCAACCTGTAACATGTTTAAAATAAAGTTCAATGCAAAAGCAAAGGCGAGTATACAAGTTTGGTACATACATAGTATAGGATAAAAGTGTGAACAATTCCTCATAGCAAGCATGCGATTCAAGATAAACATTAAATATGGCATGTGTCTAACATATCAAACCAAGAAAACGCAACTTGCTCATGACATAACCAAAGTTTCAGTAGAGGCGGGTCGTTAATCCTATAGCGCTACATATGTCAAGGTTTGGCTCGTACGAAGTTAATGATAAGTTCAACACATAAGAATCACCCAAATTTAAAGTATCAAGCCATCACATATACAAGCATGTTATAGGAATGTTCATGTGTTTAGACAAAAGTTCATGTGTAAGTTTCAATAGGTAAACATGTTACACCCCAAAAGTGGTAAAAGTAAAAAGGGGAAAAGTACGAGTATACTCACATAATTGCTAAGCCTTCCGATTATCCAAGCGTTGACGAGTGTAAAGGATTAGGAGGTTGGAACAACAAGGTCACCCTATATGGGCAAACGATGGCGCATGAGTAAACGAAATCTCAAGAGAACGAACGGGAGTGTTTAGCCTAGATATTTAAAATATCACGAACTTATCATTATTTAACAGTTACATAAGTTAATTTATTTAGATAATTTATCTTAATATTAACCCTTAATGTTATAAAAGGGATTATAATGAATTGTTTATTATTCTAGGAGTTTATTATAAAATAGAGAAGAATATTTATTTTATAATTTACAGTTTATAAGGATTCTTACAAGAAAAGAATTCTAGACAAAAGCTCGATTAAATAAATAATGAATTTAAGGAATAAAAAGGTTTTAAAAAGAATAGAATTTATAAAAGTTTATTTTGGAACTAAAGGAAAAGAAATGGATTTAAAAAAAAAACTAAAATCTCAAAAGCGGCCAAAATAAGTATACATTTATAATTATTGTTATAAAAATTATTCGAATCCGATATGTTTGGTTCTATAATTAAACGCGTATCGTTTCACGGATGTTTTTACGAAAAACGGGCAGAGTTTCCTCTGTTTTTGGACGATCCCGACGATGCAAGTTGTCGTCTATAATTTCAAAATTCAACAGTATACTAAACAATATAATTGTATATATTTTTCTATGCGAGTTTACAAATTATATAACATTCGGTTTGAGTAAAACATAATATTACAGGCGTGTTCGAATTGGTTACCATTTTGTTAGTAGACTGACTTCGACCCGACACGAGACCCGAAACACGAAACTTGACCGAGTGACCCGTGTTGACTGTTTGACCATCGTTGACCCGAGCCCAAACCAAAAACCGGGTTGAAACGAACCTGAAAACAAACCCGAATCAAAACTGAAACAAAACTAGAGTCGAAACTTGAATGAACAAAAGACAAACAACAACAAAAAAATGAACCAGATTCTAACCTGAATCTGAAACGAACCGTCTGAAGCCACAGTTGACCCGAACCGTCTGAAAGCCGAACCGAACCGGACGACCTGAACCACGCCGCCGTAGACGACGCCGGAGCTTCTGTCGTCGTCCTTGTTGTTTCCGATCTCCTTCTCATCTCGCTCTCTCTCTCTTTCTCTTTCTCTCTCTGCTGTCGACGCCGTCGCACGCCACCAGTGCAATGGTGGTGGCCGGAGATCCAATCGAACAGGGGGGGGGGGGTTGCGTGAGAGGCAGGAAGTGTGGTGTCAGGTTTGTTTGTGAGAAAGAGAGATTGTGTGGTTGGGTTGGGTCGTCGACGGAAAGCCGACCGGAAATCAATTCCGGTGACCTGGTCTCACAGAGAAGGAGGAGGGAAAAGGGGTGATGTCGGCTGCCAGGTTTGGATGGTAACTAGGGTTTAGATATATATGTTTTTTTTTTAACTTTCAATTATAAACACAATAGTCCCTAAACTTTAAGGACTTTATTAAATGGTTAAATTAACTTGGTTTAAGTTTAATTTCTTATAACTAACTAGGTTAACTAGATAACCTTGAAATTAAGTAAATAAATTAATTAATTACTATATTGATTTTATTTATTTATTTTTAACAAAATAAATAGTTAATTATAGATAATCAATCATAAAAATCTTTCGATGGTTATCTAATTCGCGAAGAATTTCCGTTGGTTCAAGGTTAGGGTTCGAATTTCAAAACGGGTCGGATTTCGGGAAATCCATTTTGACGAATGTTACAACAAAGTCTTAATATTGTTGATTATATACACCTAAAATTAAGTCATATTCCAAAGGTTTATATCATATATTAATTGGCTTAAAAATAAGCATAAAGTGTTTTAATCTTGATGTAAACAAGATAAAAAATAAACATGTTTACTAATGCAGTTTTCATTATAAGTAAATGGTCTTTGTGGTTTTGTAAAATAACACATACAGTCTCTAACTTTTGGAAATTACAGCTATGGTTTGACAGTTTGTTACTCGGATAGTCCTTAGAGTGGATGGCGGTTAGTTTTCTCCGGTAAGTCCATTTGAAATTACAAAATTACCCTGCTTTTATTAAAATATAAGAAAAAATATTCACAAACAATATATACATAGCTACATAAACACACACTCACTCACTCTCTCTAAAACACACACACGGACTATCTCTACTCTCTCTCAGGCAAACCCCGACCACCACCTGCCGCCACCAGAACCACCACCTGCTACCACCCCCACACCACCACCAGCCAACACCTACCCCCACACCACCACCTACCACCCCCATCCCCACCCTCATCTTCTCTGAAAAAGACATCCCTACCGGCTCATTTCCGTCGCCGGTCGTTAGCTAGTTTCAAACGGCTCCACTGACTCAATCTAGGGTTTCGACCAAGAGACCTAGGGTTCAGACGGTAGTTGTGATGAAAAACTGGGTAGCGACATCAACAGAAACAAATTAAAGCAAAAGGTAGGGTTCCAACGAAGATTCGGTAAGTTTTGCCCCTCTGCATGTTCTTTTTGGTAAGATCGACATTCAATGATGTCTGATTGGTTGATTTTCGTTGGACCGGCGAATAGGCGACTTCTGGTTAAATTCCGGTGAACTCCGGTGAGAATATTTAGACGCAATGGCCCCCCTATCGCGTTGTTCATGTTGTAACTTTCAGAAGCAGATTCCGACCAGATTGGTGACGGACAGGTATGGGCGGTTGTCGAAGACGAAGATGGTGGGTTAGATCTCGCTGGGTCGTTAGCTGGTTTCAAATCTCGTCGCCGGAGGTGGTGGCTACCGGAGGTGGTTGGTAAATGGTGGTAGTGATGGCAGCCGTAGGTGATAGGGATTAGAGAGGTGAGAAGAAGCTGTTTGTTTTGTGTGTATAAATAATAACTAAATAAATTCTTAGTAAGGGTAATTTAGTCTTTTTACATCAACTTAAACTTAACTGAGAAAACTAACGTCCATCAACTCCAGGGACTATTCGAGTAACAAATTGTCAAACCACAGAAACCACGGGTATAATTTCTAAAAGTTGGGGACTATAGGTGTTATTTTACAAAACCATAGGAACTATCCGTGCATTTTACTCTTTCATTAATGTAGCATTTTTAATATACTTTTAATCATATTTTTAGTGATTTTTAATGTAGTTTTAGTCATTTTAAGCACTTTTTAACGTAGTTTTGGTCACAATTTTCATATTTTAGCAATTTTTTGCGGTAGAAGTTTCTAATGAAATTAGAGCTGATGGAGAATATATTTTTTATACTAGCATAAAGTATTCAAATCGGATTAAAACGAAATTCCTAATAAATAAACATAAAGTAATACAAAAGTTTTAAAATTGAATTCGGTTTTGCTCCATGAGGTTGGATAAAAAAAATAATCATTTTTCTCCAAAACTTTTAGTTAATGAGAAAGAAAATGACCAAGATGCCCATCACATGACATGCACATGGGTTAGACTTAACGAGGCAAATTAATGATGCTAGAGGTTTGGATAAAAATAAGCAATTGATGAAAACCTTTGGAGGTAAATCAATAATTTTAATCTTTAAAAAAAATAGTATTTATTGTTAAACCTTTAAGGAGCAAAATCGAATTTAACCCAAACGAAGAGTTAACTTCTTTATAGTTCATTGTTTTGGAATGTAACAAGTTGCAATGCATTAAATAAGGTTGTCATGTAACTGGTTCTAAGAATGCTTAACAATTCAGTTTTTTTTTTTAATGTAATTAGTTCTAATGTAGTTTTGGTCGTTCTTGCAGCACTTTTTAAAGCAGTTTTAGTCACATTTTTTGTAGCAATACTTAATGCAGCTTTGGTCATTTTTGCATCGCTTTTTAATGCAGTTTTAGTCAATATTTTCCCGCAACAATTTTTAATGAAATTAGGGAAGTTGAAGGACGTGTGTGTATACAATTTGAAAAGTATTCAAGTCGGATTAATGCGAAATTCCAAGAAAATAAAAACAATGGATTTTTTTTTTGAAAAGTGTACTTCATTAACAGAAAACCGACCCAAAACGGGCCGGCACAAAAACACACAGCATTACATATTCACAGCTTTATACCAGTTGTCCCAAGAACAAGACTCCTGCTTCGATCTAGACGAAAACCATAAAAAACCTATCACCTTAATGTCATATAAAATTTTCGCTATCTTAACGGGAATCGACTCGAAAACTAGAGCGTTTCTCGCCAACCAAATACACCAACACCCAATCAAAATCAAACCTTGGATAATGCTCCTCTTACTATTCGGAATTCTGGGATCATTGTGGAGAACCAGAAGGTCTCGGAAAGAAAAAGCGAAGAAGCACGGGAGATTACACCAAGTAGAAACCTGTTGCCAAACAGTTCAGCCGATTCAACACCAAAATCACACAGAGGGCACATCTCGTTATCAATAGCGATGTTCCTAGATCGGAGAGCGAAACGTGTCAGAATCCTTCCCTGTTCACATTGCCAGGCAAAGATATTAACTTTAAGTGGAACCCACTTACACCATTCCATAGCGAAGCAGCTGCTCGAATGAGAACCCGATGCGATAAAATTCCGAACCCCCTTAACTGAGAAGTCCTCGTACTCTCCTCCAGTCCAACGCCACCTATCTTCAGCCGACGAGATACAAACATCTGATAGCATAGATATAAGCTGGGTAACATCTTCAACGAGAGGGACCGGAACCTGGGACTTCCACTCCCAATGAAGGGTTCGATCAGACCCCGATCCAAGAAGACGGTCGCGAACCAAGCATTTTTTATTAACTTCCAGCTTAAAGAGATCAGGGAACAGACATTTAAGGGGCTCATTAGAAACCCAGGGATCGAGCCAGAAAGCAATGCTATCCCCTTTTCCAACTACACCCTTGAAACAATTCCGGATCGGGATACCGTCTACCACTGTATTAGAGATAACCTTGACAATATTACTCCAGGCCCCATTGAGAATTTTTTTGTAATGGAAAGCATCCCACCCCACTCGACTAGAATGCAAAGACACAATAATTCTTCTCCATAAGCTGCAAATTTCAGTCTTATATCTCCATCCCCATTTGGATAGAAGAGCCACGTTAATATCTAGTAATTTGCTAAGGCCAAGACCTCCCTTCTTTTTCGACAAAGAAACCCGATCCCATGCAACCCAGTGAACTTTGTTTACTTCAGACGAGCCGCCCCACAGAAACCTTCTTATCATCTTCTCTAAATCAACAATAACCTTTTTCGGGGCCTTGTATATGGAGAAATAGTACAAGGGGAGACTTTCTAGAACCGATTTAATGAGAGTAACACGTCCGCCTATAAAAGAAACCGGGATTTCCAAACCGCAAGACGACTTTGAAACACCTCAAAAACAGGAAGCCAATTGCTTATGCGATTCATATTAGCGCCCACCAACACACCAAGATACTTAAATGGCGGGGAGTCCGGCGAACAACCTACCTCGAAGGCAACTTTTTTAACCTCCGACCAACTCACACCGATGCCATAGAGGTTAGACTTATCAATATTAATTTTTAACCCGGAGCAAATGTGAAAGCAACGAAGGACTCTAAGCATATTACTTATCTCCACTTGAGACCGTTCGCCAAATAATATGGCGTCATCCGCAAATAGAAGGTGAGTAATAACCGGCCCACCATCAGGAGTACGGATGCCTTTTAGAGAACCAACTTCCTTAGCTTTGGAAAGAAAACACGAGAGAGCCTCCATCACCAAAAGGAAAAGGAACGGATTTAGAGAAAAGCTGGGTGAGAAAAACTTTATCCTCCTCTTTTAATTTTTTCAAATTGTCAAGCCAGGGAATCGGGCGATCCTGAATATCATCCTTAAATTTGTCGCGGAAAAAAGAAAACACATGTTGCTTGACTTTAGAAGGTTTGTTCACCCAAGAACCATTCAAATCGAACCCGTGGATTTTGTTAGAGACTTTTCTATTATTTATAACCGAATGAAAATACCTGGAATTTTCATCTCCGTCAGCAGCCCATTTAACTCTAGATCGTTGTCTAAGATCCGCGTTCTTTCTCACTTCAACAACTTTGACAATCTTTTTAGACTTGCACCAAATCCACTCCTCAACTTCATTAAGATCTCTAGATTCCATTTCGAGTTCCAATCGGTCAAGTTCCAAAACCGCTGAAGTGAGCTGATCGTTTTCATTTTTAAGGAAATCATCCCTCCAATTTTTAAGGAACACTCGAATCCTACCAAATTTTTTTGAGAGAGCGGAATCAGGAGGGCCAGAACAATTAAAACCCTCAACAGCTGCATAGACTGCCTCGTCAAAGCCCCTTCTACCAAACCAGGAGCTAAAAACACGGAATGGACGGGCCCCGTAATTAGAGTCCATAACAGAAAGAGTAATGGGGCAGTGATCAGAGTGGAGGCAAGAGTGGGCTTGAACACAGGCTTCTGGCCATAAGGAGAAAGAGTCACTGCTCACGAGGAGCCGGTCAATTTTGCTTAATTTCTTGCCGTTATCACGGACGCAAGTGAAATTTCTCCCTTGCATCGGGTACTCCAACAATCCGTGATTGAAGATAAAGTCGTTGAAAAATTTGGCACAAGAAGGTTTGAAATTAGAATTCTTTCTCTCGATAGGAGACCTCACTGCATTGAAATCCCCGCACAACACCCACAGCCCATTAGAATTAGCTAAAACATCCGCTAAGTCCCCCAGAGGCGCCTTTTTTCAGCAGACCCTTGCGGGGCGTAAACGTTAATAAGGTTAATAGGGGCACCACTACCAACGAGGGAACCAGATAAGTGGAGGAAAAACCTAGCTTTGGTCACATTCTCCACCTTTAAAACCTGGGGATCCCACATCCAAACTAGACCCCTGACAGACCAACGGACCCAACAAACTCCGATCCAAAAGATCCCATGCCCCAAAATTTAGCGAGAGTGGAATCCGACATCGATTCCTGCTTAGTTTCTTGAAGAGCAACGACCGAAATATGTTCTTCTGTCTTAAATCCCTGACCCAATTCACTTTGTGCCCCCCGACAATACCCCTAATATTCAAGGATAAAAAATTCATTGATAAACTCCATTGTTACCTTCTTTCCTGATGACCTCTTTGACCAGGGCTCCATGATGTTCCAACTGAACCCCGATAGCTGCACCAATAAGCACTGTAGCTTCTACCTCAGCATCGCACCTACTGTCAGGTGAATCCGTAACTTCGATACAATCCCCGGTCTTAGGCCTCCCCACACTATCAGCAGGTTCGCCCTCACCCAGATCGGAGGAGTGAAGACTTGTGTTGAGGTCCAGAGAGCCAGTCGGTTCGTTCCGCTTTTGACAATTAGAAATTTCCTTAATCTGGTTGGAACCGTCATCGGCAAGGCCACCTGTTTCCAGAGGATTAGAATTTCCTAAGTTCAGAAATCTGTTGAGATCGAAGGGATCAGAATCTTCTAACTCCGCCCTATGCCTTTTTCTGGGCCTATCTGGAGACTGGGGGCTCCTGTTGACCCTGTTTGGGCCTTCCTTTCTGGGCTTATAAACACCTTTTTTGGATTTGGGCCTGGAAGACAATCCAGTCAAAACAAAATTTTGCCCAAAAATATCTTTATTCATTGGACCAACAAAAGCAACTGCTGGGCCCCTCCCCCCATTCTCACAATTAATGCCTTGATCCCTGGGAACATTGGAAGTGACATCCTCAGAATTTAAGTTCCCCACATGATTGGGTGATGCTTCGTTATCCGCGTTCTCATGCAGCCCCACGTCCCTGACAGACATAACATCGTCTAGACTTTCCGATTCCCCATGCGACGGAGACGATACACTTGCCCCATCACCAACTCCGGTACCTACTCCGGGAACATTATCAGGCCATTCTTCGTCGAACATACAATCCGGCACCCAATCGTCTAATTCTTCCATAATCCAAACTTTGAACTTTTTGTTCTTCCATTTGAGGGTGACCGTATCGGAAATGCGAGCACCCACGTCAACCAAAATACCTACACAATTGGTCGATAAATCCCAGTCCTTATGGGTCAGATGAGACCCCTTAACTATTTTGCCGAAAAGAGCTGCAACGTCAACGAAAACTTTGTTTTCAGCTAAGTGCAGTGGGACACCATGAAACTTAATCCAAGCTATTCTCTCGTAAGCTAAGGACTGACCAGACCATAAGTCTAATGAATCAAACCATTCATTCCAAAGATTAACTTTAAGTAAAAATTCTGAAGCGTCAATGTCATCCTCGAAAGCTAACAGCAAGTAAAGACCTCCAAGGTAATAGAGTTTGAATCCGCCGACGCCCGCTGATGAAAGATTAACCTTAATGTTGATCAGGGACTCCAGATCTTTAGATCGTCCTACTACCGCTCTCCCTTGAAGATCAAAGAAAGCGCTAGTCTCGCCGTGAACGATTACCTCCTTTTCGTTATCCAAAACGTCTACTACATGCTGCTTAGAGACTCCCGAATTATTCAAGAGAGCCGAACAATACGAACGACCAGGATTTGTAAAAGAATTGTGCCTTATATTATTGTTAGTCTCCACACCCGACTGGAACTCATGCTGACCGGAGATCGGAGGGACCCCATGTTCCTCCTCCGTTCCATTTTCTTTTTCAAACCTTGCACGATTGATCTTGAGTTTGAAACCGCCGAGTTTAAGACCTTGCATCTTCTTCTCCAACTCTTTCCAGTCGTTAACACCCTTGAAAACTAACAAAACCGAACTTTAGGCCCTCCTTACTCCTCTTCCTCGCGATATAGGACCCGGCGATATCTCCATATTTGCTGAGAAGGGTGGCCAGATCCCAAGGTCTGCATCCATCCGGGATGTTGGCCACAGAGGTATAGATATAAAAGAAAATGACTAAAATCTCTATTAAATGACAAACAAATGGGTTAAACTTCATGGGGAAATGGATGGAGGTATAGAATAAAATGAAACAACACATGAATTTTTTAAGGTAAATCGATGTTTTAATATTTTGAAGGAAAATGATTATTTTTTGTCTAAGTCTGTAGGAATTAGGTTCACCTTTTGTAAAATATAATTACAAAATATATAATAACGAGACTCTCATTATTCATAGGAAATATCATAGTACAATACCAGTTGCAGTAACTAAATAAAAAGAATATAAAATAGAACTATATATACCAATCTTGATTCAAGCCGCATCTTTGGTGGGTCCTTCACGCACACTTGATAGCATCCTAGACTCCAGTATTCATCATCTTTAGTCATGAAAATATACTCCTTGACTGCAACAAAGAGCACACTAAAACGTTGACGATTTTGGTTGAGGCACGTGTTCAACACGCTTCCCTTAAAACAGATTTCGCGCCTCTACTAAAGACAACGCGTCTGTCTCCCAGGGTACAACAGCCGAAGCAGTCTGTACTGTCAGAGTGGCTCACGGGCCCAAGGTTTTCTAGTTGGTATTCAAGTGTTCATCCTCCTTCTAGTATTCTTCATGTATCAAGCAATATCATATTCTTGTAGTAACAAAAAAACCACATAGCCTACTATTTGTATAAGACTAGTGAAAGGTTTCAATTAATTATTCACTTAATTATTCACTTAATTAGTCACTTAATTAGAGACTTAAAAACTCTAATAAAACTAATTAAATGTCATCAAGAAGCTCTACTCAAGAGTTTCTCTTTTATTTACCACATGAAGATTCTAATTAATATTTATAATTTCATTAAATTATAAATATATTAAATATCCATTCACCAAATTTCCAACAATCCCCCACATGAATGGAGATCGTTCAAAACACTTAAAATTTCCAATGTAACCTCGATAGTTGAGTTTTGCATACGATAGGTAGGTGTTACCCTTTGAACCTTCGCTCATGAAATGCACTTAGCCCACTAGCTCTGAGTAGATCTCGATGTCTTTGAACTCGTCTGCCGTTTGTGTAGACGACAATACACTTCACACAAGACTCTCCCTAGCCGGGTCATCTCCTCATAGTGGTGTCCAATAATGGTCGTGGAACACTTTCCTGGTTCTGCGAGAGCTCTAGGAATTGTGCCCTTAATTCCATTCGAAGCGACCCCACTTCTCTCTAACATAGGTGATTCTCCTTAGATCATTAAAAGCATTGTGGTTATCGTGATCTATCCAAATCATTTACCACATATTAAGCTTAGCCTCACACTTGTCACTTTTAGGAATGGACTAGGAAGTTTATTAATCTTTATAATAAACTACCTTATTAAATGCGTAGGGTTATTCCCCCACAGTGACCTCGCTTATTCATACAATTAGGTTTTCCTATTGAACTCAATTCTTGGGATCTCCAGTCTACTGAGTTAGGTTTCCATCATATGAACTTCATTTTTCAAGGGCTTCAGTCCCATTCCACAACTTGATCTCTTATAAACCCTCAGGTTGTTGGATCCATAACATTAGCAAATAACTTTGCGTATTTGAGATCAGTTGTCATGATGTGTTCTTAACTCGTAAGTTAATTTTGCATATTGTCAACTTCTAAGACTATAACCTCTGTGGCCATCTGAATCTGGTTATAACATATGTCTTCGTAAGATATATACGTGTATCATTTAAGGCAAACACATCTCCATTATGCGCTACGACCTTTGTGTCATCCACTTAGTCGTCTATTTGCAATATTAGATTGGATTACAAAATCCTTATTGCTAAAAACAAATGCAAGACACCCCCCACATTTAAGTGTTATTGGATAACATTTAGATGTGTTAATGAGAACCATTTCTACATACCCTTATAGGGTTGTTTCTTAAATGGTTCCTCGCCCACATTTCTTGCCATTTGATCAACATTTCCGTAACACCACTTCTGGCGACATTTATACACATATGATTGAACAAGACCAACCTTATTGTATCAGTGAATTCAACTCATATTGCATTAGCTTCCACAAGCTTCCGAGCTGACCAAAGCAACACATGCCATTGTCATAAGTTTGTCACCAACTTAGAATAATTCTAATTTAACATCTAGAATAAGCTTAGACAATGAGTTCTCCTCATTAGCTTTTCGAACAAACTTTTAAAAGTTACATGTCATTTCCTTATAATGAATGAAAATTCTCTCTTAACTTTGTCCTACACAAATTCTTTTTGTGTTCATACACATTTGAATGTTTAGAGTTAATTAGTCTCCGTCAAGACCCATAATTAACCAAGTACTAGTCTAGCATGCTTTAGACTACAATACTTTAGCATGTGAACAGAAGATGCATCATTCTGATTCTTCACAGCCCTAAGGATATCATAATATCACTTTGCAACATTCATCCCTTGTTAAGACAAAATAATGAGACTTATTCATAATCCTAAAACATCAATATTTAGGAAGGTCTCACAAATTATTGTATATAGCACAAAGCTAAATTTCATCATTCATTTAAGGAACATAACTTGTTTACCTCTGATCTCCAACGATCTACCATTGACTCATAAGTACTTAAACATAAGTCTTAATCCAAGTCACTTGGTGAACACATTCATCACCAACAAGATAAATGTTTCTCGTCTACAATCACTATTATGTGTGAGATAGAGTCAACTAGATCGACACTCAACAACATGGCATTCATAATTTTGCCATAAGTGATTTGCACACATGTATTGTTATTCATTAGGAGATATGTATATTTAGGATGCTCCCCCGAATGAAGTTAAAATCTCCATATAGATCTAACAATAATCAAGTGGTAGACGCATCTACTTATAAATCTCGCAAGATTTATTAAAGGTATACAATAACATATAGTACTTTTACTTTCATATGTTAGAATTCACACTTGTGAACATTCCAATGACTTCTAACGAATTATGTCGACATGGATGCCGTTAGTGTATTTCATCTTAATACACTCACTACGTTCTTTCATTACTCACTCATGATGTGGTTATACATTTGATGTTTCGTTTTTGACTTTTAGTCAATGTAACAACTCTCAAGTTGTTTACGTCCAAGTATTTTCATGTACTGTCCGTTTAAAACCATATTTTTTAAACAATGTATAACCGACGTTATAATTATTTTCAACAAAAATAATTGATACTTCACAACCATTAGTGATTTATTTCTTTGTAAAAAATTGCATGTCTTATCCGAAGATATTGAACACAAAACAATAAAATACATTGGAAACTAAATCATAAGTGCAAATCACTTTTGAAATTTAAACGGAAGCGTAGATAATATGTAGACGTCAAATAGCAAAGTGCTTTTATCTTCAACACTTTATAATCTGACCGAAATCTTCTCAACAATATTGTCCCATGGCATGTCTTGAGGTACTCCCTCAATAATACTCAATGCACGTGTAAGTACAAGTTTACCATTTCATCTTGAAACTTTAAACTTGGACAATTATGCTCAAAACAACACTAAGTTGTTACAAATACTACATTTAAGTAGTAAACTTGAACAATTAAATTTTTTCACAACAACACCAAGTTGTTTTTCACCAAATAACATCCACCAGGCTGTTACTTTGTTCACCATATGCTACTTCTAGTAAGAGTAGCGAACCATTTGAATTATTAATGTTATGCAAAACTTTGTTTTAAAATAATTCAAAACAGTTTCTTAGTTTTGCAATATACAATATTAATAATATCAATTAGGGTGAGAGATGTTTTGGGGGACATCTTGAGGAGAGCGGGGATTTCTGCCAAGAAGGAGGCCCCTGTGAATTTCCTTACAGATCCGATGGAAGGGAGATCTACATTGAGACCAGCGGATCTGCTGGTCTTTGGCTGAGCGGGAGGGAAACATGCTTGTGTGGATCTCACAGGAGTCTCCCCCTTAGCTGGTTTAAGGGAAAGCGGGTTTGTAGCAGGACAGGCTATAAGGAAAGCGGAATCTAAAAAAGTGGATAAACACGCTAAAGCATGTGCTGATAACCAACATGTATTTGTCCCCTTCGCCTTCGACACCTTTGGCTCCCTAGCTCCAGAAGCTATCCGTTTGTTGACTAGGGTCCAAAAGGTTGTCCACAGCAGTTGCTCATCAACAGGGGGCAGGGGTTTGTCTTTAATAGGCTAGGGTTTGCTATTCAGAAAGGGGTAGCGGCGCAGCTTGTTGCTCGCTTACCTGCGATATTGATGTAACTCGGCCAGTATTTTATATAATAGATTGATCCATTAGGGTTATGAAAACATAGATCAAACCCAAAATATCAAATGGTTTTTTATTGTTTAGTCTTACAACACATATACTACACATTTTCTAACACACATGTTAGAAAAAAAAATGTTATAACAAGCACATTATAGGATCGAACGTTTACATAAAACGTTTTCCAAAGATATAGTTTATAAAATAAACCATTTCTCATCATTTTTAATGTACACAGAGGCAATTAAATGTTTACATAAAACATTTATGTTCATTATAAACAATCTCTAACCTCGTATTCGTGATACACATTTTCTAACACACGTGTTAGAAAATTTAAGTCATTTTATATATACAAAACATGACCAAATTAAAGCATTAATGTCATCATTAAAACTTATCAAATGTCATCAATAAAACTCTACTCAAGAGTTTCACTATATGAAGAGTTAAGAGTCTCAATAATTATGACTTAAACTCTAATAAAACTCATCAAATGTCATCATTAAAACTCTACTCAAGAGTTTCACCATATGAAGAGTTAAGAGTCTCAATAATTATGACTTAAACTCTAATAAAACTCATCAAATGTCATCATTAAAACTCTACTCAAGAGTTTCACCATATGAAGAGTTAAGATCTCAACAATTATAGACTTAAACTCTAATAAAACTCATCAATTGTCATTATTAAAACTCTACTCAAGAGTTTCACCATATAAAGAGTTTAATTAGTAATTAAAATTTCACTCAAATGGAATTAGAAATCACAAATTAAAGTTGGTGATAAATCCCACACAACTACACATCACTTTTTGGTGATTTATTTGTTGAAGCCAATCAAACATCAACTTCAATGTAACCTTTTATTTCTAAATCATACAAAGCATTAAAATCAATGTGATGTGTGTAAAATGCAACATATAAAACACATCAATTAAGGCATAAAACTAACCCTTTTTAAGTACTAATGTTGGAAAAAGAGTGTTTTTGTCTTCCTTTTGTATTTTCAGGATGAAATGAGCTCAAAATCACAAAAGAAGCAAAAAGACCACTAATTCTACCATAAATACAAGAAAAGGAACAAAAGTAAACTGCCCGGACCCTCAACGGCACCTCCCAAGACAAAGAGAAGAGAACAGAAGTCTGAACACGCCCCGTGTCCAGAGAACACGGGGGCGTGCCCAGGAAGCAGCAGAAAAGACAAACCAGTAGAAGCTTCCATTGCTCACCACGGGGCCGTGCCCAGTGGACACGGGGGCGTGTTGAAAGTACAGCAGGCGCATTAATTGTAATTCGCAATTACAATTAATGAAGAGAGAGAATGTCAGACGGGCACGGGGCCGTGTCCAGCGGACACGGGGCCGTGTCCAGCGTTCTGTTCAGCCTATAAATAGAGGAGCTTGGTTTCATTCTCTCTCATCCCTTGGCACACCACCTCTCTCACACTTCATCCACCACCCATCATCACCATAACACCATCATCCACCACCATCATCCATTGTCCATCATAGAGTGTGTGAGTCGTCTCGGGATCCAAGATTGATCGTAAGAGTTCTTGACAATCAAGGCCATGTTTGCCTAAGTCTCTTACATCACTTGGTGAAGACAAGTGTTTAGTATAATACTTTTTATTTTTAATCTTTTGCACTTTTTATTTGGTTTTGTATTAATGACTTTAATAACTAGTTACTTATGTTGAAGGTGATCTTTCCTTATCGTTTGTCCGTGGTGTCTTGGCATTATTTTACTGTCTATATAAAATAAAAGATTTTCACCATTCATATCTCCACGGTCTATATGGAGGTATGTTGGCTACCTGGTCGGGGGTTAAGGGAACGGTTTGGTAAAGGTCTTGCCCTTGTTCAGCGTTTAGAGGTCCTGCTTGGGACCTGGGTCAAATTTAGTAGGATCTCCTTCAATGCCCATAGGTATTGGATGGCGGGGATCCAAACTCTTTGACCCCCTCATAAGCTAACTACTATTAATACTATAACCCGGCTATTTAGGACTGTATCCCTGCTGACTCAGACTACTTAGCCGAGGGTAACGTCACCGCCAAAAGCGGAGCCTACCATAATTTGCATTAATAACTTAATTCATTATCTTTCAATAATCCGACCCTTTAGGATTGTATCCTTGCTGACTCAAACTACTGGGTTGAGGGTAACGTCGCCTTTAAAAGAGGGGCCTACTACAATAACTAAGATAATCTCTTAAACAAGTGCAAAAGTGCGAAAATAATCAAAGGTTATACTAATACACGTGTCGGATCCAAGTGATTCATCTTGTCTATCTGTTTTTATTTATTTTATTTTTCAGCATTTAGTTAGTTTTTATTTTTCTTAGTTTAAAACATTTTTCTAACTTTTTGATTTGATTAGACGTTGAGGATAAACCGGTATTAAAAGCTCTTGTGTCCTTGGACGACCTCGGTATCTTACCAACACTATACTACGTCCACGATGGGTGCACTTGCCCATATGTGTGCTTAGTGTTAGTAAATATCGTGTTTTATAAATTTAAAACTTGGCTAAAAGTGTAAAAAAGGGCTTAAATAAACATCTAAAAACATATATACACTAACACGCATCAAGTTTTTGGCGCCGCTGCCGGGGACACAAGGATTTTAAGAAAGTTAGGAATCAACGGCCTAATCATCTTTTTATTTTTCTTTAATTTTTAGGATTTTTTTTTAGATTTTTCAGCTTCTGCAGAGCTCAGCACGGGGCCGTGCCCGCTGAACACGCCTTCGTGCCCAATCATTGGAACTGGCAATCCTGTTTTATATCAGACAGTAGGCTGAACACGGGGCCGTGTCCACTCAACACGCCCCCGTGCCCAAGATTCAGTTACTGAAAACAGAACCGTTTGATCCCGGCGGTTGGTAACTTCTGATACAAACATGAGTAATAGTGATTCTTTTTACTTTCGGCACTCTTATGGTTTGTGGTGTCAAATATGTGGAGGCGAACACGAGGAATTAAAATGTTTCTTCCTCACTTATAGGCCACACTATATAGACCCACCAATTCCTTGTAGCCTTAAGAGGGGCGAAAGTAAAAATAAACATTATTTCTCCCTCGAATGCGCCCAACCGGATATTCTAGGAGATATGCTCCTTGACGAGCTATTTCAACTAGAAGAACTACTTCTAAATTGGTCAAGAGAACTTAGGAAGGATTTCTTAGATCCATCCCAGGATGATGACCATGAGGAAATGTTGGAACCGCATTCTGACAACCTCGTTGCTCCCAAAAATACCTTTCTTCCTAGACAAGACGTGGACGATAGTCGTCCCTGTGCCGATTGTGCCGTGAAGGACTCCCCATCGACCTCGTTCGGTGCATACATAGACCTGAGCGATTCGGCATACACCTTCTTTAACGAGAGCCCGGGAAAGGGTTGGACTTGTCCACCTAGAATGAAAATAGGAATTACCCTCACCGACAACCTCTTGCGTTCTCGCCTTAGTATAGGACAATTAAGGTATCTTAGGCACTTTGGGGTTGTTCCAACAAGTCAGGAGCCACCCGATACAAGTTAGCTCCTTAGAAAAGACAAAACTCCATAAGACAGCCCTCCGACACGGGGCCGTGTTCGGTCACCACGACCCCGTGTTCGCTCAGAAGATTTTCTGCTGATTCTGTCAGAATACGGACAAAATGTGTCAGGATTTTTTCTGCACACGGGGCCGTGTCCGGCGGACACGGGGCCGTGTTCAGTGTGCTGTCGTTTTCTTTAAATGCAGCCTGAATCCTGCTCATTTTTGACCACTCCACAAAGCAGAGATCCCTGGAATCTTCACATATACCATCCTAGGTAAGTACCAAAAGAAGGTTCCTAAGGACCATCTTGTCTTTTCCACTTTTGTTCATTTCCTCTTCTTCCAAAATTTTTTTTCAAACCCTACCTCCATGGAAGCTTGGAAACCCATGATTCCAACCTTCTATGCAAGGTTTGTAGGAATTTTCGCTATGGATTCTTGTCTAAAGTTAGTTCTATAACTTTGTTTTTAAATTATCTAAGCTCATAACACGACGAAAGTATATAGAAATAATTTAAAAAACTAGAACCATTAGACAAAAATTCCTGCAGACAGTTGAACACGGGGCCGTGCTCACTGAGCACGGGGCCGTGTTCGAGGTACTGTTTTGCAAAAATTTAGTTATCCTCGGCTTATTTCGCAGAAAATGGCCAGCCGAAACAGCGGAGCATCTTCAAGGAATAACCGAAATGGAAGGAGATCGTCCACCGAAGAGGATTCCCTAGTAAACTACGTTTACGCTTTAAGGGAAGCCGTGGACGAATTGACAAGTGTAGAAGAAGCTTTAGTGGACCGCGTTAATCATCTGACGATAGGTTTGGAGGGCTGCCTGCAAGAAGTAAACCTTCTGCACCAAAGGTTAAACCTTCTTGCTTCCCCGCCTTTGGTTCCGGTGATTACACACAGGGCGTGGAATGTGGTACCCGAAGTTATCATCCCAGCAGAATGGCACGCCTTGCACCAAGTACCGCAACCAAGGGTAGTGCAAGGAATCCCGGTAAGCGCTCCTCCTCAAGATACCGACGAGAATGAGGCTACCTTCTACCTCCCAAGGGAGATAGAAGAATGGCTTTGAGTGAAAACCTAGGAGCCATGGGCTGAAGAATGTTTCTACATCGGGAAGCTATTCCCGAAATTTTCATAAATAAGTAGAACCTTTATGATAACCTTATGTACCCCTTAGTTAATTAACTATATTTATGTAATCTCTCTATTAGCAATGTTATGATGGTTTTTATGATTTATGGACTCGTGGTGGTAATGGATGAAAAAGGGAACGAGAAAAAATGGAACCATGCAGAAGAACAGAACAAACCGACAAAAATCTCCATAACAGAAGGCTCCACACGGGCCGTGCCCAACCAACACGGCCCCGTGCTGAGCCCCCTGCAGGAAATCACCCAGTTCAGGTAACTGGACACGGGCCGTGTTCAGCGAACACGCCCCCGTGTCCAGGCTTCTGTTTCACTTCTATAATTTTTGTTACTGGCACTTGACCACGGGGCCGTGCCCGGTCAACACGGGGCCGTGTCCAGAGCGCCAGTAACACAAATCTTTGTTTTTAAACACACTTTTACATATTCTAATCAACCAAAAACTTTATTTTTGGACACATTGAGGACAATGTGTAATTTAAGTGTGGGGGGGATGCTAAAACCTTGGAATTTTGCAAAATCCTAAAACAAGCCTTACACAAAACTCTATTGGAACCGCTAAACACCCCAAATTATCCCGAGACGACTCACACACTCTATCAGTTACACCATTCCACACGCCCCGTTTCGCCGAAAACTCTCTGGTTTAGAGCGATTTTCTGCCGATTTCGAACGTTACCACCAAGCCTAACAACGTCAAGGTATGATTCTATCCTTCTTAGTAGTTAGATTAGTTACTTGCATGTAGTTAAAACATCAAAAATTGGGGGAAATCTAGGGTTCTTCATGTTCATCCGGATCGAACTCAAAATTTTTGATGAAAATTGTTAGTAGTAGTTTAGAATAGAGTAGTAGGGAGTAAATAGACATGTATTGTTGATAGATTTGTCCGATTTCCAACTAAAAACACAAACCCTTGTTCTTGAACCGAAAAACACAAAATTGAAAGGGTAAATGGTTTGATTTTGGAAAAATGACACTTAGGGTTTCATTTTTGGGGGAAACCGCTGCTATTAGGCTAAAAATTTTCAGGTTTTCGAAACCGGGACGAAAAAATGAAAATTAGGTGTTACAGACGCCTGAACACGGGGCCGTGTTCGATGAACACGGGGCCGTGTCCAGCCCACTGTTTGCAGTTTTCAACCCGAATTTCCATGTTTCGCACTAACTTTCGCTGTATTCTTTTCAGATGTCCAAATTCACACGGTTCAATGCCAGCGAACTTGACGCCAGGGCTCGCTACGAGGTCCTACAAACAAGGCCCGAAGAGTATCCAAGGCGGGCATGTACCGATCTTCTGACAATGGTAAACCAACTGGACCGCTTCAACAACATAGTGACGGGTCCACTGCACGTTGCATTGACTACCCGAGTTCGGTCGGTCCATCAATGCACATTGGAGTTCTATAGCACGTTCATCTTCAGCTCGAGACGCGACCCGTTTGATCACGAGGCGGTCGAGTTTCGATGTGGGGGTACGACCTATAGAACCTCCATGGCGCAGTTCGGATCAATCATTGGGCTGTACAAAGACGAAGAAGCGGGGAATGAAGAGAATACCGGGGGATTGCGAGACTTGGACGCAACAGAACGCCAAGCCGCATGGGCTCAAATCGGTGAGGGGATCTACAACTCCAGCAGCACAAAGAGTACCAAACTGAGAGACCCGTTATATCGCTACATCCACAGGCTCCTCACGTACTCGCTGAACCAACGTCACGACAGTAGTAGCGTTGTTGGGGTTAGAGATTTGGTTGTCCTTCACTGCATCCACAACCGGAAGCCTCTCGATGTTCCTTACCTCCTACTACGGAACATGCACTTGAACCGCCTTGCCTCTGCTCCTACACCAATCTTCTTCGGGGGATGGGTGTACCGTCTTTTCAAGCACTTCGCAAACATCCCGAAGTCCTTCGAAAGGAGTCCATGGTCGGGACGGGTTGATTACCATATCTGCCGGGCCATGAACTTGCTCTATGAAGCGGAGGACGGGACGGTGAGCTTTCAGAGGACGCAAGGCTACGCATGGAACCCGCAAGAGGCTCTAGTTCTTCATGCACCACCTCCACAGTACCAATACCCTCCCCAAGGCGAACAGGGTCAATCCTCCTCTCAAGGAGGCGGTTTTCCTAATTTCCAAAGTTTACATGATCTTTTGCAGGAAAACCTCATGTGCACCCGGAACACCTACAACCTCGCCAACAACACACACCTCCGGGTAGGAGCTATCGAACGCAGTGTCAACGATATACAAGATGATATCGGTAGCATCCGGGAGTACATGGCGAGGCAGGGAGGCGGAGGTGAAGACAGTGATGAAGATATGGAGTAGGAGGCTGGGAGGAGCAAAGGGCTAGCTGGTGATGAGCCCACAGGTTTGATTACCCTTCTTATCCATCGAACAATTCATGGCCTGCGTGCCATTTGTCAAGACAATTTACTTTCCTTAACTACTTTTTATCTTTATTTTGTTTTTACTTTATGTTTGGATAATATTTGATTATGGTAAGATTAGGATGGTTTGTGTTTGTTTGGATGGTATTGAATGCTTGAACAGGTGCAATGCAAGGGTTGGAATGCTAAACATTAGCACTCGCAGCCCTAGGAGAAAGAAACCGGGAGAAAACCCTATTTTTTCTGGCTAACAGACTGTCCACACGGGGACGTGTCCAGCCGACACGCCCCCGTGTCCATCTCCCAGTTCTGCTGTTTGGCTACTGACCTGCAGATTTTTGTCGGACACGTGGCCGTGTTCACCCAACACGCCCCCGTGTTCACCCTCTGTAAGTTTTTCGTTACTGGCAGTTCGCCACGGGGCCGTGTCCAATGGACACGGGGCCGTGTCCAGAGTGCCAGTAACACAAATCTTTGTTTTTAAACACACTTTTACATATTCTAATCAACCAAAAACTTTATTTTTGGACACATTGAGGACAATGTGTAATTTAAGTGTGGGGGGGATGCTAAAACCTTGGAATTTTGCAAAATCCTAAAACAAGCCTTACACAAAACTCTATTGGAACCGCTAAACACCCCAAATTTTTTCAAAAACTTTTTCATTTTTTTTATTTACTTGTCTTAGTTTAAGTTGGGAATAACAAGTTATAAAAGGGTTATATTTTTACAAACTTACAACCGATAGCGTCGTGATAAAAAGAACTAACATAAGAAAATTATGAAACGGTATAACAAGTCTAGCTAAAATTCGATTATATATGCTTGGTCACATTAAAAACCCATTCCCACAAAAAGTGAGTTTTGAGCCTTTATTGAGCATAAAAATACACATATTTAGATTAAATGCTCATTTTTCGTTTCTTGTGTGAATAGCCGCTCGGTCTTTACAAATCTAGAACTTGCCACGACGATACATTCCCGGTCCTTACCAACTTAAACCCAAGTAAGTAAATGATGGAGGCATTAGGACTAACTATTTTCTTTCAAAACCATTATTTTTTCAATTTTTTTTTTTTACCTACCCAAAACCCCCCTAGAAAACCCCTTTGAGCCTAAACTTTTCATTTCATTACCCCCAAAACAATTTTTTTTTTTTACCCACCAAAAACCTTTTTCATTTTTTCACCTTTATTTTAGTAACAAACTCGGTTTTTCATAAACATACCCTTTACGTGACAAAAAAAAAAAAAAAATGAATGAAGTCAAAAACAAACATAAGCTACAAAAAGCTTGTTTGGAGAAATACTTCAAAAATAAATGTCACCAAAAATAAGGTATTTCACGAAAACCGACACTTGTTACGATTTTCGCCCTTTTTACTAACCACTAACCAACCACCCACCTTTAAACCCAAGCCTTCACCCCAAAAGACCTCTTGATATTTACAAAGGTAAAAAGTTAAAAAGGAGGAGGATTGATCGCTTGGCAAGCATATGGAGAATGTAAATCCGTGCCGCTCTCGAGCGATTCACTTAAATATACACCTTCGGCCGAGTGATTGAGTGATCTCCCGTGAGGAATGTGAACTTGTATATAAATGGAATTTTAATAAGGCATGCTATGCCCAAATAAGTAGTTTATCTTATGAAAAGTTCAAAATAAGCCATGACGAATAAGATTGTAAATAAAATAAAAATAGAACCTATACAAACCTTGGATTCCCGACACTCTAGGACAAGTTAAAAAACTTCTCTTCTACCTATTCCATTTGGGAGTGTAAGCCACATTAAAAGAGTTTTGCTTGAGGACAAGCAAAAGTTCAAGTGTGGGGGTATTTGATGTGTGTAAAATGCAACATATAAAACACATCAATTAAGGCATAAAACTAACCCTTTTTAAGTACTAATGTTGGAAAAAGAGTGTTTTTGTCTTCCTTTTGTATTTTCAGGATGAAATGAGCTCAAAATCACAAAAGAAGCAAAAAGACCACTAATTCTACCATAAATACAAGAAAAGGAACAAAAGTAAACTGCCCGGACCCTCAACGGCACCTCCCAAGACAAAGAGAAGAGAACAGAAGTCTGAACACGCCCCGTGTCCAGAGAACACGGGGGCGTGCCCAGGAAGCAGCAGAAAAGACAAACCAGTAGAAGCTTCCATTGCTCACCACGGGGCCGTGCCCAGCGGACACGGGGGCGTGTTGAAAGTACAGCAGGCGCATTAATTGTAATTCGCAATTACAATTAATGAAGAGAGAGAATGTCAGACGGGCACGGGGCCGTGTCCAGCGGACACGGGGCCGTGTCCAGCGTTCTGTTCAGCCTATAAATAGAGGAGCTTGGTTTCATTCTCTCTCATCCCTTGGCACACCACCTCTCTCACACTTCATCCACCACCCATCATCACCATAACACCATCATCCACCACCATCATCCATTGTCCATCATAGAGTGTGTGAGTCGTCTTGGGATCCAAGATTGATCGTAAGAGTTCTTGACAATCAAGGCCATGTTTGCCTAAGTCTCTTACATCACTTGGTGAAGACAAGTGTTTAGTATAATACTTTTTATTTTTAATCTTTTGCACTTTTTATTTGGTTTTGTATTAATGACTTTAATAACTAGTTACTTATGTTGAAGGTGATCTTTCCTTATCGTTTGTCCGTGGTGTCTTGGCATTATTTTACTGTCTATATAAAATAAAAGATTTTCACCATTCATATCTCCACGGTCTATATGGAGGTATGTTGGCTACCTGGTCGGGGGTTAAGGGAACGGTTTGGTAAAGGTCTTGCCCTTGTTCAGCGTTTAGAGGTCCTGCTTGGGACCTGGGTCAAATTTAGTAGGATCTCCTTCAATGCCCATAGGTATTGGATGGCGGGGATCCAAACTCTTTGACCCCCTCATAAGCTAACTACTATTAATACTATAACCCGGCTATTTAGGACTGTATCCCTGCTGACTCAGACTACTTAGCCGAGGGTAACGTCACCGCCAAAAGCGGGGCCTACCATAATTTGCATTAATAACTTAATTCATTATCTTTCAATAATCCGACCCTTTAGGATTGTATCCTTGCTGACTCAAACTACTGGGTTGAGGGTAACGTCGCCTTCAAAAGAGGGGCCTACTACAATAACTAAGATAATCTCTTAAACAAGTGCAAAAGTGCGAAAATAATCAAAGGTTATACTAATACACGTGTCGGATCCAAGTGATTCATCTTGTCTATCTGTTTTTATTTATTTTATTTTTCAGCATTTAGTTAGTTTTTATTTTTCTTAGTTTAAAACATTTTTCTAACTTTTTGATTTGATTAGACGTTGAGGATAAACCGGTATTAAAAGCTCTTGTGTCCTTGGACGACCTCGGTATCTTACCAACACTATACTACGTCCACGATGGGTGCACTTGCCCATATGTGTGCTTAGTGTTAGTAAATATCGTGTTTTATAAATTTAAAACTTGGCTAAAAGTGTAAAAAGGGCTTAAATAAACATCTAAAAACATATATACACTAACACGCATCAAGTTTTTAATTTTGCAAAATCCTAAAACAAGCCTTACACAAAACTCTATTGGAACCGCTAAACACCCCAAATTTTTTTCAAAAACTTTTTCATTTTTTTTTATTTACTTGTCTTAGTTTAAGTTGGGAATAACAAGTTATAAAAGGGTTATATTTTTACAAACTTACAACCGATAGCGTCGTGATAAAAAGAACTAACATAAGAAAATTATGAACCGGTATAACAAGTCTAGCTAAAATTCGATTATATATGCTTGGTCACATTAAAAACTCATTCCCACAAAAAGTGAGTTTTGAGCCTTTATTGAGCATAAAAATACACATATTTAGATTAAATGCTCATTTTTCGTTTCTTGTGTGAATAGCCGCTCGGTCTTTACAAATCTAGAACTTGCCACGACGATACATTACCGGTCCTTACCAACTTAAACCCAAGTAAGTAAATGATGGAGGCATTAGGACTAACTATTTTCTTTCAAAACCATTATTTTTCAATTTTTTTTACCTACCCAAAACCCCCCTAGAAAACCCCTTTGAGCCTAAACTTTTCATTTCATTACCCCCAAAACAATTTTTTTTTACCCACCAAAAACCTTTTTCATTTTTTCACCTTTATTTTAGTAACAAACTCGGTTTTTCATAAACATACCCTTTACGTGACGAAAAAAAAAAAAAAAAAAAATGAATGAAGTCAAAAACAAACATAAGCTACAAAAAGCTTGTTTGGAGAAATACTTCAAAAATAAATGTCACCAAAAATAAGGTATTTCACGAAAACCGACACTTGTTACGATTTTCGCCCTTTTTACTAACCACTAACCAACCACCCACCTTTAAACCCAAGCCTTCACCCCAAAAGACCTCTTGATATTTACAAAGGTAAAAAGTTAAAAAGGAGGAGGATTGATCGCTTGGCAAGCATATGGAGAATGTAAATCCGTGCCGCTCTCGAGCGATTCACTTAAATATACACCTTCGGCCGAGTGATTGAGTGATCTCCCGTGAGGTATGTGAACTTGTATATAAATGGAATTTTAATAAGGCATGCTATGCCCAAATAAGTAGTTTATCTTATGAAAAGTTCAAAATAAACCATGACGAATAAGATTGTAAATAAAATAAAAATAGAACCTATACAAACCTTGGATTCCCGACACTCTAGGACAAGTTAAAAAAAAAAAAAAAAAAAAAAAAAAAAAAAAAAAAAAAACTTCTTTTCTACCTATTCCATTTGGGAGTGTAAGCCACATTAAAAGAGTTTTGCTTGAGGACAAGCAAAAGTTCAAGTGTGGGGGTATTTGATGTGTGTAAAATGCAACATATAAAACACATCAATTAAGGCATAAAACTAACCCTTTTTAAGTACTAATGTTGGAAAAAGAGTGTTTTTGTCTTCCTTTTGTATTTTCAGGATGAAATGAGCTCAAAATCACAAAAGAAGCAAAAAGACCACTAATTCTACCATAAATACAAGAAAAGGAACAAAAGTAAACTGCCCGGACCCTCAACGGCACCTCCCAAGACAAAGAGAAGAGAACAGAAGTCTGAACACGCCCCGTGTCCAGAGAACACGGGGGCGTGCCCAGGAAGCAGCAGAAAAGACAAACCAGTAGAAGCTTCCATTGCTCACCACGGGGCCGTGCCCAGCGGACACGGGGGCGTGTTGAAAGTACAGCAGGCGCATTAATTGTAATTCGCAATTACAATTAATGAAGAGAGAGAATGTCAGACGGGCACGGGGCCGTGTCCAGCGGACACGGGGCCGTGTCCAGCGTTCTGTTCAGCCTATAAATAGAGGAGCTTGGTTTCATTCTCTCTCATCCCTTGGCACACCACCTCTCTCACACTTCATCCACCACCCATCATCACCATAACACCATCATCCACCACCATCATCCATTGTCCATCATAGAGTGTGTGAGTCGTCTCGGGATCCAAGATTGATCGTAAGAGTTCTTGACAATCAAGGCCATGTTTGCCTAAGTCTCTTACATCACTTGGTGAAGACAAGTGTTTAGTATAATACTTTTTATTTTTAATCTTTTGCACTTTTTATTTGGTTTTGTATTAATGACTTTAATAACTAGTTACTTATGTTGAAGGTGATCTTTCCTTATCGTTTGTCCGTGGTGTCTTGGCATTATTTTACTGTCTATATAAAATAAAAGATTTTCACCATTCATATCTCCACGGTCTATATGGAGGTATGTTGGCTACCTGGTCGGGGGTTAAGGGAACGGTTTGGTAAAGGTCTTGCCCTTGTTCAGCGTTTAGAGGTCCTGCTTGGGACCTGGGTCAAATTTAGTAGGATCTCCTTCAATGCCCATAGGTATTGGATGGCGGGGATCCAAACTCTTTGACCCCCTCATAAGCTAACTACTATTAATACTATAACCCGGCTATTTAGGACTGTATCCCTGCTGACTCAGACTACTTAGCCGAGGGTAACGTCACCGCCAAAAGCGGGGCCTACCATAATTTGCATTAATAACTTAATTCATTATCTTTCAATAATCCGACCCTTTAGGATTGTATCCTTGCTGACTCAAACTACTGGGTTGAGGGTAACGTCGCCTTCAAAAGAGGGGCCTACTACAATAACTAAGATAATCTCTTAAACAAGTGCAAAAGTGCGAAAATAATCAAAGGTTATACTAATACACGTGTCGGATCCAAGTGATTCATCTTGTCTATCTGTTTTTATTTATTTTATTTTTCAGCATTTAGTTAGTTTTTATTTTTCTTAGTTTAAAACATTTTTCTAACTTTTTGATTTGATTAGACGTTGAGGATAAACCGGTATTAAAAGCTCTTGTGTCCTTGGACGACCTCGGTATCTTACCAACACTATACTACGTCCACGATGGGTGCACTTGCCCATATGTGTGCTTAGTGTTAGTAAATATCGTGTTTTATAAATTTAAAACTTGGCTAAAAGTGTAAAAAAGGGCTTAAATAAACATCTAAAAACATATATACACTAACACGCATCACAATGCTACAACAAATTACTTGTATAAAATGTTTACATAAAACATTTCAAAGCATTTGTATTTTAACCATTTTTAACAATCATGCTAAAATGAAAGAAATTCTAACGCGCACGTTAGAAATATTAACATTTTCACAAAATGTTAATTCGACTTGCTAAAAGCACATATATAGTTCAAATAAATAAGTCATTTCTAAAAAAACACGTTAGAAATTAAACAATTAAAAATTGCTTCCAAACTAACGCGTTTCATGAACGTTTCTAACACACATGTTAGAAGACAAATGATTATAAAAATCATTATAAGACTTATTTGTTCATATCAATCCCTGGGTGGATGAAAAGTCTACTTTAAATAGAGACTTAATTAGAGACATAAAACTCTACTCAAGTAACATAAAACTCTTATTTAAAGACATAAAAAACTCTACTTAAGAGAATTTAACGTTTACAAAAAACGTATGGTTTACACCAAAAATTCCGGTCTAACACACGTGTTAGATAATCTAACGTTTACAAACGTATGGTTTACACTAATAAACCCGATCTAACACAAAAGTTAGAAAAATTAACGATTCCCAAAATCGTTTCAAAATCAAACGTTGGAACCAAAACTATTCATTTTGTACCACGGTATAGGATTTAAGATTGTATCTCAATCTCAAAAATCCAAACACAACAAGTTGTACTACATACATATTTCCCAAAAAAATATTTATAAGATCATAACCTCTAAAATAATTTTTTTTATTCTATTATAAATCCTTTCGTAAACTCAAAATCCTTATAAATAAGGTTTTAAAGATTGTACCAACAATCTCATGAAAATCTGTTTAAAGTTTGTAGGAATTAGGTTCACCTTTTGTAAAATATAATTACAAAATATATAATAACGAGACTCTCGTTATTCATAGGAAATATCATAGTACAATACCGGTTGCAATAACTACATAAAAAGAATATAAAATAGAACTATATATACCAATCTTGATTCAAGCCGCATCGGAGGGACCCCATGTTCCTCCTCCGTTCCATTTTCTTTTGCAAACCTTGCACGATTGATCTTGAGTTTGAAACCGCCGAGTTTAAGACCTTGCATCTTCTTCTCCAACTCTTTCCAGTCGTTAACACCCTTGAAACTAACAAAACCGAACTTTAGGCCCTCCTTACTCCTCTTCCTCGCGATATAGGACCCGGCGATATCTCCATATTTGCTGAGAAGGGTGGCCAGATCCCAAGGTCTGCATCCATCCGGGATGTTGGCCACAGAGGTACAGATATAAAAGAAAATGACTAAAATCTCTATTAAATGACAAACAAATGGGTTAAACTTCATGGGGAAATGGATGGAGGTATAGATTAAAATGAAACAACACATGAATTTTTTAAGGTAAATCGATGTTTTAATATTTTGAAGGAAAATGATTATTTTTTGTCTAAGTCTGTAGGAATTAGGTTCACCTTTTGTAAAATATAATTACAAAATATATAATAACGAGACTCTCGTTATTCATAGGAAATATCATAGTACAATACCGGTTGCAGTAACTAAATAAAAAGAATATAAAATAGAACTATATATACCAATCTTGATTCAAGCCGCATCTTTGGTGGGTCCTTCACGCACACTTGATAGCATCCTAGACTCCAGTATTCATCATCTTGAGTCATGAAAATATACTCCTTGACTGCAACAAAGAGCACACTAAAACGTTGACGATTTTGGTTGAGGCACGTGTTCAACACGCTTCCCTTAAAACAGATTTCGCGCCTCTACTAAAGACAACGCGTCTGTCTCCCAGGGTACAACAGCCGAAGCAGTCTGTACTGTCAGAGTGGCTCACGGGCCCAAGGTTACATCTGGTAATTGTAGTGTTTGGACTCATGTGGTGAAAACAAGTAGAGATTACTCATCTCTCTAGTTGGTATTCAAGTGTTCATCCTCCTTCTAGTATTCTTCATGTATCAAGCAATATCATATTCTTGTAGTAACAAAAAAACCACATAGCCTACTATTTGTATAAGACTAGTGAAAGGTTTCAATTAATTATTCACTTAATTATTCACTTAATTAGAGACTTAAAAACTCTAATAAAACTAATTAAATGTCATCAAGAAGCTCTACTCAAGAGTTTCTCTTTTATTTACCACATGAAGATTCTAATTAATATTTATAATTTCATTAAATTATAAATATATTAAATATCCATTCACCAAATTTCCAACAAAGTCTCAAAAAGCAAAATCGAATTTTACTCAAATAAATAAATTGATAAAGAGAATTCAAAACATTTTTATAGAATTATAATACGACCCTATTTTTTTATTCATTAAAAGGTTGAATAAAGTATGGTAAACAATGTTTATGCTAGTGTCATTCTCTTGTTTTGCTACAAATGACGAATCCACTAATAAAATAATATCAACTAGTTACTACAAAACCCGTGCGTTGCGAGAGTGCCAAACAAAAGAGAAAACCCAAAAATCGTAATGGATTTGATTCATTGGTTTTTGGTACTGGAGTAAGAATAAATGAAGTTAGATAATAAAAAATTTGCAGTTAGATATCGAAAGGAAAAGAAATTAAGAAATGTTTGTGACGGTATTGCAATCAGTCGTGTAAAAATGTTAATTAGTTAGTTAGTTCAAATAAATTAAACAAGAAAAGAATTTTAGTTAATTAAAAAAAATTAAAAAATTAATGTGTACAGTATTCTCATACAACATCTCCGAACATTGTATCCCTATAAATTATTCTTATTTATGGTAAAGAAGGAAAACACTGTCAAGAAATCCATTATAAAATCTCCCAAATTCACACAACTTTAATCCTTACACAACACAATTCTTCATCATCTGTTACACACATAATCAATCAAAACATCCATCTATGGCTGATAATGAAGGTATTATAATCAGTTACTAACCTTAATTTCCATTTCAGTTCGTTTTTCTACATCATAAATGCGAATTAAATCGCTCCACTTGATGGTTCCTATTTTTTTAATGACAATTGTTACTTCTACTCTATTTTACACCATTAGTTTTTTTTTCATGGTTCGTGAATGAATGCAGCAATCGATAGTGATCAAAACGTGTTAAAAAAACACGCCGCTTTCTTTGATCGTAACAATGATGGTGTGATTTACCCTTGGGAAACTTTTCAAGGTTCGCTTCAATTTGATTTTTGTAATGAATCCAAGTATGTTAGACTTTCAGACTTTTGAGCAACAGTTTCTAACAATTTCGTAAATTTTAATTGTTATTTTTGTACAGGGTTTCGAGCAATTGGGAGTGGTATTTTGTTATCCACAATTGCTGCAATTTACATCAATGTTAGCCTTAGCCGCAAAACTCGCCCCGTATGTATAATTTGTATCCTGTTATTTTTTCGTATTGCTTTATGATTTACTCGTATTTGATTTTGAATCTCCGATTACAACTCCCTCGGCTTTCAATTGCTCGAATTTTTGGTTGGAATTGTTTGGAGTTGTGTGATTTTGTGCTTTTAGAATTCGCTTTAAGATCCTAAAAATATAAAAAAATTACCAAAAAAAAAAACTCGTCTTATATTTTGGGATCCTTAACTTTTAAGGGTTTACTCTCCGGTCACAACTCCTTCAGCTCTCAAAATCTTGATCTTTTGGTTAAAAACGTGTCATAGTCATCGAACAAGCTTAAACCGTGTGGTTCAAACATGACTAGTGTAATTCTGTTATCTAAGTGTGCAAACGAATTAGTGGATTAAAATGGGTTGATGGGTTATTATCAAAGTTACACATGGGTTGTTATCATGTTGTAAACGGGTTAATTCCGGTTAAACATAATGTTATCATGTTGGAAATCAGATCCTTGTAATGCTCCTCTGCCAATTCTTTAGGGCACTGGAAAAGCTTCAACCCTTTCAATTTAAAGCCCATGTTCTCAAACCTAGAAATGATCACTCCTACAAGTCCTCGTTGAACACCATCAGGTTTAATCATAATATAAGATTCCTCAACTTCCATGGAAGCCATTAAGTGAGGAAGAAAGATGCGAGTTTTGTTGGGGGTTTTCTTCTTGACGGAGGCATGAAAACGAGACGAGACTAGAGTGGAGAAGAGACGAGAGGGCGACTGAAATGCGGCTAAATGACGGTGGTTGCAGGTAAGGATACGGTTGAAGAAGAAGAAGATGATAATCGGATGGTGGATAGCGATGGGCCCCTTCCTAAAAGATTCGATTGTTGTTCGGCAATGAATGAAACCAGATGTGAGATTCGATTGGAATGGATGTACGGTGATGAATTTTTGTTTTTTGAGGAGAAAAGAATTGGGGGTTGTTGAAAGACGGAACAGAGGTTACTGGAGGATCCCTATAAGAACACCAGAAATCCCCAAAAATTAGGGTTTCAATTACTGCAGCGGCACGAACATCACCGAAAGAAGAACACAAAAACTGGAGTCGGTAGAGCCCACTGGAACTGCCAAGACTCCGATTACCACCAGAAATCACTCAAATCAACAGAATCTGAGATGAAGCTGTCGATTACAGCGGAAAGAATATCACCAAGAGCACCTAGTGCTCTGATACCATGTCAGAGTAACAATGAACACAATCGAAGAACATGAACTTTATTATTAAAAACTCTTCAAAATACAAGAGAATCAGTCATCACAGATTGATTGACTGATGAAAGACAAAATCATCAAAAAATGATAAACTGATGATGATAGCAGAACAATCTCACGAAGAACTTGCGAGAAGAAGGATAAAGATAACACAAGAACAGAAGATTCAACAAGGTGATCTTCGTACAAAACATAATCCTCACGAATGGACATGTGAGGAGATCAGAGGAAACACCAGCATAAAAGAACTGGTTACAAGAGAATGAGGAGCTCAAGCCCCTGCATTCAGCTGTCCACGAGCAGAAGTATATATCCATGAATGAGGGGAACAGCAACGGTAACAAAGAGAACCGTTGAACCATTTGACCAATAAAGGCCAAAAAAAGAGGCATATACACATCAGCCCTTCATCTTTCCATACTTGCATAATTAGCCCCTCACCTTTCATCAGTATCAGCCTACATGCATAAGTCCATACCTCATATTTAAAGAAACTAGGTATTATCCGGCGGGGGGTTTGCGCCTCACTTCATGAATATGATTACTAACACGATTCACCAATAGTAGCTAAATAGAGGATTAAGGATAAAAATTTCAGTAAGACACTACCGACAATGGCAACGCTAAACTAATACAGAAATTAGCACGTGTGTCATATGTTTATCTTTCATATACAAACACAAAAGATGAAACGATTACACACCTAAAGATCAGAAAAACCGACCGTTATGTGTGCCAACATTTGCAATTGAAGCCCGTTAAACCAATCTGTTTACGGCACGGTGATGGTGAGTTAATGTGAGGGTTTCTTAGATGAAATTAGGGTGAAGAAGATGAAGTGATGATGGGTGTACGTGTAGGGTTATGATGCAGTTGTAAATGCCCTAATACTATTGAAATTACCAAAACACGATAGTACTATTCACAAGGTTGGTTTATTAGTATATAAGGCGTTCATCAAAAGCTGAAGGTACCGATTCAAATCGAGAACGTAGCATGCCAAGTGTACGAATCAAATAATCACATAGCAGATAATGTTGATGACATGAAAAAGATCATGTTTGAATCAAAAATAAATTAAGGAGCATGTATACTACTACTACTACTACTAGCAATAGTAGTATATTCACCCAAGTGGCTGAATGCTCCATAGATTTTACCAACAATAGTAGCATATATTGCATACCAAATTTGTTTGTCCATGAAATAGACCTAAAACAAAATTGTATTTCATATTTTAGATTTAGCTGGTAAAGACAAAAATAATCTTATTCAAGACAATTGGAGCCCAAATAGTAGCAATAACAACACCAATATTGTGTGTCACTACAATATGAAATAATATTGTGTTGTTCGGTAATGAATGAAACCAGATGTGAGATTCGATTGGAATGGATGTACGATGATGAATTTTTGTTTTTTTGAGGAGAAAAGAATTGGGGGTTGTTGAAAGACGGAACAGAGGTTACTGGAGGATCCCTATAAGAACACTAGAAAACCCCAAAAATTAGGGTTTCAATTACTGCAGCGGCACGAACATCACGGAAAGAAGAACACAAAAACTGGAGTCGGTAGAGCCCACTGGAACTGCCAAGACTCCGATTACCACCAGAAATCACTCAAATCAACAGAATCTGAGATGAAGCTGTCGAAATTTTCTATGATTGTCATTCTTTTGTAAATCTAAAATCTTATTTCATATTGTAGTGACACATAATATTAGTGTTGTTATTGCTACTATTTGGGCTCCAATTGTCATGGTGAGTGTTCTTGAATAAGATTATTTTTGTCTTTACCAGCTAAATTTAAAATACGAAATATAATTTTGTTTTAGGTCTATTTCATGGACAAACAAATTTGGTATGCAATATATGCTACTATTGTTGGTGAAATCTATGGAGCATTGTGAATATACTACTATTGTTAGTAGTAGTAGTAGTAGTACACATGCTCCTTAATTTATTTTTGATTGAAACATGATCTTTCTCATGACATCAACATTATCTGTTATGTGATTATTTGATTCGTACACTTGGCATGCTACGTTCTCGATTTGAATCGGTACCTTCAGCTTTTAATGAACGCCTTATATACTAATAAACCAACCTTGTGAATAGTACTATCGTGTTTTGGTAATTTCAATAGTATTAGGGCATTTACAACTGCATCATAACCCCACACGTACACCCATCATCACTTCATCTTCTTCACCCTAATTTCATCTAAGAAACCCTCACATTAACTCACCATCACCGTGCCGTAAACAGATTGGTTTAATGGGCTTCAATTGCAAATGTTGGCACACATAACGGTCGGTTTTTCTGATCTTTAGGTGTGTAATCGTTTCATCTTTTGTGTTTGTATATGAAAGGTAAACATATGACACACGTGCTAATTTCTGTATTAGTTTAGCGTTGCCATTGTCGGTAGTGTCTTACTGAAATTTTTTTCCTTAATCCTCTATTTAGCTACTATTGGTGAATCGTGTTAGTAATCATATTCATGAAGCGAGGCGCAAACCGCCCGCCGGATAATACCTAGTTTCTTTAAATATGAGGTATGGACTTATGCATGTGGGCTGATGCTGATGAAAGGTGAGGGGCTAATTATGCAAGTATGAAAAGATGAAGGGCTGATGTGTATATACCTCTTTTTTTGGCCTTTATTGGTCAAATGGTTCAACGGTTCTCTTTGTTACCGTTGCTGTTCCCCTCATTCATGGATATATACTTATGCTCGTGGACAGCTGAATGCAGGGGCTTGAGCTCCTCATTCTCTTGCAACCAGTTCTTTTATGCTGGTGTTTCCTCTGATCTCCTCACATGTCCATTCGTGAGGATTATGTTTTGTACGAAGATCACCTTGTTGAATCTTCTGTTCTTGTGTTATCTTTATCCTTCTTCTCGCAAGTTCTTCGTGAGATTGTTCTGCTATCATCATCAGTTTATCATTTTTTTGATGATTTTGTCTTTCATCAGTCAATCAATCTGTGATGACTGATTCTCTTGTATTTTGAAGAGTTTTTAATAATAAAGTTCATGTTCTTCGATTGTGTTCATTGTTACTCTGACATGGTATCAGAGCACTAGGTGCTCTTGGTGATATTCTTTCCGCTGTAATCGACAGCTTCATCTCAGATTCTGTTGATTTGAGTGATTTCTGGTGGTAATCGGAGTCTTGGCAGTTCCAGTGGGCTCTACCGACTCCAGTTTTTGTGTTCTTCTTTCGGTGATGTTCATGCCGCTGCAGTAATTGAAACCCTAATTTTTGGGGATTTCTGGTGTTCTTATAGGGATCCTCCAGTAACCTCTGTTCCGTCTTTCAACAACCCCCAATTCTTTTCTCCTCAAAAAAACAAAAATTCATCATTGTACATCCATTCCAATCGAATCTCACATCTGGTTTCATTCATTTCCGAACAACAATCGAATCTTTTAGGAAGGGGCCCATCGTTATCCACCATCCGATTATCATCTTCTTCTTCTTCAACCGTATCCTTACCTGCAACCACCGTCATTTAGCCGCATTTCAATCGCCCTCTCGTCTCTTCTCCACTTTAGTCTCGTCTCGTTTTCATGCCTCCGTCAAGAAGAAAACCCCCAACAAAACTCGCATCTTTCTTCCTCACTTAATGGCTTCCATGGAAGTTGAGAAATCTTATATTATGATTAAACCTGATGGTGTTCAACGAGGACTTGTAGGAGAGATCATTTCTAGGTTTGAGAACAAGGGCTTTAAATTGAAAGGGTTGAAGCTTTTCCAGTGCCCTAAAGAATTGGCAGAGGAGCATTACAAGGATCTGATTTCCAAGCCTTTCTTCCCCAAACTGATTAGTTATATTTCATCTGGTCCGGTGGTTTGTATGGCTTGGGAGGGAGTTCGTGTTGTTGCATCAGCTCGTAAATTAATTAGAGCAACAATTCCACTTAAAGCTGGAGCAGATATATCAAAGATTAAACCGACATGAACAGACGCCTGTGGATAAAGCTGCAATTGGTGGGAAAATGAATGACATTGATGCTATCAACGCGGCGGTAGCACAAGTTGAACTCACAAGAGTGGAGAGCCAGTGTTTGAGAACAAATGTTGTTACAGATGAAACAAGTGAAGAAGATGAAGACATGCGGTTGGCAAAGGCATTATCTGTTGAACCATGTTGATTCCGTACATCAGCATGGCGGGTAGGGAGAGGTATAAGGTTGACACATGGTATGATGCTCCATCTAGAAAAGGAAGAAGATTGTATCAAGGGGAGACTTCGAATCAGAATGATTTGCTAGTAACAAAGTTTTTTGTTTCCAATCTTCCGGGAGGATGTTCTTCATCGAATCTGGTGGCAGTGCTGAAAGGTTTTGGAGCCATCAAGAATATTTATATAGCAAGAAAATACGACAAACTTGGTAAGCGTTTTGGTTTTGTTTCTTTTGTGAATGTTCGGGATCCGGTAGAACTAGAGAATCAAATGAAGGATGTTTGGATTGGGTCATATAAGTTGTTTATCGTTTTGTCTCGATTCGTTGATGGGGAAAGGTTGGTCAGGAAGGGGGAGAAACAGTGGGTGCCAGTTAGAAAAGATGAGGAGAGTCCTGTTACTGGTAAGGGGGATAGGAATTTGGATTCGGTGGAGGAGATGGTTAATGTAGGTAAAGGTTTGGGAGTAGGGAGATCTTTTAGAGATACTTTGTTGAACGTCGATCCGCCTAAGAAAGTTCCGGAGATTGTTGTGAGTGCAGACTTCAAGGGAGGTTTGTTATGGGATGGGTGTGGGGCAGTTGGTAGAGTTTCTGACTTCAAGAAGCTTTCCAAGTTGAGAATTTGGCTAGATTTGGTGGGACAAGCTAAGGTGGGGATTAGATACTTAGGTGGTTTTTGGGTTATGCTTTTGTTTGAATCGGACGTCTGCATGGAAGGCTTTGTACGAACCAAGGAGGTGTGGAAAGTTTGTTTTGACAGCTTAGTAAGATGGGAAGGACAATTGATTCATACGGAACGTATTGCATGGTTGAAGTTACACGGGATTCCTCTAAGTTTATATGATAACGGGTTGTTCAATGAGATTGGTGGCAAATTTGGCACGGTCATTCAACAGGCTGAGCTAAATGAATCCATGGTTGATCTTTTGTACGTCTTGATTGGTGTCTTGTGTAAACCGAGGCTCCGGATTAATCAGATTATTTCGTTTAGATGGAAGGAGGAGGAGTTCTCTGTGGTGGTAGAAGAGGAGACGGGAGAGTGGATTCCGGACTGTCTGGAGGATTATTCGGCTTATTTGGAGGATACTGCGAATCCTGCTGTTGGGAAAGACGAGGAAGTACAAGGAAAACAAAAGGAGAACTTGGTTGTCAATATTGATGTAATGGATCAGGATGATATGGGGAATGAACAGGCCACAGTTGTAGTAGCTCCTACGGTTGTGGAGGATGGTGAACAACAAGACGGTGAACTTAATAATGTAAGTGGTTTGGATACTGGGGTTAGCCTTGGGGTGATGTGTAATAGAGCAAAGAAGGCAAAGGGTTTCCGTAAAAAAGCGAGAGCGCAAAAGTCTCCGTCTCCACCAGGAGAAGAAAGACCTAAGAAAAGAGCTAGGGAAGGGGAGGATTTGTTTGATCTTGATAGATTTATTTATGCTATTAATGGGGATGAAGTAGCTAGTGTTCCAAGTTCAGTGAAGGCCTTTAACAGGGAGGATAGTGTTAGTTCGGTGGATATTGGTGAGGGTTTAGGTTGGCTGAAGGTTGCTGTAGAGGTTGTGGAAAACGTGATTGGGGTTGAAGTGACAGAAACACTGAATCTGGGAACAACTCTAGGTGTGGAGCAGTTTGAGAGATTTGGCGATTCAGGGGCCAAGGCTATTAATGAAGAAGGTTTTCAACAGGTGGATCAATGAATGTCCTATCTTGGAACATCAGAGGACTAGGTTCGGAAGGTAAAAGTACGTGGTGCAGGAAGTTAATGACGGAGAATGAGGTAGGTTTTCTATTGCTTCAGGAAACTCAGTTTGTTTCTTTGGAGTATGCTAACGTTAGTAGGTTTTGGGGCCCGGGTGACTTTGAGTTTGAGCATGTTGACGCGATGGGTCGGTCAGGGGGTTTGATATCTTTCTGGAATCCGAAGCTGTTTGTTAAAACTTCGGTTTTTAAAGATAGATATGTGCTGCCAGTTTCTGGTTTTTTGAAGAGTGATGGTACGAAATTGTCTATTATTAACATTTATTGTCCGCAAAGGCTTCAAGATAAGTGGCTGGTTTGGGAGCAGTTGAAGTCTCTGAAGTCGGATGATGGTGGGTTGTGGATAGTTGGTGGTGATTTCAATAGTGTGAGAGATCGAGCTGAACGGCGAAACTCCAATTTCAATTTGGTGGATTCGAATGAGTTTAATGAGTTTATGGAGGACGTCGGGTTGCTTGAGTTTGGTTTGAAAGGTCGTAAATTCACCTTTTTAGCTGGTAATAAGCTTAGCCGGATCGACAGAATATTTGTAGATTGGTTGTTTTTTAACGAGTGGCCAAATGCGGAGTATCGCGTTCTTGATCGTGATGGGTCGGATCACTGTCCTCTTTTGTTGAAGACTGGTTCCAATAATTATGGTGCAAAGCCGTTTAAGATTTTCAATTCGTGGCTTCAACGGGAAGGTTTTGACGATGTGGTTAAAAAGGCGTTGGAGAACATTAGTTTTCATGGTGAGCCGGATGTTAGTCTTATGCACAAGTTCAAGTTATTGAGAAGGAAGATTCTTGAGTGGAAACAGGAAGTGATTGGTGTTGAATTTGAGGAGGTCAACTGTCTCAAAAAAGAAGTCAACGAGTTAGAGATTATTATGGAGGATAGGGATTTAATGGAAGAGGAGGTTTGGATTTTAGAAGAAGCAAAAAAGAGACTCAAACAGTAGGAGTACTTCAAAATTAAAGATTTGAAACAGAAGTCTAGAGTTAAATGGGCAAAAGAGGGTGATGAAAACTCGAAATTCTTTCATGGCTCGATTAATAGCAGGAGGGTTTCGAATGCCATCTTGGGTTTATCAGTGAAGTGAATGGTGAATGGGTTAATAAGCCAAAGGAAGTCAAGAAAGAGGTCTTGCGTTTTTTCAAAGATAAATTTGTTAAAGATTTCTCGTGTAAACCGAAGTTAAAATGTTATGGTTTGAAGACTTTAAGTATAGATCAAGCTGTGGAGATTACTCGGCCGTTTCTGGAAAAGGAGATCAAGGAGGCGGTTTTCCAATGTGGTAGTGATAAAGCCCCGGGTCCAGATGGTTTCAACTTTCGGTTTATTAAAAGGTATTGAGATTTATTTTCTAAGGATTTTGTGGATATTATGAGTAAGTTTGCGGCTACTGGTAAGATCAATCGTGGTGTGTCGTCCTCCTTTATTACTCTCGTGCCTAAAGTGAAAGATCCGGTTCGGCTAGGGGAGTACCGTCTGATTAATTTGATTGGGGTGGTGAGTAAAGTGATTTCAAAAGTCTTGGCGAATAGGTTGAAGACGGTCATGGGTAGTATTATAAATGAGACGCAATCGGCTTTTGTGGCGGGTAGGTATATCCTGGATAGTCCGTTACTTATTAGTGAAGTACTATCGTGGGCTAAAAGAAGCGGAAGGGAGTTATTCTTGTTTAAAATAGATTTCGAAAAAGCCTACGATAATGTGAATTGGGCTTTTTTAATTTCGGTTATGAGGCAGTTGAACTTTCCAGCTATCTGGTGCACTTGGATAGAGGGTATTCTGAAGTCAGCTCGGTCATCGGTTTTGGTAAACGGGTCGTCGACTTTCGAGTTTAGTTGTGGGAAGGGTATTCGGCAGGGTGATCCTATATCGCCTTTTTTATTTATCATGGTTATGGAGGCTCTTTCGGGATTAATAAGGAAAGCGTGTGATGTTGAAGCTTTTCGTGGGGTTGCTCTCGCTAATGGTGGCCCAATATTGTCTCATTTATTATATGCCGACGATGCGATGGTGATGGGGGAGTGGACAGATAGTAACTTTGTATGTTTGAGACGTTTGCTCTGTATTTTTCATATGTGTTCAGGCTTGAGGATTAACATCCAAAAGTCTAATCAATATGGGGTGGGGAAAAGTGTAGAAGAGGTGGGTTGGAAGGCGGGTGAGTTGGGGTGTCAACCGGGGGTCACCCCTTTCACTTATCTTGGGATACAGGTTGGTGCAAATATGAATAGAATTAATAGCTGGGAGCCGGTGTTAAATGTCTTCAGGAGCATACTAACGCGGTGGAAATCAAAGGTGTTGTCTATTGGAGGTAGATTGACTCTTATTAAATCTGTTTTGGTAAGTCTCCCTTCGTATTACTTCTCTCTTTTCAAGGCGCCTGTTGGGGTTATAAATGCATTGGAAGGATGGATTAGAAAATTTTTATGGGGAGGTAATGTTGATGTCAAAAAACTCCACTGGGTGGGTTGGGATATTGTTACAAGGCCGGTTAATCAAGGTGGGTTGGGTATCCGTAAACTTGGAGATTGTAACAATACTTTCTTGGTTAAGTGGTTATGGCGGTATCGTCAAGAAGGGAATGCTTTATGGAGGAGAGTGGTAGACGCTATACATGGGTCTCAGAGGAAGTGGGAATCCTATCCTCATAGTTCTAGATTTACCGGTACGTGGACTAAAATTGTTAGTAGTGGGATTCGCCTGAAAGTGGGGGACCATAACAGCACGAGTTTGGTTCGGGTCGGGTTGGTAACGGTACAGGCATAATGTTTTGGATTGATCCGTGGGTGGATAGGACTCCGTTAAAAAGCTTATTCCCGGACCTATTTCGTTTGGAGAATGACAAGTTTTGTAAGGTTAGTGAAAGAATTAGGGGGGGAGGTAATGGGTCCAATGTGGAATGGAAGTGGAGGAGACGTCCACACTCGGTTTTAGAATTACAGCAAATGCAAGATTGTTCCAACTTAGTGGCGGGTCAAGTTATGGTAGATGCTAAAGATAGTTAGTTTTGGGACATTGGCTCGTCTGAAGGTTTTTTAGTTCAAGAGGTTAAGAAGTGGTTGGATAGCGATCGGTCTATTCAGGTTGGTACGGTTTATACGTGGTGTAAATGGATCCAGATTAAGTGCAATATTTTTATGTGGAGAATGTTGATGGATAGGATTCCTACAAAGAAAGCGTTACAAAGGCGGAATATAAATTGTGGGAGTCTTTTATGCAATTTCTGTGACGATCAGGACGAGAGTGTAGATCATATGTTCACTGGGTGTAGGATGGCTAACGGAGTTTGGTACGGTATTGCTAGTTGGATTAAACTTCCTCCGTTTTATTTCTTTTCGGTGAAAGACATAATGCAAGTATACTCGAGCTCCTCGTGGTCGGCGGTAAAGAAGATGGCTTTGCATGGTATGCTCGTTCTTACCTGTTGGCGGATTTGGAAGGCAAGGAATGAAAAGATCTTTCAGGATGGTAATCGGTAATCGGAACGTTGTTGAAATTGTCTCCGATATAAAAGCTTTGGGTTATATATGGTTTTCTAGTAGATGTAAAAAGGGTGTAGTGGGTTGGAGGGATTGGCAAAATTTTAATTTTGATGTAACGTAACATTGTTGATTTTAGGGGTCTCCGCCTTGGAGATTGCCTTTGTTTTTGTGGTTAATGAAGTTTGCCTTTCAAAAAAAAACAAATTGGAAGGTTATAAATAGTAGTAACAAAAATTATGCTTTTAAAGTTACAATTTAATTTTAGTTCATTGAATAAAATTAAACATGTTAATGAAGGGGAGCGTTAAGCACCGCCTCAAAGGGGCATTATGTATGTGATAACCGATTTAACTATACCGGTTCAAAAGGGAGATGATAATTCCTAGATTTAATCAGATTTTGGGTTAGCCAAGTTGGGTTAAAAAAAATAGGCAGACACACATAAATATATGAGTTATGTTCTAGTTTGGTTGCATAAAAACAAGTTGATTCCTCGACCTAATTAAAAGAATGATAATAATGGTACAACCCATCAACCTGATTACTACCGTTTTAAAACTGATTACATGGTCAAGGGCGTTAGCCCAGATTACATGATCTTAATGGATGTTTTAAATCAAAGTGAAAACATTTGTTTACATTTTCATAAAAAGTGAAAGAAATTTTATATTAAGTTTACTTTTTTGTGTAACCATGAGAATCGTTATTGAAAAATCTTGAGACCTCACAAATACCCCTGCTAACCAAGAAGATTAGATCACAATTTGCGCTGAGCAAATAACCTCAAGAAGAACTAAAGAACAAAAATTAATTTTCATATTTCCTAATTGGTCAAATATGATTTTTTTTTTTTACTAAATAATTTCATTTGTTATGTAAAGACATAAATTAATCTATTATGTAAAGATATAAGGTTAAATAAAATGATATTTTTTCAAGATAAAATAATAAAAATAAATGAAGTATAATTTATTTGTTAATTGTTATAATTTAAAGTCTTTTTGATATAGGGATATTAGATTTAGTAATTCTAACTTTTACATATTGGCCGGCATTTATCCCAACTAAAAATTTCCTCAGCCCAATTTTTTATGACATGACATGGACGATGGTGTGGAACACCCAACCCCAACTTACCCCTTGCGATCTTTTCTCTCCCATGAAGACCCACCACTTCCACACTGGACCACACCGCCCCATCGTTTGAACCAACGCTAACTGAACAACACCATCTTCGACCATCTGCAGAACAACCATCACCGCCCCTTGGTTGATTCCGGCTACCACCACCCTCTCAAACATTATCTTTTTCTGGCCAGCTTCTTCACCACCTACAACTCTACCTACAACTCTGATCGAAACCTTGCATCTCTTACTTACCCTTAACCCATCTCATTCGTTTCCAACCTTGGTCACCAATTTGGTTCACACATTAATCTTCGTTTATAGGCATTCATAGATCTCTGTTTATAAGATAGAAGGGTTAGATATGGTTGTGATGGCGACGGTGGCTGAGGATGGTGACGGTGGTGGACGATGGTGGTGAAGAAAATGGTGGCAGTGTAATATGGTGGTAATAGTAGTTAGGTGGTTGTAGCCGGAGTTAGGTGGTGTTGTGGCATCGGAGGTCTATTTTGGTGGTGGTGTCGGACTGGGGTAGTCGTGGTGGTTATAGTGGGGGTGAGAGAGAGAGAGAGAGAGAGACTACTCCAACATCCACATCATCGTCCACGTCATAAAAGAACTAACTAGATTAGACCTCAGTTAGAAAAAAACTCAGTAGAAGAAAATAGTTTGAAAGTTGAGAGTATCCTGAGGAAAATGCCATCCAATGAGTCAAATTAAAGATTGTTAAAGTCCAATTTCCCATCTATATAACAGTTTAAACTAGATTCTAAGCCTTAAATCTTATAGTCACCTCAACCAAGGGACTTTGTTAGTCACCCATGGTTCATTTTTTAAGTAAATGTATTTTTAAAAGGTGATGAGTAATGATTTCTTAAGATGAAAAGATTAATTAATAATTAGTTATAAGAAATTCAAGGTTTACATAAAAGAGAAGGTATCTTTACATGAAGAATTATAAGCTTCAAGGATTTTATGTTTGTTTGGAACAGGTAAAAAGGTATCCTAATCTACTATTCCCGATCAACATTGTAAACATAACAATGGGCAAACATGGCAGTGACTCTGGAGTCTATGATAGTCATGGAAGGTATCACATCTCTTATCTTTCGTTTATTTCTATAAGAGTATACAGAGTGGGAGTGGAGGAAAAACAGCCCTACCAGGAGCACCATTCTCCTGGTCTCGGGAACCCAAATTTAATCACTGATTAGTGATCGCCAATTAAAACGCACACACACACGCACACACATATATATAGGGTGGGGTTCGGCTACAAAGTCCATTTTTCCTACAAAGTGTAAAAAGTCATAAAACACCCCAAATTTCAGCCACAAAACACACTTGAAACCCACAAATAACAGAGTGAAGATCACATAAGATAAAATGTATCTTTGTTAGGAATTAAGATGATATTTAGGATCATGTTTCGAAACGAGTTGTGTAATATAAAATAAGCGGAATTGTATTAACATTGATAACTCATACGTAACAAAAGTTGATCTACAACAATAATCAAAATCTATTAAAAGTAATCAAAATTAGATGTCTCAATTGCCTATTGGTTGCAATCATGCAAATAACTATGAATTAGTACTTTTAAAATAAATATTTTCAACGATATAGATGATAGATGAATATAAAACCCAAATTCCTATTGTGTATAAATCAAATCTAAATAATGAAATATGCTTTTCATGTTTGATTAAGGTTTGTTCCTTCAAAGTTTGAGGAGATATTTCAAAAGTATGCGAGGACAAATCCAGAGGCTTTGACAACAGACGAATTGGATGAATTTCTCAAAGGAAATCGAGAACCCAAAGATTATGGAGGATGGTAGGAACACGTGACTCAATCTTATTTTTAATTATTCATCTGTGTTTTTAATTAATTAAATCTTAATAAAACTCGAGAACATATATATTCATTTGTAGGATTGTAGGTCTCACAGAATGGAAGACATTGTACTACTTGGCTAAGGACAAAAATGGATTATTGGAAAAGGATACCATTAAAGCTGTTTATGACGGAAGTTTGTTTGAAAAAATGGAAGCCGAAACGGCTAAGAAGAAACACAAGTGAACTCTAGAATTAGCATATGTCGAAGATGGTACATTAGACTACTCAAAACTGCTTAAATGGTGTGGTTGTGTATTTTAATTTTTAAAGACACGAGCATAAAGGGAACTATTGCGTGATTTTAAATGTAAACAGTCTTGATTGTACAGTTGAAATGTAGAGATAAGTGTTAGGTTGAATTGTTGACGTAACCAAGGTTTCGTTGACTCTGGTCATCTTCATTCGCTTTTTTTTATTTTCATTATTATTATTATTATTATTATTATTATTATTATTATTATTATTATTATTATAGTTGTTGTTGTTGTAAAAAAATGTCATTTTCATAGAAAATATGAATTGGGGCCATACAATACAAAATAGAACTCTATGTTGTCTAGAAAATGGTTCAAATTTAAAATGGGTATAACTTTTTATCTTTTTTTAAGGTATACTTTATTCACAAATGCCAAAACTCCTCGAACCGGGAGCGGCACAAACAACAACTACAAAAATACAAATTTACACCACATATCCCAGATAAATTTCTATCTTCAGAACGGTTGCTACACCACAAAAACTCAAGAGATTTAATATTCTACATGATATCCTCAACTCTAATGTCAGCATTTGAGAACTGCTTATTGTTCCTAGCCTTCCAAATGCACCAACAAACCACATACAAAATACCTTGAAACACTCGTTTTCCTATAAATCCCAGGTTGCTGAATTCCGCAGCGTTGATATATCTCTAACCGAAAAAAAAGAGGGGACTAACTTTGCACCAACCACTAATCTGGTTCCAGATATTAGACGCCACCGGACAAGCGTAAAACAAATGGTCAGTCGATTCTATACCGTCTTCGCACATAACACACCTGTCATCACCAAACAAACATTTCCTCGATCGAAGAGTTGTCATGGAAAGGATACGATCTAACACTGATCTCCACATGAATACGTTGCATTTTTTAGGGACCCACTTGGACCATCTGATAACTAACTCGCTGTTGTCATCTTTTCCGCTATCCAAAAATTCTTTAACAGCTTTAACCGAAAACATCTTCTGCCTACCTCCACTCCATTCATCATGATAGGAAGATAAACTCACAGATTCGATCAGATGAGATAACTCACTAAATTCCCGCAACTCCTCCTCCGAAGACAGACGCCTAGACCAGTTCTAAACGAGTGTTGCAGAGCTAACCTGAGAAGACAGCCTATCTGTAACCCTGCATTTTTTAGCTTTCTCCAGGTCAAGAGGCATCGGCTCCAACCACGGGTCAATCCAAAACCTGATATCTTTGTCGTTACCAATCTTCCCACAGACCAGCTGATTAAAAAACCCTCACAATAACTTTCCAGATTCCGCTAAGGGACCCGTTAACCAGAAGCGGAGACCAACCTTTTTATGGTCGTGCAGCGACTTAATGACCCTCCTCCAGATATTGTTCGGCTCCGTTTGATACCTCCATACCCATTTTGCAAGTAAAGCAACATTCGAATAGCGTAACCTGCTTAGCCCGAGACCCCCACCGACGATGGGCGAAGCCGCGACCTCCCATGAGATCCAATGCATCTTCTTGATATTCTCTAAACCTCCCCAGATAAACCTTCTAATCTTTGCTTCCAAGTCACTAAGACTAGAAGGTATGGGGGCCGGCTGAGGCCCGGCTAGGACCGGCGCCGGTCCCCCACACCGCCCCCCTGGGCTCGGCTCGGCACAACCGGCACCCCACAGCCGGGGTAGCCGGTCCTCCCTCCTCCTTCCTTCTCTCACATATACCTATACATACATACATATATATACACAAAGGGGTTCATCCCCCACCCCCCTAGGTCCATCCTCTCCAAGCCACTCCTACGTGGCGCCTATGTGGCGGCTCATCCCCTCCAAACCTATCCTCTCCATACCCTTTAGTCTAATAACTTTCTCCGGGGCTTTGAAGATGGAGAAATAATAAGTAGGGAAACTTTCCATAATCAAGGTATAACTTTTTATCTATATGAATTATAGACCATAAAATGTGGATGAAAATACTATATAAGGAAATAAATCATAAATGTTAACTGATATACAAAAAGTAGTGTTGACGTTAGACTATTGGGTGTGGGGGGGGGGCCTTGGGTTGGAGGCATTGCTCAACACGTGGCGGGTATGGGCTCACCAGACCACCCCAAAAAAGTGGGGCGTGGAAGCGGCGTTGCCAGACGGCGTTGGAGTGCCATATTGAATTTTTTTATATTTTTTTTATATAGTTGACATTTATATAAATAAAACACAAATTTATATTAATTTTAAAAAAAAGTTACATAACATCCTAAAAATTTTAAGAACCTACTTATTAAATCCTAAAGAACTAAAAAAAGTAGTTACTAAATTCTAAAAAAAAATACAAAGTTCGGTAGATATTAAAGTGGGGAACCCACTTAAATTCCAAATTCTCGTCGTGCCTCCACTCGATCGTCGTGGGTCAAGTCGCCCGCAAGGACACACTCGACCAAAGCCACGCTAGCGGGGCAACGCCATGGCCAATGCTGACACGGTATGGGTTAGCCAGCGTTGCCTGGCATCTCCCGCCTCAACCAACGCCTTACACCCACTAATCTTAGCTTGATGGAATAACTTGGAGCCTATACAAATAACTTTTATAAAATATGGAGAAAAGTAAAAGTGCGTGGAAGATGTATTATTACCCACACTATATTATTATATTTCAAAGGGTGAGAATCAAATAGAAAGTTTATTTTGGTTAGAAATGATAGAAAACAATAGGATTAGGACATGTGTCAAAATTTAAAATAAAGAGAAAGGGTATTTTAGTCAATCTTATCATTTTCTTCTTCCTTCTTCTTTCCAGTAACATCAAAACCCACCATTTTCAAAACCTACCATCTTCAACCATTTCTTCACTTTCTATCTCAATAATCACTACATTATAGTGCGATTTTCGTCACCAATCAATGATTCAAACACCCGATCAACGTGTTCCTCAGCTTTTTTTTTTGAAGAAAACCCAGTTTAATTTCATACAAAATCTCGTTTTTTCCCGGTGATTTTGAAGATAATCACTCGATCCGTTTGATTCGATCGCTGATAAGTGTTTCAATCATTCAAATTCCGTCAATCGTTGAAGAAATCGGCTTCGATCTATGTAAAAATTCTTTAATTTCATTTTTACAAACTGGGTTTTTGATTTAGTTATTGTGTTTTACAATCTTGGCGGGGGTCCGGGGACAGCGCCCCTGGCGGCGTCCAAGGGGCAGAGCCGGCTGGGGTTGAGACAATGCATCAGAAAATTTAATTTTCCAGAAATTGGCTCATTTCGAAGACAGTAATTCGTAGACAATTCAGATAATTTTCCAGAAATTGGTCCATTGCGTTTTAGAAATAAGAGAGTTTTATGTGTTTTCTGGCCATTGCGTTTTAGAAAAAGCACAGTTTTTAACTGTTTTTAGTCATTGTGTTTTAGGTAATACACATTTTTGAAGTGTTTTTAGTCATTGCGTTTTAGGTAAAACACATTTTTAGGTGTTTTCAGTCCATTACGTTTTAGAGAGAACACTTTCTTTTGTTTTTTAGGCCATTGCATTTTAGAAATGAGACATTTTTAAGTGTTTTCTGGCCATTACGTTTTATAAATAAGACATTTCTTTGTGTTTTTGGTGCACTGCGTTTTAGGTAAAACACATTTGTATGTGTTTTCAGTCCATTGCGTTTTAGAAAATACACTTTCTTTTGTGTTTTTAGGTTATTGCGTTTTAGAAATAAGACATTTCTTTGTGTTTTCTGGCTATTGTGTTTTACAAATAAGACATTTCTTTGTGTTTTTGGTGCATTGCGTTTTAGAAAAATGTCATTTTTTAGGGTTTTTTTTCATTGCGTTTTACGCAACTGGGTTTTTTTTCATTGCGTTTTACGCAACTGGGTTTTAGAAAAAAAATTCGAAAATATAGCAATAGTATACTCGTTTTAAAGATAGAAAAACGCTCGTTTTTTGTTGCAATTTTTATAAAAAAAAATAATGTCGTATGAAAGAGTTATTAACGTTTAAAAAATGGGGGGGGGGGAATTGGAGGAGAGAGAAACTATTGACTTAGATTGACTAGAATGCCCCTAAACAAACCCACGCGCCTCTTTTCTTCCCTTCAATTTCCCCCATTTAATCTTAGCCCTTGATTAACTAAATGGATGATCAAGATTACTTTCTAGTCTTCTTAGCCAAATAAACTTCCTATTATATCATAACCCATATTTCAAAATCTCAAAATACTTAATATTATTACATAAAACAATATTTTGAAGCCGTGCTATTTCTCAACGCAGCCAAAGTTGGCATCAAGAAGAACAAGGGTTCGAGCCGGTTTCTTTAAAAATGCCTTAGTTAGAAACTCCAATATGAGTGGTTTCCTTAGGGGGGTCGGGGCGTCTTCGGTAAAGCAAATCGGGGAGGAGGGATGCCGAGCGGTAAGACACCGCCAACACCTCGGGGACCAAGAGAGAAGGAGGGAAGCCGGTGGCGGCTCACCGAAGAGAGAGGGAGGAGAGAGAGAGGGAGTGACCAATCACAGCTTTTCTTTTTTTTTTTTTTTTTTTTTTTTAAAAAACCCAATTCACCTAAGAGGGGAGTGGCGCCATCAAATTGGGGTGTTAGGGGAGTTTAAGAGGGGAGTTGACGTGGCACACGGGGATTGGTTTGGCGTAAGAGAGGGGACTCACCTATTAGGTGAGCACCCCCTTCACCCTTAGCAAATTATTCTATATCGATTAACTTATTTAGGAAAACAAATGATGAAATACGCAAGTTGGCCAATTTATGTTTTCATAAACTAAAATGTCCTAAATCAAAGTGTTTCCAAAGTTTATAAATTTAGTTTAGTCTTTATATAAACCATGCATATACTTTTAATCTTTTAAGCACCCGAATAAAAAGAATCCATAGTTGCAGTCGTGGACGTGGGTTTTACATCGAGACTAAACCATGTTATCATTTTTTTTGTTCTGCGTGTTAATCGTTTGTATGCGTGTATGCGTATTGTTTGCTTCCATTTCGCGTTAGATAAATATTTACTAAAGTGTGAAATGAAAAACTTATTTAGTTAGATAAATATTTACCAATAACCAAATTTTCCTAAATTAGATTTCCTTTAAACCATTCACAACCCGCCACGTGTACCCCACACGCGCCCATAACCATATAACCAACCACCATCAAAAATCCGTTTTAAAATTTTCTTCATCCCATTTTACAAGCACATTCATTCTCCACACAAAACCAATCAACAATGGCGATCGAAATTGTAGTGCTCGCGTACGCCACAGGCGCAGAAGCGATCATGGTCCTCCTCCTGACCATACCGGGCCTGGGCCCACTCCGAACGGGCCTCATTTCCGTCATCCGTAACCTTCTCAAACCATTTCTATCCATTGTCCCATTTTCCCTATTTCTGTTCATGGATATCTACTGGAAATATGAAAACCGGCTCGATTGTGAATCGAGTAATACGTGTACCCCCAACGATCATTTGCGACAACAAAAAGCGCTCATGAAAAGCCAACGTAACATGTTGTTGATTATTACCGCTTTGGTGTTTTATTGGATGTTGTTTTCTGTGACTCGGATGGTTATTACGATCGAGCAGTTGAATGCGCGGATTGAGAAGTTGAAGAACAGAGATTAATCTGAAGGTGGTTTCTGATTTTTATGAATTTGATGTTGATTGTTACCATTGCAGGTAGGTTTTGAACAGGATTTATATTTGTGGTATAATGTTATGAATAAATTGTAGTTTAAAATGTATATAACTAATTTAAAACAAGATATATAAATTTGTTTATTGCGGTATTGTAAAGAAAATATGTAGGCTTAATAAATGAGGCTTGATTAACTTTTTTGTTAGAGTGGCGAATTTTTTTAATCTTGCCACTTCAGGAATGGTTATTAGATCATACGGTGTGGGTATGGAAATCTGGCGTGGAAGCCAGTCCACGCCAAGCTAACCACCCTGTGTGTGTTCGGCGTTGTGGTTGAGACTTGAGGATCTCTGCTGGCGTGGGGGCAAATGTGTGGGTGAGGTGGCGATGTTTCGTTGGTGGGTTGGTTTTGATTGGTAATTTTTAATTTTTTTTATATAAAATACATCACTTTCCACGCCCTATTCCACTCCTTCCTTTTTGCACCACACTTTTCTGATGCGTGCTGACATGGCTGTCACATGTCGCATAACACCCCATTTTCATGCCTCTTCACACCGAATGATCTAATGTTATAACACGCAAGTCCAAATAAAGAGAGTTGTATAGGAAGGTTTTGTAGCCATTTTGATCCAGTTTTGCTTTTTTATATGTTTGTGATGATCTTCTATTTGTGATGCCCTTATCTCTTTGTTGTTCAAACACCAAATAGGAAACACATAATCTCTGTTGTCTAATCACGTGTTGGCTTCAAAGGCGAGTAGAAGGGAGGAGCCACTAAGGCCTTTGGGTATATTTTAACCTCACTTAACTCCACCTAAGTGACACATCAACTTTTCTATCTCATTTCACTTGATCTCACTCTAAGGGGACTCGGGGCGGTCCGTTATGGACTCCCGAGCACGCGTGATCACCTCCGAGCACACCGCCGCCGCCCCCATGATAACGCGTGGAATTTTAAACGCGTTAATTGTATAACGCGTTGTGAAGTATGTTGAATGCATAAAGCTGCCGTACAATCTGCATGTTGCACACCATCTATGTCACACCCCCAAAATCCCACACGCGGAGTACCACCGCTTGGAGGCGTGACTGACCAGGATCAAGCCACCAATTATATCAACCATAGCATTTAATAATAATCAAAAACATAATTGGTGTTCAAAACCAAACACTGATTAAGTAGCGGAAGCATTAAGTGTAAAACCCAAAACATAAGTATCAATGTGTGAATGTAAAAGTGTTAAATAAGCATTCACGAGTTCTTGTCCACAACGACCCGCTTCTCCTCTGGTGCAAGCTCCTAGTATACCTAAGGCCCTGCAAGGCATGCAGCAAATAATCAACAAACTAGTTGAGCGAGTTCACAGAAAATAAGTTTGTAATAATCATGCGTAAGTTCATCTGATAAGGCTTCCCAAGCAAGTGTATTCTATTGGTGAGGAATTCTCATGTTTATCCTTTATAACGGGCTTCTCATTATGGTACTTACTAGACTAATTTCCGACCATGTGTTCTTCTTTACCGAGAACAGGAAAACGTACAGGGTCACGTAGGCTTTACGTGACGTGCCCTTCCCCGAGGACATGGTACGCGTGGGGGCTACGTAGGCTTTACGTAGCGTGGCCTTCCGACCCGGAAGCCAGTAGAAAGGTATTGGGTTACGTAGGCTTTACGTAACGTGTCCTCCCGACCCGGGAGACATAATGCAATAGTACTGGGTTACGTAGGCTTTACGTAACGTGTCCTGACTAACCTGAGGACGATGGTCTATAGTCTGGTATATGCGTAAGTACGAGTAATCATTCCATTTTATCATATCCAACCCAATTCCCAACCCGGGAATCCTATGCCTTGGCTGTGTGAACTCACCTTGGTTTGCTCGGCAGATACACAAGTGAACAGGTAGCAAGTAATGGTCAATCACGTCCTATCATGCATTTATTCAAGTCAGGTTCGATTCACGTATAGCACGTAGGCTTACACAGAGTAAACAAGTTGCAAGCATACAAATCATGGCCCAAACAAAACTAATCAATCGTGCGAGTGGTAACCCATCCGTCCGGATGGGCATTCCGTGCGGGTGGCACTTCGTGCGGATGGCCACTTCATCCGGGTGACAGTTCGTGCGATCGATAACTCGTGCGGACTGTCAGTTTGTCCGGATGTGGTTTAACAATTCGTGCGGATAGTCGGATCGTGCGGATTGACAATCCGTGCGGGTTACCCGTTCGTGCGAGTGGGGTCTGGTGCGGCCTAGCAGTTCAATTCGTGTGGTCCATTCGTATGGCCAGTTCGTCCGGATTGAATCATCCGTGCGGGTGACAATCCGTCCGGATTGACAGTTCGTGCGGACTGTCAATTCGTGCTGACTGCTGGTTCGTGCGGATGTCAGTCCGGTTTACAATCCGTCCGGATTGAGATTTGTGTGACCGGATGTCGTGAATTCAGTTACAATCACATAACAGTTCCTATTTCGATAATTATCGATCAAACAAGCAAATTTATCACGTACTCATATGAACCCTAACCGAATCGAAATCAACAAGAACAACGTTATAGCATATCATTGACCAAACTAGGGTTTCTACAACCAATTCACATAACCATAATATCATACACGATTTCCGATTTCATAAACATGTGGCCAATCAACTCAGACATCATCATTAAACATTATCAACAACAAATCCGATTACATAGCATGATGACCGATCAACAAACATATCCGGCCGATCCACAAACATGTTCGACCGGTTATCTCACGAATTGATTAACCTACTACCATGTCCGATTAATCATTCCATCATGTAGTCCGATTCACAACAACATCATCATACAATCCGACCAATTAACAACTATCCGATTATCATGCAAACACTAACCGGTTCTAACAACATTCACGTCCGGCCGATCCAACAAGTCCGGCCGATCGAACAAAGCTTAAATCAAACATATCCCTAACCAATTAAGCATGCGATTCAGAAAACATTCAATTAAGCAAAACGATTAAACACTAACCGATCGAGATAATTTGATCCGAACGATAAAAGTCCCGAGGTTCTTGGCCGCCTTTGCTTCGCGAATGAGAGGGAGAGAAAGAGAGAGCTAGGTTTCTTGTGTGTTTTGATGTTGTGTTGTAACAAATGAGAAATAACCAAATCCCTATAGTTGTGTGCGCATAGAGGGAGTGGGCCGAGCCCATTCGGTTATCTCTAAGGGTCCGAATGCAAGGTGTAACCCAAAAGGGCTTGTGCGATCGAGTGGTGTTATGCGGTTTGTTTTGTTTGCCATTATTCATACATATACGTAACACATGTAGCACATAACATTTATATCATGCATTTATATAAACAATATAGTTCACGTAAGCATACGACGTCATACAAGGTAAGTCTAAAGTACGAGTTGTCACATTATCCCAAACTAATTGGAAATTTCGTCCCGAAATTTGGTATGCACTCACTGAGGAAGCTAGGTAAACTGTACTGTTCACTGATTTTCCTGGGGTGTCACATCCTCCCCCCGTTGATCTGGAATTTCGTCCCGAAATTCCGAAGTAGTAGCTTCAGCCTCAGTAGTGGTTGCCTTGTTCCCGAAAAACTAGGGGTACTTTTCTGTCATCCTGTCTTCGCGTTCCCAGGTGTACTCTGGGCCACGTTTGGAGTTCCAACGAACTCGGACAAGAGGGATTCTCTTGTGTTTGAGGACCTTCACATCCCGGTCCGTGATTTCTACTGGTTCCTCAACGAACTGCAACCGTTCGTCGATAGTGAGTTCCTTAAAAGGAATGATGAGGTTTTCATCAGATAGGCACTTCTTTAAGTTTGATACATGAAAGACATTGTGAACTGCCCCGAGTTCAGCTGGTAAATTCAACTTGTAGGCTACCTTGCCAATCTTTTCTATAATTTCGAATGGTCCGACGTATCGCGGATTCAGTTTGCCCCGTTTGCCAAAACGTACCACACCCTTCCAGGGTGAGACTTTCAATAAAACCCGGTCCCCGACCTCAAATTCCAATGGCTTTCTACGCTTGTCCGCGTAGGCTTTCTGACGGTCTCGTGCTGCCGCCATGCGTTGTCGTATCTGTGCTATCTTTTCTGTGGCGTCCACAACAATCTCTGGACCCGTGATCTGACTATCTCCCACCTCTGCCCAGCAGAGTGGTGACCGGCATTTACGCCCGTACAATGCCTCGAATGGAGCGGCTTGAATGCTGGTGTGATAGCTATTATTATACGAGAACTCCACCAAAGGGAGGTGCTTTTCCCAGCCGTTGCCGAAGTCGATAACGCATGCTCTTAGCATGTCTTCAAGCGTTTGGATCGTTCGCTCAGACTGCCCATCCGTCTGAGGGTGGTATGCTGTGCTCATGTCTAAACGTGAGCCGAAAGATTTATGCATCGCTTGCCAAAGTTCTGATGTGAATCGTGCATCGCGATCCGAAATGATAGACGTGGGCACCCCGTGCCTCGAGACAACTTCCTTAAGATATACGTCTGCGAGAGTGGAGAATTTATCCGTTTCCTTAATCGGTAGGAAGTGTGCAGACTTGGTGAGTCGATCAACTACGACCCATATTGTATCGTTTCCACGCTGGGATCTGGGTAAGCCTGTAACGAAATCCATGGAAATTTCTTCCCATTTCCATTGCGGTATCTTAGGCTGTTGAAGTAGGCCAGCTGGTTTCTGATATTCAACCTTGACTCTCGCACAAGTCAAGCACTTTCCAACGTACGTAGCAATGTGGGCCTTCATACTAGGCCACCAATAGGTAGTGCTGATGTCGTGGTACATTTTATCCGACCCTGGATGTACCGAATTGCGAGACTTGTGTGCTTCATCCATCACAAGTTCGCGTAAACCGCCATAAAGAGGGACCCAAATCCGGCCCGTTACATAGTAGGCGCCGTCTTCCTTTTGTTCCATTTGCTGTCGTGAGCCGCGTAAGGCTTCAGCCTTGACGTTTTCTGGTTTCAATGCTTCTACCTGAGCATCTCGTATCTGTGCAGGAAGGCTAGACTGAATCGTAAGCTGTAGCGCTCGCACGCGCCGAGGTAAAGTGTCTTTTCGACTAAGGGCATCAGCCACAACATTGGCTTTGCCTGGATGGTACTTGATAGCGCATTCGTAGTCATTAAGTAGCTCGACCCATCTTCGTTGACGCATGTTCAAATCCTTCTGCTTAAGAATATGCTCGAGACTCCTGTGATCGGTGTAAATCGTGCACCTGGTACCGTACAGGTAGTGTCGCCATATCTTAAGCGCGAAAACAACAGCTCCCAGCTCTAAGTCGTGCGTCGTGTAGTTGCGTTCATGAACCTTGAGTTGACGAGAGGCGTAAGCGATAACCTTGTCGCGCTGCATTAACACACATCCCAATCCCCGAATGGATGCATCACAACATATCACGAAGTCTTCTGTGCCCTCTGGCAATGAGAGGATAGGTGCACTGCAAAGTCTATCCTTTAAGTGCTGAAAAGCAGTCTCCTGGGGCTCTCCCCAGCGATAGGTAACACCCTTCTGTGTCAGTAGCGTAAGCGGCTGAGCAATCTTCGAAAAGTCTCTAATAAACCGTCTGTAGTAACCTGCCAAACCCAAGAATTGGCGTATCTCTGTCGGTGTACGCGGTGCAGGCCAGTTTCTGATCGAATCTACCTTGGATGGATCAACATGAATCCCATCCTTGTTTACCACGTGGCCTAAGAAGTGGACTTCACGAAGCCAGAAGTCGCATTTAGAAAGTTTAGCGTACAGCTGTTCCTTCCGAAGGAGTTCCAATATCAGGCGAAGATGCCGCTCGTGTTCCTCCTGACTCTTGGAGTAAATCAGGATGTCGTCGATGAAAACAATGACGAACTTGTCGAGATAGGGTTTGCACACCCTGTTCATAAGATCCATAAACACTACAGGCGCATTCGTTAACCCGAATGGCATGACAAGAAACTCGTAGTGACCGTAACGAGTTCTGAAGGCTGTCTTGGAGATGTCCTCATCCCGGACTCTCAGCTGATGGTACCCCGACCTTAAGTCTATCTTCGAATAGTAGCACGACCCTTGCAACTGGTCGAATAAGTCGTCGATGCGCGGAAGAGGATAACGGTTCTTCACCGTCACCTTGTTGAGTTCACGGTAGTCGATGCACATCCTGAACGTACCGTCTTTCTTCTTCACGAAAAGTACTGGTGCTCCCCAAGGCGAAGAGCTTGGTCGTATGAAACCCTTTTCCAAGAGTTCTTGCAGCTGTTTTGACAGTTCCTCCAATTCTGATGGAGCTAGACGATATGGTGCGCGAGCTATGGGTGCTGCTCCTGGAGCGAGCTCGATCTGAAATTCGACCTGACGGTGAGGCGGTAATCCAGGTAAGTCTTCAGGAAACACCTGAGGGTAATCACGTACCACTGGAATGTCTTCCAACTTCTTTTCCTTTGCTGCGGCGTCTGTAACAAGTGTCAGAATGGCAGCGTGCCTCCTTCGTAAACATTTCTGAGCCTTCAAGAAAGAGATGATGCCAACCACTGCACCACTCTTGTCGCCTTGAACTTCTAGGGGTTCCTGACCCGAACGAGGAATGCGAATAATCTTCTCACTGCATAAGATTTCTGCCTACTGCTGCTGCTGGCGATTCCGATTTGCAGGCCATGGACTCCTGAATCCTTAGCTTTTGCTGTGCTCTGATGATCACTATTCTTGCGCTGATGCTGTGCTTGAGACTGAACGGTAGCCGACCCCTTGCTGGAATACCCATTCCATTTCCGCTGGTTGTCACTAGGAGCTGCGGAAGTAGCTGAAGGAGTGACTGTAGCAGTAGCGCTGACGTGCTTAGGCAGTTTATTCTGATCCACTGCCTGATCGGTGAGGCGATGAGCAAGACACTGAATGTCTTGGATTTTTGTCGAGGTTAGCCGATGTAGCATGGCTCTGAATCTCTGAGGCTAGACCCTTGAGGTACAATTCGATACGCTTGTTTGGAGGGTCCACCATGGTTGGACACAAGATGGCCAATTCGTTCTATCGTTTCGTATGAGCTTCAATTTCTGACCCCGTCATTTTCAAATGGTAAGGCTCCACTTCCAACTTGTGGATGTCGTCACGCGTGTAGTATTCCCTTTTAGTGCGTTCTTTGAATTCGTTCCAAGGGGTGGCGTTAGCAGCTGCCAACCCTAGTATCTGTACTTGCGCGTTCCACCAGGTTAGCGTGATTCCTTCAAAGTACCAGTGGCGTACTTGACCCTGCGAGCCTCAGGGCATTCACACATCTCGAATACTGACTCGAGCTCCCCGAACCAATGGAGTAGTCCCACTGCTCCTTATGTGCCACTGAATGTGCTTGGACGACAGTCCATGGAGTTCTTGAATGTGCAGGCAGGTTGTTGTGCGTTCTGACCCGTTGCGCGAGAAAGAGGAGTCAAGATTAAGCGCGAGAGTTGGGTCACGAGAGTAGGATCTAACGTCCTAGGATAGGGTTGGAATAGCAGGTTATACCTCCTGCTGGTGCGGCTGCAAGCGCCGCAGCGACTTGTTCGTTAATGAGAGCCGTCAACTGGGCTTGTGTCATGTCAACACGTCCAGACATGATCGAACAGTAAAGGTAGCATAAGTATGAATGGTTCGCGAGTAGGGCGATGACAGAAAAGCATAGGCATATAGGTGTTCTCATGTAATCAAAGCATGTGTATCTAAGCGTAATGCGAGCAAAGTTCTAAGCAGTTCTAGCAAACAGGCAATAAACATAACCTTATTACCTAGGATGTCGAGTCTTGCACGTGGAGCGAAGCGTCGTTGTGGATCGTTGAGAGCACTGTACTGGTTATAGTCCGGTTTTAATAAAAACGTTTTCCCATATTAAAACCAAGTTCTCTATAACCAATGGCTCTGATACCAATCTGTCACACCCCCAAAATCCCACACGCGGAGTACCACCGCTTGGAGGCGTGACTGACCAGGATCAAGCCACCAATTATATCAACCATAGCATTTAATAATAATCAAAAACATAATTGGTGTTCAAAACCAAACACTGATTAAGTAGCGGAAGCATTAAGTGTAAAACCCAAAACATAAGTATCAATGTGTGAATGTAAAAGTGTTAAATAAGCATTCACGAGTTCTTGTCCACAACGACCCGCTTCTCCTCTGGTGCAAGCTCCTCGTATACCTAAGGCCCTGCAAGGCATGCAGCAAATAATCAACAAACTAGTTGAGCGAGTTCACAGAAAATAAGTTTGTAATAATCATGCGTAAGTTCATCTGATAAGGCTTCCCAAGCAAGTGTATTCTATTGGTGAGGAATTCTCACGTTTATCCTTTATAACGGGCTTCTCATTATGGTACTTACTAGACTAATTTCCGACCATGTGTTCTTCTTTACCGAGAACAGGAAAACGTACAGGGTCACGTAGGCTTTACGTGACGTGCCCTTCCCCGAGGACATGGTACGCGTGGGGGCTACGCAGGCTTTACGTAGCGTGGCCTTCCGACCCGGAAGCCAGTAGAAAGGTATTGGGTTACGTAGGCTTTACGTAACGTGTCCTCCCGACCCGGGAGACATAATGCAATAGTACTGGGTTACGTAGGCTTTACGTAACGTGTCCTGACTAACCTGAGGACGATGGTCTATAGTCTGGTATATGCGTAAGTACGAGTAATCATTCCATTTTATCATATCCAACCCAATTCCCAACCCGGGAATCCCATGCCTTGGCTGTGTGAACTCACCTTGGTTTGCTCGGCAGATACACAAGTGAACAGGTAGCAAGTAATGGTCAATCACGTCCTATCATGCATTTATTCAAGTCAGGTTCGATTCACGTATAGCACGTAGGCTTACACAGAGTAAACAAGTTGCAAGCATACAAATCATGGCCCAAACAAAACTAATCAATCGTGCGAGTGGTAACCCATCCGTCCGGATGGGCATTCCGTGCGGGTGGCACTTCGTGCGGATGGCCACTTCATCCGGGTGACAGTTCGTGCGATCGATAACTCGTGCGGACTGTCAGTTTGTCCGGATGTGGTTTAACAATTCGTGCGGATAGTCGGATCGTGCGGATTGACAATCCGTGCGGGTTACCCGTTCGTGCGAGTGGGGTCTGGTGCGGCCTAGCAGTTCAATTCGTGTGGTCCATTCGTATGGCCAGTTCGTCCGGATTGAATCATCCGTGCGGGTGACAATCCGTCCGGATTGACAGTTCGTGCGGACTGTCAATTCGTGCTGACTGCTGGTTCGTGCGGATGTCAGTCCGGTTTACAATCCGTCCGGATTGAGATTTGTGTGACCGGATGTCGTGAATTCAGTTACAATCACATAACAGTTCCTATTTCGATAATTATCGATCAAACAAGCAAATTTATCACGTACTCATATGAACCCTAACCGAATCGAAATCAACAAGAACAACGTTATAGCATATCATTGACCAAACTAGGGTTTCTACAACCAATTCACATAACCATAATATCATACACGATTTCCGATTTCATAAACATGTGGCCAATCAACTCAGACATCATCATTAAACATTATCAACAACAAATCCGATTACATAGCATGATGACCGATCAACAAACATATCCGGCCGATCCACAAACATGTTCGACCGGTTATCTCACGAATTGATTAACCTACTACCATGTCCGATTAATCATTCCATCATGTAGTCCGATTCACAACAACATCATCATACAATCCGACCAATTAACAACTATCCGATTATCATGCAAACACTAACCGGTTCTAACAACATTCACGTCCGGCCGATCCAACAAGTCCGGCCGATCGAACAAAGCTTAAATCAAACATATCCCTAACCAATTAAGCATGCGATTCAGAAAACATTCAATTAAGCAAAACGATTAAACACTAACCGATCGAGATAATTTGATCCGAACGATAAAAGTCCCGAGGTTCTTGGCCGCCTTTGCTTCGCGAATGAGAGGGAGAGAAAGAGAGAGCTAGGTTTCTTGTGTGTTTTGATGTTGTGTTGTAACAAATGAGAAATAACCAAATCCCTATAGTTGTGTGCGCATAGAGGGAGTGGGCCGAGCCCATTCGGTTATCTCTAAGGGTCCGAATGCAAGGTGTAACCCAAAAGGGCTTGTGCGATCGAGTGGTGTTATGCGGTTTGTTTTGTTTGCCATTATTCATACATATACGTAACACATGTAGCACATAACATTTATATCATGCATTTATATAAACAATATAGTTCACGTAAGCATACGACGTCATACAAGGTAAGTCTAAAGTACGAGTTGTCACATCTACCGCACACGTGTCCTCATGGCAGAATTTTGGAAGAATATTGGGTGTTGTTGGGTACAACACGTGTCCTCATGGCAGAATTTTATAAAATAAAAATTAAAAAATTTGGGAGTATAGAATTCCATCACTAGTGATTCCACCCCTCCTACATTTCTATCACTAGTGATGGAAATTGGATTGATGACATGGCATTACTTGATTGGATAGTGAGAGTGATGAAATTCCATCACTAGTGAACCACCCCTAGTCCCCTAAGGAAATGGTTTAACATGTTAACACATAACTCATTTAATGCATTTTTACATTAGGTTTTTGTCTAAAAAGGAAATAATAATTAATTCAAATTCTTAACATTGGGTTAACATGTTAACACATAACTCATTTAATACACTTTAACACAAGGAGGGAGTGGTTTGCAATTTTAGTTAACATGTCATGTCATTGTTAACACTATAAATGTTAGAGTATACCCCATGGCCTTAGAGTATAAGTTGACACACAAAACGGAAAAAAGTTTGGCCTCGCTTGACCTGACACTCATAAAGTGGCTCCCCCGTGCGAGTAGTTGAGTCAGTCGGATTGCCAAATTCCAGATTATATGTTTGGTACACTTGATGAATATTAGTATTCTTTGTTAATTAAACGAAATCTCTAATAAGCGTACGTATATAGTGTCACACCCCAACCGATGGCGGAATCATCGGGGCGCGGCACTGAGCGAAACAGATTGTTCAGAAGTTTCCACAACAACTATCATACAATTTAGTTATATAACACGTCCCATACCGTGTCCCAAATAATAACAAGTTATCATAGAAATCAACCAAACAATATGGGAACTGTTCCGACAACTCAAATTCTTAATTATTACAGACCAAATGTAAATATTGTTTTAAGACCTCTAGACGACTACTGTGGATCTTACTGACTACAGGTGCCAGTGCAAGATCTACAGATAATTATGGCCCTGGAACAGGTACGTGGACACTGTCCTAAGGTCATAGACTCCTAGAAGTTTATTATTGCCTCGCTTCCCTAGCACGCTAGTAGCTTAAACACCTGTCACATACGTTAAAATAAAAGTCAATACATATAATGTAAAGGTGAGTACACAAGTTTGATATAGCATATGGAGTTCGAATAGTTTACGCATAACCAAGCACGTACACAAGGGCAAACGATGCATGTAAATTATCAACATGGGACCATCGGTACCAACGACTTCGGGTTGACTGTCCAAGACAGTTCGCAATACATGATTACCACCGTAATCCATGCAAGTAATTGTCCTTAGCAACCCCCGTGTGAACGGGTGCTGAGTCCAAACTATAGTACTATGTTGCTAAAGCAGGTAGATAGCACTCCACGTGTAAACATAATAAACAGCAATCATTTAGACAAGTACACATGCAAATAGGTTAGCGTTCAAATAGTTTGTGTTGATTGTGATTTTTGATAATTTACGTATGTAACACCCAAAAGTGCTGAAAGCAAAAAGGGGTCGAGTATACTCACAGTGATTGATTGTGGATTGAAGGGAGCACTGAGAATAGGTTAGCCTGAATAGTTCGATAACATAACGATGAGTAACGCGGAAAAAGTAAACAAAGGAAACTGGATCGGATAGACCAATCGATCGGACAGCAGTTCGATCGAGTGGGCTGTTCGATTGGTTTGAAAGTCCGTTCGAACATCCATTCGATCGGCTGGCTGGCTCGATCGGCTGGTTCCTTCAAGTGGATTGTTTCTTCCTTTGATGTGAAGGATGTGTTTGTGTATGATGGCTTGTACTACCTTTCAAGTTGGTCGATTGAACAGTTGTTCGATCGGTTAGCCCAACCGATCGGTTAGCATTGCAGACTTGGCAAGATGTCACTCGATCGGTTAGCATGCTCGATCGGGTGACATTCCATTGTTTCAAAAATCTAAGTGATTTAAAGTATAGTATCTCATGATCCGAGCAGTAATGATTACAATCGAGTGGCGTAGTCGATCGAACAGTACTTCGTCAATACTACACTTTTTGTGAGTTGGTGGTCTAAGTGCTAGTCGATCGGTTAGCCTAACCGATCGGCTGGCATAGTCGTTCGGTTGGGCTGTTCGATCGAACAGCCTAGCCGTTCGGCCAGCTTCTCGATTTGGTTAACCTTTCACCTAACACTTGGTTATCCCCGTTAATTGTCGATGTTTTAGAGATATTTTGACTACGAGTTGAACCACAAAACTGAAGTCCCCATTTAGCCTACTGACTTGAGCAGGAATCACCCAAACTCGGTCAGAGACGGTTCGGAACCCAAGTTTAAGTCTAACCCGGAATCGGTACATCTCTCGGTAGAACCCGAATCTTGAACTCTGTGTTTGTTTAGATTGATTTATGAATCGGTTCAAGCTCGTTTTCACCGGCTTGAGTGTAAAAGAGTTGAAAGATAGATGAAAACCCATCTTCCAATCCTTTTCCACCGTGAAATGTTAAGATCCTTGGAAGATTTTAGGTTATTGATGTGGAAATCGGTTAGATCTAGCTTATTCATGGCTGAATGAAGTCAAAAACATGATGTTCTTGATGAACACCAAGAACACCATGATGACATCACTCAAGAACACCTAGATCTTGGTGATTTCATGGATGAAAATCAGATTTTGAAAGATAGAAAGATGGAGAATCGATTAATGAACAAAAACGTACAGAGATTGGAGTGAAATACTTACCGGTTTGAGAGAAATCTTGGATTTAGTGAGAAAAAGTGGCTGGTCGGTCAGAGCTTTTCCAAAAGTGGAAAGCTTGACAAGGACAGCCCTATTTATAGGCTTCCAAAAGAGGAAAGGTCAGCTGATCGAACAGCATTCCCGATCGAGCAGCTGTCCGATCGAACAGTCCTGTTCGATCGGCTAGCCTGTTCGATCAGGTTGCCCTGTTCGATCGGCTAGCCTGTTCGTTCAGGTTGCCCTGTTCGAACGGCTTGCCTGATTTTGAGTGTTTCGCGACGATTTTCGATATTTCGAGTTCGATGAACGATGATTTGAGGATGATAGAATTCCTAATCAAATTACTTTTAGTCCCAACTACTATATCTAACATGCAAGCATCCTTACAACTTGTTTCCAAGGTCGGTTTTGATTGAGTTTGATTCACCTTCGAGTCTTGATTGATTTGATTGATTCACCACACACTTTAACATAAAAGTAAACATGCACAAATAACACATAAGGCACACACACGTATAAAAGTACTAAAATCCCCACACTTGAGTTTGATGCTTGATTTGATTAGCTTGATTATTGATTGACTAGCTTTATTGCGTTGTTACTTCCTATCCTTCACAGTCGGTCGTTGATTCACAGTTCGATTATCGGTCGATTAGTTTAATTATACAACACTTACTCCAAATAATACGAAAATCAAAATGAAACTAAAATGAAATTAATCTTTATTAATCTTTAATTCCAATAACAGTCAACACTTGACTTTGACTTTGACTTTGGAAAACACGGGGTGTTACAGTCTCCCCTCCTTTAGGGAATTTCGTCCCGAAATTAGGCCGAGAACCGTACATCGCCGTGTGATTTTACCTATTTGATGCTTCAGATCTATCTGAATAACTGCGGGTACTTGGCCTTCATGTCACTTTCGAGTTCCCAAGTGAACTCCGCGCCTCGTTTGCCTTCCCATCGTACTTTTACAATAGGAATGCGAGAGCGTCTGAGTTGCTTGGTCTGTCGGTCCATGATTTCGACAGGCTTTTCCACGAAGTGCAGCGTCTCATTGACCTGAAGATCGTCGAGTGGTATTATTGCGTCGTGGTCGGCTACACATTTTCGAAGGTTTGATATATGGAAGGTCGGGTGGACATTGCTGAGTTCCTCCGGTAATTCGAGTTTGTAGGCAACTTTACCGATCCTTTCCCGAATCTTAAAAGGTCCAACAAATCGAGGCGCAAGTTTCCCTCTTTTGCCGAATCGGACTACTCCCTTCCAAGGCGATACCTTTAGGAGCACGTAGTCGCCAACTGCAAATTCGCGGGGCCTGCGTCGTTTATCGGCGTACATCTTTTGTCTATCCCGGGCCTTTACCAAATTTTCCCTTATTTGGTGGATCTTGTCAGTCGTTTCTTGTAGAATCTCGGGCCCAGTCAATTGTGAATGACCGACCTCGTGCCATACAATAGGCGAGCGACATCTCCTACCATACAAGGCTTCGAAAGGTGCCATTTCGATGCTGGAGTGATAGCTATTATTGTACGAAAATTCGACCAACGGTAGGTGTTTGCTCCAACTACCACCAAAATCAATAACACACGCACGGAGCATGTCTTCAATAGTACGAATCGTTCTTTCAGTCTGCCCGTCGGTTTGCGGGTGGAATGCGGTACTCAAATTCAGCGTCGTACCTAGAGCTGCTTGAAAAGTTTCCCACAATCTCGATGTAAACCGAGCATTGCGATCCGAAATGATGTCTCGAGGCGTACCATGATTCTTAATGATCTCGTCGGTGTAGATCTGGGCTAGTTTGGCCACCTTATAGTCTTCTCGTATTGGCAGAAAGTGGGCTGATTTGGTTAAACGGTCGACTATAACCCAAATACTGTCGTGACCTGATGGCGTGGTCGGAAGCTTAGTTATGAAATCCATAGCTATGCTTTCCCACTTCCATACGGGTATCGGCGGTTGTTCGAGTAAGCCTGAAGGTCTTTGGTGTTCAGCCTTGACTCTTGCACAAGTTAAACAGCTACCAACATATAGAGCAATATCCCTTTTCATCCCAGGCCACCAGTACTTGTAACGAAGGTCCTGGTACATTTTGTCCGCACCGGGATGAATGGAATATCGGGATTTGTGGGCTTCGTTCATGATAATCTTTCGCAAATCTGTCCTCCTCGGAACCCAGATTCGGTCCAGATAATAAAATATCCCGTTGGCTTTGCTCACGAGCTGAGTTCCATTGTGATAGATTCGTTCTTTCTTCAACGTACGCTCGTTGAAGCATGCGTGTTGTGCTTCGCGGATGAGAGCTTCGAGGTTATACTGAGCCTGGATGTTTCGAACACCTATCACGTAATTCTTTCTGCTGAGGGCGTCTGCAACTACATTCGCCTTGCCTGGGTGATAACGGATCTCACAGTCGTAATCGTTGAGGAGTTCTACCCATCGGCGTTGACGCATATTGAGTTCTCTCTGGTTAAAGATATGTTGTAGGCTCTTGTGATCGGTGAAGATCGTACACTTTGTACCATACAGGTAGTGTCGCCAAATCTTTAAGGCAAAGACAACTGCGCCTAGCTCAAGGTCATGGGTTGTATAGTTCTTCTCGTGGATTTTGAGCTGTCGAGATGCGTAAGCTATAACCTTGTCTCGTTGCATGAGAACACAGCCAAGTCCAAGGTTTGAAGCATCACAATAGACAACGAAGTCATCGCTTCCGTCCGGCAGTGTAAGAACTGGTGCATGGCACAGCATGTGTTTGAGGGTTTGGAAAGCAGTTTCCTGCGCGGTTCCCCACACAAAAGGCTTGTCTTTATGGGTAAGGGAGGTAAGCGGTACGGCAATCTTTGAGAATCCTTCGATGAATCTCCGATAGTAACCAGCTAATCCGAGAAAAGAGCGAACTTCCGACGGATTCTTTGGCGTAATCCATCCCTTGACTGCCTCAATCTTTGCAGGATCAACGTGTATACCCCGACTATTCACAATGTGACCCAGAAATTGAACCTCCTCCAACCAGAACTCACACTTGGAGAATTTGGCGTAGAGTTGGTTTCCCTGAAGCAACTCGAGAACCAGTCGCAGATGCTGCGCATGTTCGGCCCTCGATCTGGAATAGATCAGGACATCGTCGATAAATACAATGACAAAACGGTCTAAGAATGGTTTACACACGCGATTCATCAGATCCATAAAGACCGCGGGTGCGTTGGTCAAACCAAAAGGCATGACAACAAATTCGTAGTGGCCGTATCGGGTTCGAAAAGCGGTTTTGGGGATGTCTTCCTCTTGAATCCGCAACTGATGGTAGCCTGAACGTAGATCAATCTTGGAGAAACACTGAGCACCTTGTAATTGGTCAAACAGGTCATCGATTCTGGGTAAGGGGTATCGGTTCTTGATGGTCAGCTTGTTCAATTCTCGGTAATCGATGCACATTCGGAACGACCCGTCCTTCTTTTTGACGAAAAGGACTGGTGCGCCCCATGGAGAAGTGCTCGGGCGAATGAAGCCTTTTTCAAGTAACTCTTGGAGTTGGTTCGAGAGTTCTCGCATCTCAGATGGAGCGAGTCGATACGGAGCTTTTGCCACTGGATTGGCTCCTGGAATAAGGTCGATTCGAAAGTCGATATCACGACTTGGAGGTAATCCAGGAAGATCATCAGGGAACACCTGAGGAAATTCTCGGACAACAGGGACATCTTTGACTTCAACTTTCTTTTTCTTGTCCGTCTCTGCTACAACAATGTTGGCCAAGAAGGCGCGATATTCCTTGCGGAGATATTTGCGAGCTTGAAGACAGGACATGAGTTTGAGATCTTTCGCAGTAGTTTCACCATAAACACATAGAACATCACCACTAGCTAGCACAAAACGAATCATCTTATCAGCACACACAACTTCAGCATGGTTTTCACGAAGAAAGTCCATGCCTACTATGACATCGAAACTTCCGAGCTGCATTGGAATGAGATTAATCGGGAATATATGATTGTTGAGCTTGAGAGTACAATCACGGAGCACAGAATTGACAGCAATGGTTTTCCCGGTAGCAACTTCTACTTCGAAGGGTGCCGAAAGATAAGAGCGCTTACGTCTAAGAAGCTTCTCAAATTCAAATGACACAAAGCAGTTATCGGCTCCAGTATCAAACAAATATGATGCATATATACCATTCACAAGGAACGTACCATTGACCACGTTGTTGTCAGCTTGAGCCTGACGTGCATTGATGTTGAAGGTTCTGGCGTGAGCGGCTTGCTGTTGAGGCTGTTGTTGTTGTTGCTGTGGTTGTTGAGCTTCTTGTTTCACCACCCTGTTCGGGCACCGGTTTGCGAAGTGGTTAGGGTCACCACATGCAAAGCAGGTCCGAACATTGTTTGCTGGGGCCTGTGCAGCTTGAGGAGCTTGAGGAGCAGGGAGTAGAGCTTGGTTGACAGCGACTTGAGCTTGAGCTTGACGGGGACCATAGCGGCAACTCGCAGTGAAATGCCCGTAGACGTTACAGTGAGCGCAGAATCGGCAGGCCACACCCACCGGGTGATGATAAGAACATGTAGCACAGAGTGGGTGGGGGCCGGTGTACGCACGCTTTGCTGGCGGCGCATTGATCACTGGCGCAGTGCGCTGTGGTTGTTGCTGTTGTGGCGGTACTGACTGAAGAGGGGTAGCATTGGTTGCAGCAGCACAACTCTTGTTCTTCTTTCTTCTCCTTGAGGACTTGGAGGCTTGAGCAGTAGGGTTGTCGGTTGATGCTGTGGTGACTTGATGCAGAGACTTGTTTGGCTTATCCCAGACACCAGCCTTAACTCGCTTGTCGTTAATCTCGGCAGCGAGCAGGTAGGTTTCCTCGATCGTTGCGGGTTTGGCGGCGTGAACAAAATCTGCAACACAATCCGGAAGAGCACGGATGTATTTCTTGATGGTCATGTCAGAAGTCTTGACCTGGTCTGGACAGATAATGCTCAACTGCTTGAAACGGGCAGTGAGACCAGCGTTGTCGCCCTCCTTCTGCTTGATACTCCAGAACTCATCCTCCAACTTTTGGCGTTCGTGGGGAGGACAGAATTCGTCCATCATGATCGATTTCAACTCCTTCCATGTCAGCTCGTATGCAGCGTCGTTCCCGCGCTTGTTCCTTTCTGCGGTCCACCAGTCCAAAGCTCGCGACTGGAAGACACCGGTAGCATTGAGAGTACGGAGGTGATCTGGGCATCCGCTTTGACGAAGGGTGACTTCCACAGAGTCAAACCAATGAAACAGAGCCGTAGGGCCATCTTCACCGGTAAACTCTTTTGGCCCACATGCCTTGAATTGTTTGAAGCTAAAAGTAGCTTTGTTGGAGTCTTTGGGCGTGAGGGTTCGGGATTCCTCAGATGACTTGCTTGCGTTCTCGAATACTTCACTCACAGCCTTTGCTACTGTTTTAGAGAGGATAGCAGCAAGACGACGATCTCTCTTCTCCCGACGAGTAAGACGTTGACGAGGCCTTGATGATGACGACATGGTCTGCAATAGACATCGCCATAGGGCTCAACACAACGAATTCGAATCTCGCACGTCTTAGTTTACTAAAGCTTAGAATCACGTCGCATCTCACGTCACGTAACACATATAAACACATAAACACATAATCACAGAGACACATAAGCACAGAAGCAACTCAAGCACAGAAGCAATTAAGCAAATAGAGCACTTAATTTCCTAAACACGTACGAAATTTTATCACAGAAGCAGTCAGAAAACAGAAACCTATATCCACATGTCGAGTGTCGTTTGTTTTGCATATCGGATAGCTTCACATTGTATCGTCTAACTTAGTCGTATAGCGTAGCCTAGCACACTGGTTTCGTTTAGATCACATCTCCAGAGATTTGAATCAAGATAGGACAGCAACAAAAGTCACGCTGATTGATAGCAAATGGAGCAATCAACAAATCTTAAAGCACGTAAACAGGTAAATCATATAAAAATCAACAAAGCAACACTCAAATCGAAAAATGGATTGTCTGCGGCTACTAGACTTTGACTAACCATGGCAATTTAACTATTCGCAGTTGACTTGTCGTCACTTTCGACTCTAGGGGACATGTTTCTGCCTCGATTCTTGGGCATTATGCATGCGCATTCTAGGCCATACTCGTGAGTTCAGGTCGTTGGAGTCCGTCATTTGCCTTGGTGAGATGAAATAAAGTTGGAATGACTGCTAAGGTTAGGGTTTCACCCCTAGCTCAGCAATTTCTTCCTTGTTTTAAGAAAATTTAGAGGAAGTTTTCATCAATTCATGGGTTTCAGCCCCGAATTTGGTATAACTCTTCCCCGTTTGTTGATAGAAATTCGCACAAAATTATTGACAAAATTTTGTATTTTCAGGCAGGAATTTGCGGATTTCACTCCTAATCCCGTCCAAATTACAAAATTTGGCTCGGAGTTCGGATGTAATGATAGAATAGAAGGAAACAACATAAAACAAGCACATAAACTTGGTCTTTTGGTTCCTAACTATAGTCTAGGTCTTTAAGACAGCGATCCGGACTAGATCGTGTCTAGCCTAATTCCCTATAGTTATGGCTCTGATACCAATCTGTCACACCCCAACCGATGGCGGAATCATCGGGGCGCGGCACTGAGCGAAACAGATTGTTCAGAAGTTTCCACAACAACTATCATACAATTTAGTTATATAACACGTCCCATACCGTGTCCCAAATAATAACAAGTTATCATAGAAATCAACCAAACAATATGGGAACTGTTCCGACAACTCAAATTCTTAATTATTACAGACCAAATGTAAATATTGTTTTAAGACCTCTAGACGACTACTGTGGATCTTACTGACTACAGGTGCCAGTGCAAGATCTACAGATAATTATGGCCCTGGAACAGGTACGTGGACACTGTCCTAAGGTCATAGACTCCTAGAAGTTTATTATTGCCTCGCTTCCCTAGCACGCTAGTAGCTTAAACACCTGTCACATACGTTAAAATAAAAGTCAATACATATAATGTAAAGGTGAGTACACAAGTTTGATATAGCATATGGAGTTCGAATAGTTTACGCATAACCAAGCACGTACACAAGGGCAAACGATGCATGTAAATTATCAACATGGGACCATCGGTACCAACGACTTCGGGTTGACTGTCCAAGACAGTTCGCAATACATGATTACCACCGTAATCCATGCAAGTAATTGTCCTTAGCAACCCCCGTGTGAACGGGTGCTGAGTCCAAACTATAGTACTATGTTGCTAAAGCAGGTAGATAGCACTCCACGTGTAAACATAATAAACAGCAATCATTTAGACAAGTACACATGCAAATAGGTTAGCGTTCAAATAGTTTGTGTTGATTGTGATTTTTGATAATTTACGTATGTAACACCCAAAAGTGCTGAAAGCAAAAAGGGGTCGAGTATACTCACAGTGATTGATTGTGGATTGAAGGGAGCACTGAGAATAGGTTAGCCTGAATAGTTCGATAACATAACGATGAGTAACGCGGAAAAAGTAAACAAAGGAAACTGGATCGGATAGACCAATCGATCGGACAGCAGTTCGATCGAGTGGGCTGTTCGATTGGTTTGAAAGTCCGTTCGAACATCCATTCGATCGGCTGGCTGGCTCGATCGGCTGGTTCCTTCAAGTGGATTGTTTCTTCCTTTGATGTGAAGGATGTGTTTGTGTATGATGGCTTGTACTACCTTTCAAGTTGGTCGATTGAACAGTTGTTCGATCGGTTAGCCCAACCGATCGGTTAGCATTGCAGACTTGGCAAGATGTCACTCGATCGGTTAGCATGCTCGATCGGGTGACATTCCATTGTTTCAAAAATCTAAGTGATTTAAAGTATAGTATCTCATGATCCGAGCAGTAATGATTACAATCGAGTGGCGTAGTCGATCGAACAGTACTTCGTCAATACTACACTTTTTGTGAGTTGGTGGTCTAAGTGCTAGTCGATCGGTTAGCCTAACCGATCGGCTGGCATAGTCGTTCGGTTGGGCTGTTCGATCGAACAGCCTAGCCGTTCGGCCAGCTTCTCGATTTGGTTAACCTTTCACCTAACACTTGGTTATCCCCGTTAATTGTCGATGTTTTAGAGATATTTTGACTACGAGTTGAACCACAAAACTGAAGTCCCCATTTAGCCTACTGACTTGAGCAGGAATCACCCAAACTCGGTCAGAGACGGTTCGGAACCCAAGTTTAAGTCTAACCCGGAATCGGTACATCTCTCGGTAGAACCCGAATCTTGAACTCTGTGTTTGTTTAGATTGATTTATGAATCGGTTCAAGCTCGTTTTCACCGGCTTGAGTGTAAAAGAGTTGAAAGATAGATGAAAACCCATCTTCCAATCCTTTTCCACCGTGAAATGTTAAGATCCTTGGAAGATTTTAGGTTATTGATGTGGAAATCGGTTAGATCTAGCTTATTCATGGCTGAATGAAGTCAAAAACATGATGTTCTTGATGAACACCAAGAACACCATGATGACATCACTCAAGAACACCTAGATCTTGGTGATTTCATGGATGAAAATCAGATTTTGAAAGATAGAAAGATGGAGAATCGATTAATGAACAAAAACGTACAGAGATTGGAGTGAAATACTTACCGGTTTGAGAGAAATCTTGGATTTAGTGAGAAAAAGTGGCTGGTCGGTCAGAGCTTTTCCAAAAGTGGAAAGCTTGACAAGGACAGCCCTATTTATAGGCTTCCAAAAGAGGAAAGGTCAGCTGATCGAACAGCATTCCCGATCGAGCAGCTGTCCGATCGAACAGTCCTGTTCGATCGGCTAGCCTGTTCGATCAGGTTGCCCTGTTCGATCGGCTAGCCTGTTCGTTCAGGTTGCCCTGTTCGAACGGCTTGCCTGATTTTGAGTGTTTCGCGACGATTTTCGATATTTCGAGTTCGATGAACGATGATTTGAGGATGATAGAATTCCTAATCAAATTACTTTTAGTCCCAACTACTATATCTAACATGCAAGCATCCTTACAACTTGTTTCCAAGGTCGGTTTTGATTGAGTTTGATTCACCTTCGAGTCTTGATTGATTTGATTGATTCACCACACACTTTAACATAAAAGTAAACATGCACAAATAACACATAAGGCACACACACGTATAAAAGTACTAAAATCCCCACACTTGAGTTTGATGCTTGATTTGATTAGCTTGATTATTGATTGACTAGCTTTATTGCGTTGTTACTTCCTATCCTTCACAGTCGGTCGTTGATTCACAGTTCGATTATCGGTCGATTAGTTTAATTATACAACACTTACTCCAAATAATACGAAAATCAAAATGAAACTAAAATGAAATTAATCTTTATTAATCTTTAATTCCAATAACAGTCAACACTTGACTTTGACTTTGACTTTGGAAAACACGGGGTGTTACATATAGTATATGTCAAGCCAATAATATGTTGGGAATTACGAGAACAACTTAATGCTTGTACATATAGAAGACAAGATAGAGATTGGAGTTGTTACATAACGTAACCGTCTTATGTATCATATTTCACATGTCATGTACAAACGTTTTTACGTATCATACTCCAAACGTTACGTACAAACAACTTAGGTATTAATAATACCATATTATATTTGAAACATTATATACAAATGCATTAGGCCGTGGGGTATGGTGGGGCGGGGGTTGGGGCTTGGGTTGGGCATTTGGTGACACGTGTCCGCGGAGCCAGCCCACTGTCGGGTTACGTGTCCGCAGGGTATGGCGGGGCGTGGGTTGGGCTTGGGTTGGGTGAACCACGTGGCATAAATGGTTTTTTAAAAAAAATACAAAAAAATTATAAGAAATCACACAACATTTATAAAAAAACCTACAACTTCATTAAAATTTTAAAAATTACATAATCCTAAAAATTACATAATTTCTAAAAAATTACAAAATAAAAAAACCTAGAGCGTTAAAAAAATTTCAAAAAAGTCGATCTTGTGGCGGTTATAGAAGATGGGGGGATGGGGGGGACCAATTTGAATTTTAAATTTCAAAATTTTAAACACCCGCCTGACGTGGCGGGGTGAGCAAATGATAGTCCGCCAGCTAGCTTGGCCAAACCGCCCCACGCCCGGCTTGAAAGCCAAGCCCCAAGGGGTCACGCCACAACCCAAGCTCACCCGGGGTGGTGACTTGGGCGTTTTACCCTAACCCACGCCAAAACTCCCGCCCCATACCCCACGACCTTATGAGAACATATTTTTTGGTTGTAAAACTAATTCCTACCACTGATTGTCTTATCATATTTGGGCCGTAAAAGTGGGCTTTCAAGGCCCGTCTACTTTGGAGACAAGTCAGTAGTCATTAGCCTTTAAATTGAGCTTTCATGGCCCATTTATATTCGGCTTATGTTAATCAATCAATTGTCATAGAATATTTCATATTGATTCTCCAGTCTCCACTATCATCATTTTAGGGACTAAATGTCAAACATGTATAGACATGATAAAAACTTGAGATAGAGATGTGTAGATATTTAAAATTTTCAACTCCTCAAATTATTCTTGACTAGACCTATAGAACATAAATAAAAAATATTAGTTTTTATATAATAAGAAAAAATTATATATATTTCAGAATGAAGAAATAAAAATATTAGTTTTTATATGATAAGAAAAAATAACATATTTCTGAATGAAGAAATTATAATATCGAGCACTTTTCTACAAGGTAAATCCGTATTTAACAAGTTAGAATTTGAGAAATTAAAACTGTCTGGACCAAATTAAAATCAAATAACTAAATATATGTGTTCGTCTATTAAATCCACAATCTATGTGTTTTCAAGTAGAACACGAATGAATAGTTTGTCGGGCCTTGCCCATTATTAAAAAAAAAAAATAAACGAATGAAATTATATCACTTTTGTTTGGGGGAATGTTAACATTCGAATTCTGGGCTCCATGTCAAGAAATGGAGACTCCAAACATAATAACTTATTCATTATTAAAAATCTATATTTCCCTATATATATGTTGTAATTTTGTTCTTTGCCCGTTTGGGTCGGGGGTGCTGTTTTGTATTGGCCTTTTGCCCGTTTGGGTCGGAGAAGTGTTTTTAATGAAGTTTAATTTTAAAAAAAAAAAAATCTATATTCTTTTGAGAGACCTTCAATTCATGTATCTCATTAAGTTTCAAGTTCAAAGTTGAATATCAAGATCAATATGTCGAAGAAGAAGAGTGTTTTTATTTCTTTCATTGTAACTTTTATTACAAACTCTTATTCATGTAAATAGGGTCTACATATTCACATACCCAATGTCCTATTTTCACACCTTCAAGACGCCTAGTACAGGTCTAGACGGGGTGTCTAGGGTTCAAGTCTCCGACCAGTTGGTCAACCTTGTACCATGTCAAATCAATCACTTCATACGCCACGTACAGGGCGGCCGTCTTAAAGAAATGAGAAAACAAAAATAAAAATAAAAATATAAGCCGCGTACAGGGCAACACTTGGCGACTAGTGTGGTCCAAATGACCATTATAGCACTGTGTTGCCACCAGTCTAGCCCTAACTCAGGGGTATAATAGTCTTTTAAACAACTCTAGATGCCCAGTCTAGCTCTGTACGCAGCGTCTAGCCCCTCAAGTATAAAAATTTAAAAAAAAAGCAAATAATATAGGTGCCCCGTATAGACCTATTGGTGTAGTATAGGTCCTGTATAGGCCTATAAATGTAGTATTATACTATAGTATCATATAGGTGTAGTATTGTATAATAACGATTAATTTGTATACAAATATTTGTAGTTTATTAAGTTTTGCTAAAACGATTAATATTGTATAAGATGTTTGTAAAAAACCCCACACACACTTATATACGCCATATATAGGTTTATACGAGTCATATAAAGGGCAGGGGTCATATATGAGACCGGTATACGGGGTCCTATACGCCTCGTATAGGAGCAGCCAGACCAGAAGTGACACCAATCAGGCACTGATTTTTTTTTTTTTTTTTTTGAACGGCCAACAAACTCAATCCCGAACACTCTCGGGGCACCCACTGGACAAACGGAGTACTCCGAGAGTAACCCGAGTCCACCACCAATTCCGGGGAAAACCCGGTAACCCACCCGCCCGTAGGCATGACGGTGAAATTACTGGTAAAACCCGTTTGGCTCAAGGATCCAACTCAGGTTTCCCTGTGTCTCCTATCATTACTCACTAATACCTCACTCTGCCTCAGGCACTGATTTTAATGTAATCCTACATGCTTCGTATAGATTTATACGAGGCAAAATGTATACAAATAAGCGAAGGAGATGTATGAATAGTTTGAGTCTTTATTTGACTTAGTATTAAAAAAAAAAGGTCAATTTGTTTTACTTTCTCTCACATATTCCAAAACCTTTTGTAAAATAATGGTCCAAATCATCACGTTTTTAATTTAATATATAGACTAAACGCAAGTGGATGGAAGTTGGAAAGTCGTGTCATCTATCCATGTCTCGTTCCTAATTATTATATTCAACAAATTAACGAGTAAATTATACAAGTAATTACAATGATAAAATAATATTTATTAAGTTTGTTATCAATATCAACTATATAATATTTATTATGTTTGTTATCAATATCAACTATATGATTTAGATGTTGTTATTACCTTTTATTGTATGTAACATCCATTCCAATCAAATAATTTTGTAGTGTCAAAATACATGTCAACGTTTTATAAAACGGTATTATTATTATTATTGTTATTATTATTATTATTATTATTGTTGTTGTTATTGTTATTATTATTAAAAAGATTCATGAACACTTACAAACACATAACATGAAAGTCAGAAATGAAACATAACATGAGAAATATTAAAAACAAAAAACAAACATGAACCTAATATGTTAAATCAACATAAACACTAAAAACAAAAGGTGAAAACAATCAATCCAAATCTTGCTCTATTTTGTATATACTTGTTTAAAAGGAAAAAAGACGCAACGTCAACAATTAAACAGTTTTACGTCACCGAATTTACTAAAAGATAAGTTTAATATAAAAGAATAATTATAAACTTTACTATATACATATACATATATGTAAACTCAAATTATTTCTAAAATCAGTTTTTGTATAACCAAAAACTTGCAATCAATTTGGTTATAACTTTGCCCTACAATCCTATATCTATATGAAACTTTTTACAGAACTGAAGTAGTCTTGATATTTTTCTTTATGCTGGCCCAAAAAAAAAAGAGTAACAAATTCAATGTATCAACAAAGTCAATTATTTAAGAAACAAATCCAGAAAGAAAAGATACACCAACGCGCTTACCCGAACTTCAAGTAGTGTGTCCAATTAATTATCACTCCATTTTTTAAATTTCCGATATTTGCGGTTAACCGACACCTTAAATTAAAAAATCTTCACGTAATATTGAATAGGGCCCACGAGAGGCTTGTACGAACAGGAAAAATGAGCCCTTCTATGTTAAAATAATTACCATAAATGTGACAAATAACAAATAGAAGAAAAAATAGTAAGTAACGTACCTTAAATTTGAACGGAAGACCTTCAATCTTATCACCAATTCACAACTCAACAGCAACGACCTTTGAATTCCGCCTCAAAGGCTTTCAATTTCGTCACCAAAGATTTAGAATTTCTAAGAGAGAATGATTTGTGGTAGAAAAATAGTCAAATAGAAAACAGTTTTTGAACTCATATAACAAAACAATGAAAGACTCAGCTTAATTAAAAGTCAAGAGATGATTTTGCTATTCAGATGACCATTGTGGATGATGAATATGATGATTTCTAGCGAGTCTTTCAGTTCCCTCTCTCTTTCTTTGTTAGCGGCATTACACACGAAGATTTCTTTCCCCATGTTCTGTAAATAGCAACTGCCGCCTGATGAAATATAACCCTACGGTCTACTCAGCTACTCTATATGCAGATCAACAATATTATTCTTCATCGCAGTCCAGCCCAAATATCCTGTATAGTATTTTTTTAAACCTGGAGGCCCTAAAGAATTGGAGGCCTAAAGCCCAAGCCTCAAAATACTTGGGCTTGGGCCGGCCCTGCTCACAATGGTCACTTATCTCGCCGGCTGCATCAACGGTCATACCTCGTCGGCTACATCAACGGCTCACAACGGCTGCATCAATTAAGTTATCATTTGTTTTTGTTGAATGCAGCCTTGTAATAGTCTGGATTTCATTTTTTATTTTTTGTGTTGCTACACATGTTTTAATTAAGGTGCTGAGAAAAACGAGCGAAAACGATCCGCTAGATTAAAATTCGAACCGAGCACGAGCATCACTTTTGTGCTCGGTTTTGCAAAATCGATCCGATCCAATCAGATCGGTTGTAACTCAATCCGAGCATGACTAAACCCTCGCTCGGATCGGATCGGCTCATGAACACCCCTATTTACATCTGAGATTATATATAAAATCGATATATGAGTTTTCTAACATGTACATAAAAGCTAAAGAAGAGCAATTAACCAGATTACTATCTCGCAAAAAGGCTAAAATTTTATTAAACTGTGTTTTAAAATTATAGACGAAAAGAACTTAACGTTTTGAAGTTTTATAGATGAGATAATATTAAGATTTTATAACTGCACCGATCTGTGATCAATAAATGTGTTTTCAAATTAATAGAGTTAATAAATGTATTAATTTTATTTTATATCCATTTGTGACATAATAAATTAACCTTTAATAATAAAAAGATTTTAATATAATATAATATTATATATTAGTTTTAGTTTTGAATTTAAAAGGCATAAAACAAAATAAAGGACTCTTGCTAAGATCAAAATCTAAAAAAGTTGTGATAGAAAAAGAAAACATAAAAATTTTATGGTAAAAAATAGAAACATCAAAACTCTCTTGTAGCTAAGGATATGTGGTTTAATATATATATATATATATATATATATATAATTATAATATAATACAATATTATATATTAAGTTTTAGTTTTAAGTTTCAAAAGCATAAAAACTAAATAAAGGTATAATATCAAAACCTAAAAAAGTTATGGTAGAAAAAGAAAATATAAAAACTACCTAGTAGCTAGGGAGATGAGATGTGGTTTAATATATATAATACTTATAATTATAATTATAATAACAGATGATAAGAATTAATATAAACAAACAATTAAACAATTTAATATAAACAAAAAAATTAACTTAAATAATTTCTTTATTTTAAATAAAACAACTAAAAGTAATAAAACAAACTTACAAATGAATATCCATATCTATTGGTACAAACTCAATATTTTTAGAAGCTTTTTCTTCTTATTTATGTTTGGGCTTTAGGGCCTAAGCTTGAACAAACGAAAACCAAAAAATCGGAGAAAGCATAATGTTGCCATGTCTCGAACCAGAGATCCCTGTATTGACAAGTAAGTGCAGAACCATTAGAGCTACAACAATATTAATGTTTCATTTAATAGTGTAAATATTTTATGTATAAATATAACGAAAGAAAAAAAAATAGGCCTTGATCGGTGGCATACTTTGCACACCCTCTAAGTTGCCCATGGCGACTAGCGATATCAAGGTGTATTTATTTAACCTTTCTAATTCTTTTGAGGATGTGTTTTTCTTATGAGGTTAGGATTCAAGTCCCACAATGAACAAAATAGTAGATTTAAAGTATGATTAAAATGTGTGTGAGTTAGCCACTTAAAAATGTAAGTATATAACAATCTATTGAAGATTTTAAGAGTTCATGGTTTTGACGATTTTATATGAAAAAGTTAAGATATCACTAGGAAAGATACAAGGAAGGGTATAATTCGATTCTAAATCAGAGTTTTTATAAGGCCATTTGTCATCCCCATCTCTGATCCTTGATTTCTGATTGTCACACCAACGTCACATAATCATCTCCTCTCATTGCTCACCTCCACCACCTAATCTTTTAAAATGAGTGAGAGAGAGATTATAGTGAATCAGGAATGGAGATTATTGGCGGATCTTAAACTTTGTTTACGGTAAAATCAAGGTAGTCGAACTTTCAAAATCTAATATTTTACACTACATAAAATAATCAGATATTTTATGTAAAATTTACACTATGAGCAAAATAACAGGGGGTGGTGACCCATCAGGCCCAAGCTAAGAATGTCACACCCCTTTCTAAGGCGGAAGCACGAGGTGTGATCTTGAAAGATTCTCATTGCATACGAATGGTAAACATACTACATGATCATAAAATAACTCCAAATGCCATTGACATTACATACTTAAAAACATAAGTTAAGTTTTGAATTTACATCATAGTATAAAACAGGATTAGGAAGTGGGGCGACAACAGGATCTACTAACAAGAGTGGAGCATCAGCATGAGCATCAACAGCATGATCATCCTCCAATTGTGAAGCAATAACAGGAGGATCGTCAGCAGGTATATCATCAATGAAAGGAGCAACAACAGGTGCATCGGCATGAACAGGGTCATGCTATAATGCGAGGTCGGGAGCAACAGCTGGCTCAGGGGCCACAGCAGGCTCCTGATTAACAAACTCCATGTCAAAGTCAGCTGGATCAGCAAACACAGGATCGACAGGGGCTACAGGATCCTCCGGGGGCTGGTCTAAATGAACAACTCAATGTCATGGTCGGGATCAAAGCCAGGTGGAAAAATAGGATCTGAATCATCATCATGATCAAACTCAAAGCTATGGGCAGGTGCAAGTGCAGCGGATGACGCCATGTCAGGGTCTGTGTCATGCGAATGGTGCTGCACTCCTTGCGTGTGTGAAGGTGCAGATGCCACAGACTCAAATGAGTCAGGGACTGGCGAATGAACGGGAGTCTCACCTGCAGGGGCATCCGCAAGAAGTAGAATATCACCAGCAGCAATAAGGGCCTCACCCTCAATGTCATCATCAAGTGGGTCCTCCTCAAACAAGTCGACGTCGTCGTCAGAAACAATATCAAGGGGCGTATCAACAGCCGGATAGGAAGCAACGGGCACAGGAGCAGGGATCACCGCGAGTGGCAAATCCCCAACAAGATGGTCATCAGCAGGCTCTACTACGACATCGGGCAGCGCAAAGGGCTGGAAGTCGTCATCGTCCGTGCTGGTAGTATCTGAAGTATACACCTCGTGCTCTGATGAAACTATGTCGTCTAATACTATGGCCATGGGGTCCGTAGTGTCTGACTCTCCAGTACCAGATGAAGGCATGACGTCTGTAACATGTAACACCTCGAAATTTTGTGTTCAATAAATAAACGACACGTGTCAAATACGACAAAATATTATAAACCCGAAATTAAATTAAGATATGCGGTAGGATTTTCGAATATGTCGACATGTTAATTTTATATCTCTGAGCGACTTCGACTCTATAAATCCTGAGACCCCAAGCGAATTTATAAGCACCTAATCTTAATCGGGTCATTATTAATAATCAAAAGCATCCAAGTTGTTAAATTGGGTCTTAAGAGAAATGCAACACAAATAATTAATTATGCAAAAGCCACCTTTATGCAAACCCATGACCCATTATAAAATCTGATCAAGCATGGGCTAAATAGGGCCTCATACGGACATTTCCCATACCCAAAACACAATGATGTAAGTTGACCGTTCAATGCATGAAAGGTTAATTTTTTTTGCCACTGATGATCGCTTACGGACCGTAAGGGCCAAGCCTTACGGACCGTAAGGGGGTGAAGGGGTAAATTTTTTTCCGCCATAGGCTTACGGACCGCAAGGACCAAGCCATACGGTCCGTAAGCAACGCCCAGCGACAGCACCTTGGCTGTTGGCTGTTGTAAACGGTAAAACATTAATGGGAGGATCTTTCCAAAGATATGGGCGACCCCTAATCATATTTTAGCACCAGGGAACACATGTAAGTGATCTAGAACCCATCTTAGGCCTTGTTGTCATGATCACAATGGATCAAAATGGCTATAAAAGGCCACATTGTGCAAGTAAGTTCCTCACACTTCTTCTCTTACACTACTGATCATTTCTGGAGCTCCCAAGCATCCTCCTAACACCCATAATCGTGCATCTAGCTTCTGTAAGTTTGTTCAACCCTTTGTGGTTTAGTTTTTGCTTAGTTTTAGCTTAAAAGTCAATCCGTCGTAACTAACGGTTGACTTAACGGTTAATCACAAATGGTCCAGTGGTTTACCGAATCAAAGATAGTTATGTGTTGGTATTTATGTGGGTAATAAACCCCTAAAAGGGTTCCCTCTGATCACCACTCTAACTAGTTCAAATAACGAGTCAAACATGCTTAGAAAAAGTCAACAGAAAGCTATTTTGCGATTTTACATGTAATCTGTAATGTAGACGGTATGCAACCTGTTTGAACACTCATAAAACATGATAATACGTATATTAACACGTCTAAGCTTGTTTGATCCGGCCATTTGCTATATTGACCCGGTTCGGAGCCGAATATCGCAAAAGTTTGACTTTTGCTTTGACTTCAGTTCTGACCCGTTAAAGTTTGATTTAGATATGCCTTAGGACTCTCTTAGGACCAGGTTACATGATGGTATAACCCTCTGTGACCGGTTCGTTGTTTGTCCGAGTCTTTTACGCGTTCCCGTTAATTGCTTAAAAGTTGACCGTAACGCCCTTTTTAAATTAAAACGAGAATTTCGGACATGTGAAGGAATCATAATCTTAGTTACTGATTTCTAAACATGTCCCTAAAATTTCATGTCAATCTGAGGTCCAGAATAAGAGTTATGCTAAATAGCGCAAATTACGGAACTTTAGTAATTTAATAGCGCAATTAGCATAACGCCTATCTAAACCCAGATTTCGACACCAAACCTTTTACTCACTTTTGTAAAATAATATTTTGGGATTTTTAAAGATTTTTAATTATTTTTAACCTGCTCATAACCTGCGGTTATGGCTACGGTTCGGTAAGTACCGAATATGCCCTTTTTGGCCATAACTTGAGTTCTACAAGGTGTTTTGACCTGATTCCAGTTGCTACTGATTTTAAATAATAAATAAAGTATTTTAGACTTTATAAACTGTTCGGGAAACTCAGATTTCCTGTAGAACTCTAAAAACCTCTTTTTAATCTTTAAAAAGACCGAAATACCCCTACGGGGTATAATATCAACTTAAACTCGTTACGGGCATTATGGAAGGTATCCTACTGATACCACAACCTCTTTAAAGTATATTGACTTAGGAAAACAGTGTAGGACTCTTACGGTTACCCGTTGCGCCTTTTGCGCGCACGGTTCGGCTTATGTAACTAGTTTACATAAATTAGCCGATACGGGCCAAACCATATTGTTTTGACCCCAAAATCCAGAGTGTGAATATTAAACCCATATAAAACAAGCCTTCAAACTTGTTTGGGTCAGAATCACATTCCATTCCCGGTTTTCGCCTTTCACGCGATTAAACCGTGTCTATCCTTTGAAACTGACCGGTCTAGGCTACGGCTAACATAAAGACCCGTTAGGATTCTAATAGGTTATTTTAAAACCTTCGTTCCAGCATAGGAGCCCAGTAAAAGATATCTGTGATTTAATCAATTAAGGACTATACTTGCAAAGGTAAATACTTTTAACTTATTTTCCGTTATACGGGCTTGGGTTACGGTATATAGCATACCGCTTGATCGGGCAAATTGACCCCAACTCATTTGTAGTTGGGTATTATCAATGTGACTCGTTTAAACAGTCTTGTTGCTTAAAAGCCTTTGGGGGGTTAATGACCATGTCCCGGATATCCTTGGCAGCATTTTACGAAATGGCCACGACCTCGACATCCGAGTGTAGGCGTACACTCGGCATTATGTCTATTATTATAAAGGTATAGCCGTTGGTTACCCGCCACGGTTTATGCCATGTGGTGTGTCTATTAATCTTTAACCCGGTTTTGACCCGGGCTACTGAACGCATAAGAAACATGTAATTCGTTCACAAGATTATATATTTAAATAATTCTCCCAAGTTATAAAAGAGTTTGTGCCTTGTGCATTCAAATCAATTTTATTAAACATTTTACAAAAGTGTCGGTTGAACGTATTTACCAGTGTAAACTGACGTATTTTCCCAAAAAGATTAAATGCAGGTACTAAACGTAATCGGCTGGCTATAGCTCCTTAGCATCTTAAAGAGTCTCGCAAGCTTTTGATGCCTTGTCTGTTGAACAATATTTTTATGTATTAATTGATCCCCTGTGGATATTATTTCAACGAACAGTGATACTTTGATATTACGGTAAAGGTTGAAATATATTTATCTTTATGCTTCCGCTGTGCATTCATATAATTGTGTGGTTTGACTATATTGTTGCCAACTACGTCACGGTAATCCCCCACCGGGCCCACCGGTGATACACGTGGAAATCGGGGTGTGACAGGTTGGTATCAGAGCCAGGTTGAGCGAATTAAACACTAGCCTTTTGTGTTTAATCTCAGTTACACAATTGCACATACTTGAGTCTAGACAAGAACCTATGACAAATTCGAATTGTTATTCCAAGTTTGTCTTTTATTGTTTACTGTTATTTAAAGTTTTGAAAGCAGGAAAATGCCACCTGCAATCAGACGAGGAGGAGGAAGAAGAGGCAGAGGAACGATCATTACTCACAATGATCACGAAGCTGGACCATCAAACACTCGAGCTCCTTCCAGCACAAGGAGTGAAGAACCCCAGAGACGGAGAAACCTTTTTGAACCTGCTCGACATTCTACCTCGCATAGCTCGACGCCATCGTACCGTCACTCGTTCGGGCCAGATTCCGAAAATAATCCCAATAACCCTCAACCATCCTTTTTACAGCGATCTGCATCGCACCGTACTTTTGATGATCCCACTCCTTACTTCATAGGTCAGTTTAACCCAACAGATTACATTCAGGAACCTGCAGGCTTTGTCCCGTTAGGACCACAGGATCACTTCTCAGAAGACCATATGGATGAGGACACAGATCCCATAGAACCTGCTCGTGGTACGCCCACACATCCTATCGAGATCTCCGATGGGTCTTCTTTTCATGGGACACCTTATCAGGGCCCAGATAGCTTCCAGGCGTTGTTCAACCAACATGAGTGGTACTATACACCATCTCATCAGACATCACAACACCAGCAGCAACAACAGCAAGATCCTTCCGAGGATCCACGTTTCGTGGCAGTTACGCCACTACCACCGCCACCGGTTCAACCAGTAGTTCCAGATCCGCCAAGGCGAAGAAGATCAGGCGCACGGATGTCTACCCGAGGAGGGGAATTTCATTTCAGCACCCCTCGCCACTCGAGTGCTAGTCACTATCCGTCAGTACCTGAAGAAGGACCTTCAAGTCCAGTACAGGAGGCGAACTCAGCACCAGTTGCACCATCTTCGCCACCATTTGGGTATGACCACCCAATACCTACGTACACGGGTCCAACGGTATACAACCCGTTCGAACCGTCGTCGCACGCACATTACAATTACAACTATGATCGCGACCCATATGTGATAGCGGCTAGGTATAATGCCCGCTATCCCGACGGAGCTTTTGGAAACATGGGGATACCGGACTACTCAGCTCATGGGTATCCAGCACCTCCTAGACCTCCAGTTCCGCAACCGGCGCCACAACCACGTTTCTCTCCTCCTGAGCAAAAAGAGATCCTCCACCGATTAAGTCGGGTGGAACAAGATTTCGAGGAAGAACGAAAGAACAACAGGGGATTCCTTAAGGGTCTAGCGAACCTGTTGAAGGGCAAGAAGAAGAAACGTGACCATTAGTCCTTATATATGTTCTAATGTAATGTCTATTTTAAATAAGTCCCTACGTGGACATTTATCGTATTGCAGTCCCTACGTGGACTTATCTTTTAGTCCCTGCGCGGACATCTATCTTGTATTGGTCCCTGCGTGGACTTGTCTCTTTATTAACCTCTATGTAGGTATGTACTTGTTTAAAAGTCCCGTTTAAGGCAGCGTGTAATCGTATTTGAAGTTTATGGAATGTTATGTTATAATTTCATTTTTGTTATTACTATATATGAAATAAATCAAAATCATTCATTTTAAATTAAATCTGCCTAAATAAAGAATCTTAAGAGTGAAACCTAGCCAGGTGTCTTTATAAGATCCGGCCAAGATGGTAAGACCTGATTAAAAGATTCAGCTTCTCTGTTAACCTCTGTAATCATGTTAACGTTCATGGCAGATGTGATTCGTTAAAATCACACGCGTCATTCTTGAATAAGAATCCTTTTTTAAGGATTCCAAAGCCCAAATTAATGATATAATAAATCATGGGTTAAATCATCAATGAAGATGATCACTTGTTAAACATCCATTAGCGATGTAGTGCCTACGGGCCGAATTATCAAACATCCATTAGTGATGTAGTGCCTATGGGCCATAATCATTGTCATAATAAAACAAAAGACAGTGGTGGTCTATGACTCCCTGTCAGAAAGGGTAAAAAGGACTACGGTTCAAACCTTCATACCTTGATTCTCTGTAATCTCGGCTAATATTATAATAACGTCCTCGTGACTAGGCTTTTATGCCACTAGCAATATTAATTGTAATTAGGATAAGTATGTTCAAATCCTAAATAAAAGCGAGTAACAAATTAACCAGATATGGTCTTTGTTACCATGGTTAATGAATTGCCATAAAAGACAATTCAATAATAAACTCCTAAATAAAATTTTCGTTATCTTCTGTAACAGATTCAAGTTACCATGGCTGACCCTAATGGAGAAAATAGTCATACGAATGAAGACGAATACGATAACGCCCAAGTACATTTAACGGGCGCTCAATTAAAAGCTCTTGTCGACAACGCTGTTCAGGCAGCTCTAGATCGACAATACGAGGAACATACCGAATCTCGGAGCATAACCGTATCCAAACCACTCTCCAAGCCGAAAACACACTCAAAATCCCACAGCAAACCACTGTCCAAGCCCAAAAAGGACGATGATGATCACTCGTCCAATAAAAACAGTGTTCGTCGTGAAAGGGAGTATACTGATGCATCCCGTGCCAAGGGCTGCACCTACAAGTACTTTATGTCTTGTAAACCCCGAGACTTCACTGGGGAGAAAGGCGCAGTCGATTGTATGACGTGGCTGGATGAGATGGACACCGTGGTGGACATCAGTGGCTGTGCGGAAAAGGACGTGGTAAAGTTTGTGTCGCAATCGTTTAAGGGCGAGGCCCTGGCTTGGTGGAGGGCTTTGGTTTCAGGCCTCGGGAAAGGCTGTGCTATACAGCATGACATGGGAGGAATTCATTTCTCTCATCAAAGAAAATTACTGCCCTCAACATGAGGTGGAAAAGATAGAATCCGATTTTATATCATTGGTGATGACAAACCTTGACTGCCAAGCTTACCTAACGAGCTTCAACACGATGTCTCGGTTGGTTCCATATCTGGTAACCCCAGAGCCAAAGAGAATCGCTCGTTTCATCGGTGGGTTAGCCCCCGAGATTAAGGCAAGCGTGAAGGCCTCTCGGCCAACGACCTTCAGATCTGTGACCGACTTATCTTTGTCCCTCACCCAGGATGCGGTCCGGCAACGGTCGCTGAGGAACAAAGAGGCCGAGAAGAGGAAGCGTGAGGACGATACCTCATGAAGTTCGGGCAAGAAACACCGTGGGAACGGTGATAACAAGAGAGGGTCAGAGTCGAGGAAAGATGGGCAACAATCTGGAGAGAAGCCCAAGTGCAAAAACTGTCAGAAGTATCACTTTGGGAAGTGTAGGCTCGGGTCAAACTCACAGTCCCAGTCGAGGTCGTATACTTGTGGACTGTGCAAGTCCAAGGACCACAAGACTGTGGACTGCAAGAAGATAAAAGATGCAACCTGATATAACTGCAATGAAAAGGGGCACATTAAAAGCAACTGCCCCAAATACGCCAAGAAGCCTGAAAAAGCCAAAAAGAATAATGCAAGAGTCTTCAAGATGGATGTGAAGGAAGCTTTGCAAGACGATAACGTAATCACATGTACTTTTCTCGTAAATAATATCTTTGCAAGAGTACTTTTTGATTCAGGCGCTGATAAGTCCTTCGTAGACCAAAAATTTTGCAAATTGCTGAATATGCCTGTCAAAACCTTAAATGTGAATTACGAGGTAGAGCTAGCAGATGGCACAGTAGAAACCGTCTCCACTATACTAGATGGATGTGTGATATCCATTAAGAACCACTCTTTTCCTCTATCTCTACTTCCCTTTAAACTGACTGGTTTTGACATAGTTCTGGGTATGGACTGGTTATCCCACAACCAGGCCCAGATCGTCTGCAACAGAAAACATGTGGTGCTAAAGGCCCCGACTGGTGAATCGCTCACCATTCGAGGAGATACGCAGTATGGATTGCCCGAGAACATAACTATGCTCAAGGCTTCAAGATGTTTAAAAAGAGGCTGTGTCATCTACATGGCACAGGTGATTATTGAAGAGCCCAAACCAAAGATAGAAGACATTCCCGTCATTTCAGAGTATCCAGAAGTTTTCCCTGAAGATCTACCTGGGTTGCCACCAGATAGACAAGTGGAATTCAGGATTGATATCATCCCTGGAGCAGCACCTATTGCTAGAGCGCCTTACAGGCTAGCACCGACCGAAATGAAGGAGTTAAGGACCCAGCTGGATGAACTGCTAGCTAAAGGTTTCATCAAACCTAGTTCGTCTCCCTGGGGAGCACCTGTCCTGTTTGTTAAGAAGAAGGACGGATCGATGCGTCTGTGCATCAATTATCGCGAACTTAATAAGGTCACGATAAAGAATAGATATCCCTTGCCGAGGATCGACGATTTGTTCGATCAGTTACAAGGGGCAAGTTACTTTTCGAAGATCGATTTGAGGTCAGGCTATCATCAACTGAAAGTCAGAGATGAAGACGTACATAAAACAGCATTTAGGACTCGCTACGGTCACTACGAGTTCCTAGTGATGCCTTTTGGGCTCACAAATGCACCGGCTGCGTTCATGGATCTCATGAATCGCGTCTGCAAGCCGTACTTGGACAAATTCGTCATCATTTTCATCGACGACATTCTTATATACTCGAAGAACCGAGCTGACCATGAGAAACACCTTCGCTGTATTCTCAATCTGCTACATCATGAGAAACTCTATGCCAAATTCCAAGTGCGAATTCTGGCTACGAGCAGTCCAATTTCTAGGACACGTTGTCAGCGAACGTGGTATCCAGGTGGATCCCGCTAAGGTAGAGGCGGTCATGAATTGGCAAGAGCCAAAGACGCCTACCGAAATTCGTAGTTTCCTGGGGCTAGCAGGATACTACAGGAGATTCATTGAAAATTTTTCAAGGATTGCTGCGCCCTTAACTTCCCTGACCAAGAAGAAGATAAAATTTGTTTGGGGCCCTAAGCAGCAAGAATCCTTTGATATTCTGAAGCAAAGGCTGAGCAACGCTCCTGTGCTGACGCTACCGGAAGGTACCGAGGAGTTCGTAATTTACTGCGACGCGTTACACACTGGCATGGGGTGTGTGCTCATGCAAAAAGACAAGGTTATTGCCTATGCGTCGAGACAGTTAAAGGTGCACGAAAAGAATTACACCACCCATGACTTGGAGTTGGGTGCCGTTGTGTTCGCACTAAAACTGTGGAGGCATTACCTGTATGGTATCAAGTTTGTGATCTATTCGGATCACAAGAGCCTTCAACATCTGTTTAATCAGAAGGAGCTAAATATGAGACAACGCCGTTGGATGGAAACTTTAAATGATTATGATTGTGAGATCAGATATCATCCCGGCAAGGCGAATGTAGTCGCTGATGCCCTGAGTAGAAAGGAAAGGGTGAAACCCATCCGAATCAATGCCAAGAGCATTGAAGTCAAGAATAATTTGATTGAAAGGATATTAGCTGCACAGCGAGAGGCTGTGTTGGAAGCTAATTATCCTAAGGAAAAGTTAGGAGTAACTGAGGAGCAGTTAACTCTTAGCAAGGACGGAATTTTACGATTGAATGGGCGAATATGGGTTCCTATTATGGAGGACTACGAGATGTTATCCTCCAAGAAGCCCATAGTTCCAAATATTCTGTCCATCCTGGAGCAGATAAAATGTATCAGGATCTAAAGGCGAATTATTGGTGGATAGGCTTGAAAAAGTCTGTAGCCGCTTATGTAGCCAAATGCTTGACTTGTGCGCAAGTCAAGGCTGAGCATCAAAAGCCGTCTGGCTTGCTACAACAGCCTGAACTTCCTGAATGGAAGTGGGAATGTGTAACTATGGATTTTATTACCAAGTTACCCAAGACGAGGAAAGGAAATGACACAATATGGGTTATAGTCGATAGACTGACTAAGTCAGCTCATTTCTTACCCATCAAGGAGACGTATAGCTCCGACATGTTAGCCCAGTTATACGTTGATAAGATTGTAGCCTTGCATGGCATACCTGTGTCTATTATCTCTGACCGGGATACTAGATACACGTCTCATTTCTGGAAGAGCTTCCAGCAATCTTTGGGCACACGTTTGAATTTTAGTACGGCTTACCATCCTCAGACAGACGGTCAGAGTGAGCGTACTATTCAAACGTTAGAAGACATGCTGCGTGCATGTGCTATCGATTTGGGTGGTAGTTGGGATAAGAACCTACCACTAATCGAATTCTCCTACAACAATAGCTACCATACTAGCATAAAGGTTGCGCCTTTCGAGGCATTATACGGTAGGAAGTGTAGATCGCCTGTTTGTTGGGCGGAAGTTGGAGAGGTCCAATTATCAGGACCTGAGACAGTCTTCGAAACAACGGACAAGATTGTCCAGATTCGAGAGCGTCTCAAAGCTGCCCGTGATAGGCAGAAAAGTTATGCCGATCCAAAGCGTAAGGATTTTCACTTCGAAGTAGGTGATAAGGTGTTATTAAAAGTATCACCCTGGAAGGGGGTGATGCGTTTCGGTAAGAAAGGCAAGCTAAGCCCGAGATACATAGGACCTTTCGAGGTTATCGAACGTGTCGGGTCAGTTGCCTATAAGTTGAACTTACCGGAAGAGCTCCATGGAATTCACAATGTGTTCCACATCTGCAATCTAAAGAAGTGCTTCGCTGATGAATCATTGGTGATACCACATACGGATGTGCATATAGATGAGAGCTTGAAATTTGTGGAGAAGCCCTTGTCAATTGAAGACCGACAAGTAAAGAAGCTTCGAAGGAAACATGTACCGATAGTAAAGGTCAAGTGGGATGCCCGGAGGGGTCCCGAATTCACGTGGGAAGTTGAATCCACGATGAAAGAAAAATACCCTTATTTGTTTGAGTAAATCTCGGGCCGAGATTTATTTTAAGGGGGTGAGGATGTAACACCTCGAAATTTTGTGTTCAATAAATAAACGACACGTGTCAAATACGAGAAAATATTATAAACCCGGAATTAAATTAAGATATGCGGTAGGATTTTCGAATATGTCGACATGTTAATTTTATACCTCTGAGCGACTTCGACTCTATAAATCCCGAGACCCCAAGCGAATTTATAAGCACCTAATCTTAATCGGGTCATTATTAATAATCAAAAGCATCCAAGTTGTTAAATTGGGTCTTAAGAGAAATGCAACACAAATAATTAATTATGCAAAAGCCATCTTTATGCAAACCCATGACCCATTATAAAATCTGATCAAGCATGGGCTAAATAGGGCCTCATACTGACATTTCCCATACCCAAACACAATGGTGTAAGTTGACCGTTCAATGCATGAAAGGTTAATTTTTTTTGCCACTGATGATCGCTTACGGACCGTAAGGGCCAAGCCTTACGGACCGTAAGGGGGTGAAGGGGTAAATTTTTTTCCGCCATAGGCTTACGGACCGCAAGGACCAAGCCATACGGTCCGTAAGCAACGCCCAGCGACAGCAGTTTGGCTGTTGGCTGTTGTAAACGGTGAAACATTAATGGGAGGATCTTTCCAAAGATATGGGCGACCCCTAATCATATTTTAGCACCAGGGAACACATGTAAGTGATCTAGAACCCATCTTAGGCCTTGTTGTCATGATCACAATGGATCAAAATGGCTATAAAAGGCCACATTGTGCAAGTAAGTTCCTCACACTTCTTCTCTTACACTACTGATCATTTCTGGAGCTCCCAAGCATCCTCCTAACACCCATAATCGTGCATCTAGCTCCTGTAAGTTTGTTCAACCCTTTGTGGTTTAGTTTTTGCTTAGTTTTAGCTTAAAAGTCAATCCGTCGTAACTAACGGTTGACTTAACGGTTAATCACAAATGGTCCAGTGATTTACCGAATCAAAGATAGTTATGTGTTGGTATTTATGTGGGTAATAAACCCCTAAAAGGATTCCCTCTGATCACCACTCTAACTAGTTCAAATAACGAGTCAAACATGCTTAGAAAAAGTCAACAGAAAGCTATTTTGCGATTTTACATGTAATCTGTAATGTAGACGGTATGCAACCTGTTTGAACACTCATAAAACATGATAATACGTATATTAACACGTCTAAGCTTGTTTGATCCGGCCATTTGCTATATTGACCCGGTTCGGAGCCGAATATCGCAAAAGTTTGACTTTTGCTTTGACTTCAGTTCTGACCCGTTAAAGTTTGATTTAGATATGCCTTAGGACTCTCTTAGGACCAGGTTACATGATGGTATAACCCTCTGTGACCGGTTCGTTGTTTGTCCGAGTCTTTTACGCGTTCCCGTTAATTGCTTAAAAGTTGACCGTAACGCCCTTTTTAAATTAAAACGAGAATTTCGGACATGTGAAGGAATCATAACCTTAGTTACTGATTTCTAAACATGTCCCTAAAATTTCATGTCAATCCGAGGTCCGGAATAAGAGTTATGCTAAATAGCGCAAATTACGGAACTTTAGTAATTTAATAGCGCAATTAGCATAACGCCTATCTAAACCCAGATTTCGACACCAAACCTTTTACTCACTGTTGTAAAATAATATTTTGGGATTTTTAAAGATTTTTAATTATTTTTAACCTGCTCATAACCTGCGGTTATGGCTACGGTTCGGTAAGTACCGAATATGCCCTTTTTGGCCATAACTTGAGTTCTACAAGGTCTTTTGACCCGATTCCAGTTGCTACTGATTTTAAATAATAAATAAAGTATTTTAGACTTTATAAACTGTTCGGGAAACTCAGATTTCCTGTAGAACTCTAAAAACCTCTTTTTAATCTTTAAAAAGACCGAAATACCCCTACGGGGTATAATATCAACTTAAACTCGTTACGGGCATTATGGAAGGTATCCTACTGATACCACAACCTCTTTAAACTATATTGACTTAGGAAAACAGTGTAGGACTCTTACGGTTACTCGTTGCGCCTTTTGCGCGCACGGTTCGGCTTATGTAACTAGTTTACATAAATTAGCCGATACGGGCCAAACCATATTGTTTTGACCCCAAAATCCAGAGTGTGAATATTAAACCCATATAAAACAAGCCTTCAAACTTGTTTGGGTCAGAATCACATTCCATTCCCGGTTTTCGCCTTTCACGCGATTAAACCGTATCTATCCTTTGAAACTGACCGGTCTAGGCTACGGCTAACATAAAGACCCGTTAGGATTCTAATAGGTTATTTTAAAACCTTCGTTCCAGCATAGGAGCCCAGTAAAAGATATCTGTGATTTAATCAATTAAGGACTATACTTGCAAAGGTAAATACTTTTAACTTATTTTCCGTTATACGGGCTTGGGTTACGGTATATAGCATACCGCTTGATCGGGCAAATTGACCCCAACTCATTTGTAGTTGGGTATTATCAATGTGACTCGTTTAAACAGTCTTGTTGCTTAAAAGCCTTTGGGGGGTTAATGACCATGTCCCGGATATCCTTGGCAGCATTTTACGAAATGGCCACGACCTCGACATCCGAGTGTAGGCGTACACTCGGCATTATGTCTATTATTATAAAGGTATAGCCGTTGGTTACCCGCCACGGTTTATGCCATGTGGTGTGTCTATTAATCTTTAACCCGGTTTTGACCCGGGCTACTGAACGCATAAGAAACATGTAATTCGTTCACAAGATTATATATTTAAATAATTCTCCCAAGTTATAAAAGAGTTTGTGCCTTGTGCATTCAAATCAATTTTATTAAACATTTTACAAAAGTGTCGGTTGAACGTATTTACCAGTGTAAACTGACGTATTTTCCCAAAAAGATTAAATGCAGGTACTAAACGTAATCGGCTGGCTATAGCTCCTTAGCATCTTAAAGAGTCCGCAAGCTTTTGATGCCTTGTCTGTTGAACAATATTTTTATGTATTAATTGATCCCCTGTGGATATTATTTCAACGAACAGTGATACTTTGATATTACGGTAAAGGTTGAAATATATTTATCTTTATGCTTCCGCTGTGTATTCATATAATTGTGTGGTTTGACTATATTGTTGCCAACTACGTCACGGTAATCCCCCACCGGGCCCACCGGTGATACACGTGGAAATCGGGGTGTGACATAACATTATCACACATATGCACAAATAATCAATCACATAGTCAAATAAACATGTTAGTCACCAATAAGCAATCAAATAGTTCTCCTAGTCCCACTAGTCTACCTCCCAGCCTCTCAGACTAGATCTCCTAGTCTCTCAGACTGAATCTCCTAGTCTCTCAGACTACTCCCTCAGTCTCCCCGACTGAATCCCTCAGTCTCCCCGACTGAATCCCTCAGTCTCCCCGACTAAGTTTTGGATGGTTTGGTATGCCGAAATCAAGTTTGTTCGCTTACAAGGACTAAAATCGACAAACTACGAAAGTATGCCGATTTGAACTGTAACGAACAATCCGGAACTTGATCATAAGTTAAATATGCCCTAAATATCCTTTACATAGCTTAGAAATAGGCTTTGAGGTGTTTTGTGCGCAAAAATAAACTTTATGTTCATTCAGGGACTAAAAGCGTCAAAAAGTGCATAAGTTTGCATTTTCGCGCATATCTTACGTTCCGAATACATCCTGACATCAAAAAATTTATGTAAGCATTAAAATATTTTATTTTAGTGTTTGGCATAAGAAAACTCCATTCGTCGCTTGATTTGGATCGTTTTTGCGTTCGTTACGACTTCCGTCGTAATTAACCGAACAACGCAACCGTACGACCAAATGAACCGACATCCGACATATTTTTGAGCATATTTTAAGTTCCCTATACTTTAACTTCATTTTAGAGCCTTGAAATGAGGTTAACGGGGCTTAAACGTGTCAAAAATGAGCCGAAATGCAAGATTATGAAGTTCAGGGACCAAAATTGACATTCTGCCATAATTATCTTAGGAAGGGACCAAAATGAAAAATCTAAATTCCAGCCTGTTCCAGCTGTTCCCCTCATTTGCACATGGTTTTAATGAAACTATGGGCTCCCATGGTTTCACAAAACCATGGGCACATGTGTACGGATGAGATCGAAGCTCATTTTACAATGAACGATCCTAACAGTTCTAGATTTCCTATATATACCCACCTCCTTTCACTTGCAAAACCCACAATGATCTGATTTTGGCTCTCTAAGTTGAAGTTTATACTTCATACCTGAGAGTAAATCGGATCATAGCTTGTAGGGACCTTTTGTAAGTATTCTTTCGTTCTTTTCATTCATTTTTATCGTTAGTCAAACTGCGTTTGACTTTCTGCATTAACCAGTTTATGGTCAATTCGAAGTTCGTATGAACTTCATAACGTGAGCGTAATCACGATGGTTATAGTCCCTAGTGACTATACCTACTGATTACCACGTTATCTAGGTGTAGTGACGAGTCGTAAATATTTTATGTATAAATATAACGAAAGAAAAAAAAATAGGCCTTGATCGGTGGCATACTTTGCACACCCTCTAAGTTGCCCATGGCGACTAGCGATATCAAGGTGTATTTATTTAACCTTTCTAATTCTTTTGAGGATGTGTTTTTCTTATGAGGTTAGAATTCAAGTCCCACAATGAACAAAATAGTAGATTTAAAGTATGATTAAAATGTGTGTGAGTTAGCCACTTAAAAATGTAAGTATATAACAATCTATTGAAGATTTTAAGAGTTCATGGTTTTGACGATTTTATATGAAAAAGTTAAGATATCACTAGGAAAGATACAAGGAAGGGTATAATTCGATTCTAAATCAGAGTTTTTATAAGGCCATTTGTCATGCCCATCTCTGATCCTTGATTTCTGATTGTCACACCAACGTCACATAATCATCTCCTCTCATTGCTCACCTCCACCACCTAATCTTTTAAAATGAGTGAGAGAGAGATTATAGTGAATCAGGAATGGAGATTATTGGCGGATCTTAAACTTTGTTTACAGTAAAATCAAGGTAGTCGAACTTTCAAAATCTAATATTTTACACTACATAAAATAATCAGATATTTTATGTAAAATTTACACTATGAGCAAAATAACAGGGGATGGTGACCCATCAGGCCCAAGCTAAGAATGTCACACCCCTTTCTAAGGCGGAAGCACGAGGTGTGATCTTGAAAGATTCTCATTGCATACGAATGGTAAACATACTACATGATCATAAAATAACTCCAAATGCCATTGACATTACATACTTAAAAACATAAGTTAAGTTTTGAATTTACATCACAGTATAAAACATTGCCTGAAAAGTTTACAACTTTATTTAAAAGACGAACATAAAGGTTTTGATTCTTATATCACCACACGGGATGGGACATAACAACCAAACCCCGCAAAATGAGCATAGGAGTCTTAACACATAGTAACTAAAAACAGAAACAACATCCAAGAGCAAGAGTGAGACTGCACGTACATCCACTTTAGTTACCTAAAATACATGTGAGTTTTGGAAAATCGTCAACATAATGTTGGTGTGAATTCATACAGATTTGTGAAAACATTTATGCATTCGTTATGGAAAACACGGTATGTAATTGTATAAAATAAGTATTTTTGTAAATAAGGAATACGAGATCGCTAATGGTTAGCTAGGCCATTAACATGTGTAACGACATAGAAAGCATCCAAACCATAGGCATTTTTACTTGTCGATTCACGACTAGAGACACAAAAGCGCTGCTTGGTAAAAGAGTGGCCAAGAGTGTGGTTGTCTGAAACCCATTAGATCTAACCTTTTGTTCCGCGGTCTTGGTATGTAACTGATTAATGGTGCTTATGGCACCCTATACGTCACATGATCTATAGTATCATTCCTTAGTTTTTGTATTCAACATACCATAACACATGTATTTTCCCCAAGTTTAGAAAACAAGTAAAAGTTTAAAAGTGGGGACATGAACTCACAACTTTATGTTTCATGCGTCGTAAACTTCACTGGTAGCATCGTGACCTATACGTGTTCTATTAATGTTAGTCACTAGACTTGTATCACACAAGTACAAGTCACCATCTTTTGTTTATGTATATGTTCTTTGTTGTTAAAAATAATTTATATTTTTAACTATGTATGTTACTTATATTATTTTCCCAAAAATAAATATAAGTATTTTGTGAAATAATATCTTCAATATTATTTTTGTACAAGCATACTTAGGAAAGTATACTTTGTATTTTATGTGAATACTTGTGTATTTTGTATTTTTCACCAAAAATCAATACTTTGATTTTTATTACTTTCCGGAATTATATTTCTTGAAAATAATATATTTTTAAGACTTGTATGAAATATATATATTTGTCATGTTTATAATATATATATGGTTATTCTTGTTATCCACCCGATTTTTGTATAAGTCCCAATACTTGGTATCGGATATATATTTTTCCATAAATATATATTTAAGTCTATTGATGTCCAAGTTCAATAATATGTTAAGAAATATATTTTCATTAATATATATTTTCTTGTGTTTTTCCATGTATTTCCTTGTGAGGAATTTTGTACACTTGCATACTTATGTATTCTCATGTATTTGTAGGTGTATTTTTGTATTCATACTCCATGGGAGTATATAGTGTATTTTCAAGTCCCTAATACACATAATATACACTTACAAAATTTGGTGATCAATAAATATATATATTTTCTCTAAAAATATACATACTTAATATCCATTTTAACTTGAAGAAATCATCATTTCTTAACTTGTAATTTTACACAAAAATTAGGGAAACCTTAGTAAATATTTTTAGGTGAATTTTTAGGGAATAAGTTTCACCTAAACTTATATTTTCTAAGTGTCAAAATTTTACAAAAATTTTGACATAGTTTCCCCTAAAAATGGAGGTTTCCCATGTTTTCAAAACATGTGTTTATTTTCTTTTCAACATCAAAACAATTTTCCAACAATAATCATCAACAACATACACCAATTTTCCCATATGAAACATCATGATGAACTTGTTTCTTGTTAAAAATGTGTAGTCTTTTTAGATCTACACTTAACATATTATGATCTTTCCAAAAATAAGTGTTCTTGTGATTTTTAAACAAACTTTTATGAAACTTTAATCCACTCACTCAATCATCCATGAGTTTTATGGCTTCAAAACTTTGTAAATCATGTTCTAAAATCACTTTTATGTTTATTAGAAAGATCATTATTTTTAACATCATGTTTAACCATGGATCTTTCAAGATCCATGCTTAATAACTTTAGATCTTTCAAAAATAAGCTTTATGTAAAATTTTTAACAAACTTTTCATAAGATTTAGTTTCAAAAATTTGTTCTACACATACTTTATCACTTCAAAATTACAAGATTATGCATGGAAATTCTTATTTCAAGTTCACATCATGCTTCATATGTTCATCTTCAAGTTTAACCATGGATCCTTCAAGATCCATGCTTAAACTTGGTAGATCCAAGCTTTAACATACATGATCTAAACATAAACACAAGATATAACATCAACATCTTCACTACATACACTAAAAATTCATGTAATCACTTATTTTCTTCATGAATATGTTAGATCTTTTCATTTTTAACATTAGAAGTTAAGTTGTTTAGATGGTAAAACTTGTACATAACATAAACATGACTTAAATTAGTGATCAAGAAGCTTACTACTAGCTCTAATGGCTAGGGAAGTGGCACAAGAATGAGGAAGATGATCAAGGAAGGAAATGAGAGGTTAAAAGCTCCATAAGGTGGTCCTTCAAGTTCTATCACCATACACCTTCCTAAATGGCCTCCATACACCTAGTAAGCTTGGATTGTGAGGAAATGAAGTGAAAATGAATGTATGTGGTTGTGTGTTGAGCCGTGAGCAAACAAGAAGAAAGGGGAAAGAAGATGAATTTTTGGTGATGTTGGACAATGAAGTTTACTTAAGGTCTTTATAAAGAAAAACACCAACATATGATCTTCTAAAAGATTTGTTTGTTTAATAGTTGGGGGACATAGTTAGATAAAGTAAATCTAGTCATGTGGGGCCCATGGGCCCGGTTACAACATGAGGGGGGGGGGGAGGGGGTAAAGTGTAAATTTTGGGAAGTAGAGGGTTTAAAGTGCAAACGAGGGAGTTTAACTTAGTTTAAGTGTGTTTAGGGGTTTTTATGATTTTTAAGGTGTTCTAGCATCAATACTAGTTTAATATCATAAAAACATTACTTCTAGTCAAATTTTGATGTCCCGGTTTGTAAGACCCTAATACGTATTTGACTAAAAGTCGCAGCGGAAGTTCAAGCCATAAACTTTCTTTCATTATAAACACCTTAACTTATTTAAAAATTAACTTTAACATAACTCTTCCACATAAATCCATCAATCGACTTATTTACTAAGTAAAAACATAGCTTATGTTTACTACATTATATACATCAACGTTCCCGTACAATCTCACTAGTGACTCGATCCTCGATCTCTATCCCTTGATGATCCTCATGACTCGTGATTCGTACAACCTGCACTCACCACATACATTCATCACATTAGTATACAATACATAAACAAGACTCAATACATGTACACTTTCCATTCAACTTTCTCTCTAGCTTTAAGCATATCATTAGCGTATCCATTCCCTTGTGAGTCTTCAATAATGTGCCTGCATAAATCTTCGTTTTCCAGGTACATAATTAATATCATTAACACTTAACGTATCCAAAATCATACTTCATATACTCGTGCATACATCCATATCTCAATACATACATGCCTACACCCATACGTATCTTCATATATTCATAAATACACTTCTACATATGTACCTACATTTATACGTCTCTACCTTCATGCCTACGATCACACGTACTCGCATACATACACAAATACACATTTGCATACATACATACATATCTACGCCTTCACATATATACATACTATCATACGTATCTTCATATATACATAAATACGCTTCTACATACATAAAGGAAATTCTTAACTTAGAATCCCACATTTAGGTACCATATTACTACATATTCTTTAGGATCCCACCTTTAGGTACCATATTACTACATATTCTTTAGGATCCCACCTTTAGGTACCATATTACTACATATTCTTTAGGATCCCACCTTTAGGTACCATATTACTACATATTCTTTAGGATCCCACCTTTAGGTACCATATTACTACATATTCTTTAGGATCCCACCTTTAGGTACCATATTACTACATATCCTTTAGGATCCCACCTTTAGGTACCATATTACTACATATTCTTTAGGATCCCACCTTTAGGTACCATATTACTACATATTCTATAGGATCCCACCTTTAGGTACCCTACCCGTCGGCGACGCCCTCTAGTTTTTGCAGTTTTCTGCAGGTTCGTTTCGTCGTTCGTACGCACTAAAACGCACGTAACTTTTGAACCGTTTACCCGTTTGACCTCCCGTTTCTTCCTACATGCTTGTAAATTCACATTCTATCATATGAACTTAAAATCCCATATCCGGATTAAGGAAATTCTTAACTTACACGCTATCGCCTTATTATTAATTTATGATTTATTCGACCCGTTCATGCCTTCATCCACAAAACTAGTTTGTTTGACCAAGACTTCTTATGAACCTAATAATGTCCACATTGTATATCATACAAGATTAAGTTATCGGATGCCTTGCATCCTCTTGACCCATTTTCGCTCAAGAGCTTATTTTGACCCGTTAAGGGTATTTGCGCATTTTAAGGTCTTTAGCTTACGACAACCATACTTCTCGCTTTCTTGTTTTTTTAAAACATTCATTTAATCAAATAGCTTGTTTGTAATCAGCTTTTAAGACCATTTGCTCGTTTTACCCATCAAGGGCGTTTTTGTCAACTTTGCTCTATCCTTAACAACAAAGGACTCCCTTGCATAAGTAACCAATCCTACTACTTAGCTACAGTTCTTAATCACATATACCTCGCTCGGAGATCCGTTTAATACTTCATCGGTCTCATACAATTCTTTCCTACTTGACCTCGATCATCATACTTAATTAAATTGCACATAACTTTCCATAAACAACTAAGAAGTGATTACAAAGAAATCACTTACCTCGTGCGTCCATGTTCATACTCGTTTCCTCGCCACTTTTGACCCGTTAGCCTTCCGTGCTTGATTCCGTCTCGACATGATTCCTATACTTCCATGTCATCGAAATCACATTCTTATTAGCATACATAATTGTACATGTTAACGATCATATCGATCGCACAATTCCTATTTGACTTTCATTAGTTACTTCTAGCAAGCATAATACATGTGACCAAATTCATATCATTTCAAACTCATGTAAACCATCATGTCATCGCATTAAACACACATTCGTCAAACGCGCTCCATATAACTTACCTTAATCTTACAATTAGGACAACCCGCCTAACCATCCTTCTTATACACGGTTGACTTTTAGAAGTCAACGGTTCATTTAGTTTATCTTTCGACTTATCATTATATACCCGCAACATCGTAATCGACTATACGGACGACAATACATACATTTTATCATACGATTGGGGTGCGTACCATCTTTTAAGCATAACGTACAACTAATTCATGCACAATCTTCTAAATTCATACATAGTTCATCAAATCCTTCTACTAATCAACATGTGGTATTTAAAATTAAACATCATACATATTATCATCACATTTTGTCCACTTCATCTAACAACAATTCACCATTGCTTATCCAATTTCTTTAAACACTCACACGCATGTATGATTCCAAACATTGTTAACATAAGTAAATCATCAATTTACATTACATCATTTAAAACCCACTTCATAACTACTTATTAATCACTTACAAGTGATCTAATCTTAATTTCTTCATAATTTCATCATGCTTTTGATATGTGTACTACCTTGTAAGCATAGTGTACAACTAGTTCATGCATATCCTTCTAATCTCATACATAATTCATCAATTTCTTCCTTCTAATCAACATGAATCATACATGCATAAACATCAAACATACTAGTATCACATTTCTTTCAATTCCCCTCATAAGAATCCATCTTACAAATCAAAATACATCAATTTTAAGCAAGAATTTAGACATAGATGATTTATCCATGTCATCATCTTCACCATAACAAACGGGTTTCACCCTTAAACATCAAATTAACCTAAACCATGCATAATCCATGTTCTATATGATGATTATAACACATACCAATGCTCAATTTCACTTGAACTCACGGATTAGAACATAACCCATTTTACACATGATCACCAATCTTAGATTTTCGACATACCTTATGATCCCCTCGTGTTGAAGATCATTAATCCATGCTCGGTTATGGATTTGAGCTTCATCTTGCCTTCCGATTTGAGCATAAAGATGGAACTAGGGTTTGAGGCTCCATGGGAGCCTCCTGCTCTCTCTCTCGAACACACGTATGTGTGTGTTTGTGTGTGTAAGATATTTTATAACTTAACTTTCATTTGTTCCATTTTAGCCCCTTGGTTTACTTTTAAAACATAACTGACATTACCTTTATCATTTAAGACTTTTGACCATACCCTTAACTAGGTTAAATAGCCTAGTTATTTATTTCCTGACGTGTCACATAATAACATACAACAAACATTAACATTCAGATTTTGGGTCGTTACAAGTCTACCACCCTTAAACAAGGTTTCGTCCCCGAAACCTTTCTCACTTTCATCGAACACACATTATCTTTTCTTCCAGTCCATCCATACGACCACTAGCCCATACTTGCCTGATCATTCTTTCCTATTCCATTTGCATTTTCATTTACTTGACCTGTCAATAACTGGTCATTACACATACTCTTCCATCCTTTAATATGATCCATTCTTAATGGATCTAATTACTCCATCTCACTTCAAAAAATTTACATTCTCTATATACTCTGTATAACATTCAACTTTTGTTTTGTTACCACCACAAAACTTACTATTTCATAGTCACAACTACGTGCTTAACTCTAACGTTAATCTTACTCTACGTTTTCGACAGTTACGTATACCTTGCATACCTTTATATTATCTTTAAATCATTTCGTTCATTTTACATTACTATTACTTTCTCTTCATGCATTACTTAGTTCACGTATATAAATAGTTCATATCTCTCCAATCATGAGTTAAACATTTCACTAACCTCTTTTTCATTTCCTAAACCACGATCTGCAACCCAGATCGATCATCTTCTCCTCGAGTACTAACCGTTTAGGCCAACTTTCATTCCTTCGTGTAATGAGCTTCCGCTCGTGCACGTCCTTTCACCAATACGATTGGTTTCATCACATCACTAATCCAACATTATCACCAACAACATCAGCGGTTAGCATATATCATTCAATCATTCATTACACTAGGTGACTACCCATCTATAACTCTTCTACAATTTTCCTACGTACATGCTATAACACATTCCATACTTCATTCCTTACATACAATTCTTTTACTCTAGTTACTTATTTCGTCACCCTTGCGGTTTGACCCTTCAAGTCCCACTGACACCTCTTACTTATCATAGATGCATCGAGGTACACGTTCGTGCTTCTTTCCATTCATACTTACTTGAAAAGACATTCATTACATTATTCTGGTACTCGTGACCAAGCTTACCCTTCTTATTCATACTTAACTTATTGTCCGGGTGGTAGCTCGCCTTACATTATGACTCCCACGAGTCGATTACTAACACATCTAACTCATCCCGGTTTCAAAACTTCTTTCTTTCATCCAGTTACCTTACACTTACTCACATGATTCGTTTGACACAACCACGGTCAAACTATTGACACATCGCGATGTGGGCTATTTTCATCATTTCTATATTTTAACTCGTCCTTCGGACGCAATCATAGCATCCATACCTTTCATTATTTCTATGTTTTGAATCCGTCTAGCGGTTTCGAACATTCTCTTCATGCATTTCATACCTTGAATCCGTCTCACGGATTTAAACATATCATTCATGCCTTTCATCCTTGAATCCGTCTCACGGATTCAAACATTGCATTCATAACTTTCATTCCTTGAATCCATCTCCCGGATTCAGACATATTATTCATATCTTTCCTTCCTTGAATCTGTCTCATGGATTCAAATCATTTCATTCATACATTGCATTCCTTGAATCCATCTCGTGGATTCAAACATTTCATTCATACATTGCATTCATATCTTGTTGATCCGTACCTTCTTACGGATTCAACATTCTTCATTTTTTTTTTACCACTCATACTTTTCATTCCTACATAGTACTCTCAACTTCCCGAGAGTCTTAATTCCCATTTCCCCCACACGCCCGCCTGCTACCCAACTCTACCGGACATACCTGTAACAATTATCATAATCTCACGAACGTCATACGTTTCTCGTGTACTGGCCAGGTACGCAATCCACATAGTAGTTTCGTGCCTTCATGTAATTGTCACCTTATGTCCGTAGACTTAGGTTTCGGCGCGTGTATCACTTTCAGTACCTCATTACATACAATCCTTGTCTTTCATTTAAAACTTTTCCTTCCTTTAATGAACTTTACCATTGCTTACATCCTTACATTAAATTCACATACCTGGGTTCATTTGCCTACTTGTCTTATTACCTCTTTGCCTACCTTAGTATTCATTCTAGGCTGCATTCACGGATCATCCTCTTCCAACACTTATGCTTACCTTGCACATACAAAACCGTCAGTTTTGTTATACGTATACATAAATGCATACTTTCATCAACCCTTTACCTTTGGATCTTGATCGAGTCTTGGATTGTACGGATTTCTTATCTCAAGAGCACACAAGTTTGAGTTCAAGTACTTACCTTCTCGTACTTGATTCCCTCAAACCAGGGCTCTAATACCAACTTGTAAGACCCTAATACGTATTTGACTAAAAGTCGCAGCGGAAGTTCAAGCCATAAACTTTCTTTCATTATAAACACCTTAACTTATTTAAAAATTAACTTTAACATAACTCTTCCACATAAATCCATCAATCGACTTATTTACTAAGTAAAAACATAGCTTATGTTTACTACATTATATACATCAACGTTCCCGTACAATCTCACTAGTGACTCGATCCTCGATCTCTATCCCTTGATGATCCTCATGACTCGTGATTCGTACAACCTGCACTCACCACATACATTCATCACATTAGTATACAATACATAAACAAGACTCAATACATGTACACTTTCCATTCAACTTTCTCTCTAGCTTTAAGCATATCATTAGCGTATCCATTCCCTTGTGAGTCTTCAATAATGTGCCTGCATAAATCTTCGTTTTCCAGGTACATAATTAATATCATTAACACTTAACGTATCCAAAATCATACTTCATATACTCGTGCATACATCCATATCTCAATACATACATGCCTACACCCATACGTATCTTCATATATTCATAAATACACTTCTACATATGTACCTACATTTATACGTCTCTACCTTCATGCCTACGATCACACGTACTCGCATACATACACAAATACACATTTGCATACATACATACATATCTACGCCTTCACATATATACATACTATCATACGTATCTTCATATATACATAAATACGCTTCTACATACATAAAGGAAATTCTTAACTTAGAATCCCACATTTAGGTACCATATTACTACATATTCTTTAGGATCCCACCTTTAGGTACCATATTACTACATATTCTTTAGGATCCCACCTTTAGGTACCATATTACTACATATTCTTTAGGATCCCACCTTTAGGTACCATATTACTACATATTCTTTAGGATCCCACCTTTAGGTACCATATTACTACATATTCTTTAGGATCCCACCTTTAGGTACCATATTACTACATATCCTTTAGGATCCCACCTTTAGGTACCATATTACTACATATTCTTTAGGATCCCACCTTTAGGTACCATATTACTACATATTCTATAGGATCCCACCTTTAGGTACCCTACCCGTCGGCGACGCCCTCTAGTTTTTGCAGTTTTCTGCAGGTTCGTTTCGTCGTTCGTACGCACTAAAACGCACGTAACTTTTGAACCGTTTACCCGTTTGACCTCCCGTTTCTTCCTACATGCTTGTAAATTCACATTCTATCATATGAACTTAAAATCCCATATCCGGATTAAGGAAATTCTTAACTTACACGCTATCGCCTTATTATTAATTTATGATTTATTCGACCCGTTCATGCCTTCATCCACAAAACTAGTTTGTTTGACCAAGACTTCTTATGAACCTAATAATGTCCACATTGTATATCATACAAGATTAAGTTATCGGATGCCTTGCATCCTCTTGACCCATTTTCGCTCAAGAGCTTATTTTGACCCGTTAAGGGTATTTGCGCATTTTAAGGTCTTTAGCTTACGACAACCATACTTCTCGCTTTCTTGTTTTTTTAAAACATTCATTTAATCAAATAGCTTGTTTGTAATCAGCTTTTAAGACCATTTGCTCGTTTTACCCATCAAGGGCGTTTTTGTCAACTTTGCTCTATCCTTAACAACAAAGGACTCCCTTGCATAAGTAACCAATCCTACTACTTAGCTACAGTTCTTAATCACATATACCTCGCTCGGAGATCCGTTTAATACTTCATCGGTCTCATACAATTCTTTCCTACTTGACCTCGATCATCATACTTAATTAAATTGCACATAACTTTCCATAAACAACTAAGAAGTGATTACAAAGAAATCACTTACCTCGTGCGTCCATGTTCATACTCGTTTCCTCGCCACTTTTGACCCGTTAGCCTTCCGTGCTTGATTCCGTCTCGACATGATTCCTATACTTCCATGTCATCGAAATCACATTCTTATTAGCATACATAATTGTACATGTTAACGATCATATCGATCGCACAATTCCTATTTGACTTTCATTAGTTACTTCTAGCAAGCATAATACATGTGACCAAATTCATATCATTTCAAACTCATGTAAACCATCATGTCATCGCATTAAACACACATTCGTCAAACGCGCTCCATATAACTTACCTTAATCTTACAATTAGGACAACCCGCCTAACCATCCTTCTTATACACGGTTGACTTTTAGAAGTCAACGGTTCATTTAGTTTATCTTTCGACTTATCATTATATACCCGCAACATCGTAATCGACTATACGGACGACAATACATACATTTTATCATACGATTGGGGTGCGTACCATCTTTTAAGCATAACGTACAACTAATTCATGCACAATCTTCTAAATTCACACATAGTTCATCAAATCCTTCTACTAATCAACATGTGGTATTTAAAATTAAACATCATACATATTATCCTCACATTTTGTCCACTTCATCTAACAACAATTCACCATTGCTTATCCAATTTCTTTAAACACTCACACGCATGTATGATTCCAAACATTGTTAACATAAGTAAATCATCAATTTACATTACATCATTTAAAACCCACTTCATAACTACTTATTAATCACTTACAAGTGATCTAATCTTAATTTCTTCATAATTTCATCATGCTTTTGATATGTGTACTACCTTGTAAGCATAGTGTACAACTAGTTCATGCATATCCTTCTAATCTCATACATAATTCATCAATTTCTTCCTTCTAATCAACATGAATCATACATGCATAAACATCAAACATACTAGTATCACATTTCTTTCAATTCCCCTCATAAGAATCCATCTTACAAATCAAAATACATCAATTTTAAGCAAGAATTTAGACATAGATGATTTATCCATGTCATCATCTTCACCATAACAAACGGGTTTCACCCTTAAACATCAAATTAACCTAAACCATGCATAATCCATGTTCTATATGATGATTATAACACATACCAATGCTCAATTTCACTTGAACTCACGGATTAGAACATAACCCATTTTACACATGATCACCAATCTTAGATTTTCGACATACCTTATGATCCCCTCGTGTTGAAGATCATTAATCCATGCTCGGTTATGGATTTGAGCTTCATCTTGCCTTCCGATTTGAGCATAAAGATGGAACTAGGGTTTGAGGCTCCATGGGAGCCTCCTGCTCTCTCTCTCTCGAACACACGTATGTGTGTGTTTGTGTGTGTAAGATATTTTATAACTTAACTTTCATTTGTTCCATTTTAGCCCCTTGGTTTACTTTTAAAACATAACTGACATTACCTTTATCATTTAAGACTTTTGACCATACCCTTAACTAGGTTAAATAGCCTAGTTATTTATTTCCTGACGTGTCACATAATAACATACAACAAACATTAACATTCAGATTTTGGGTCGTTACACGGTTATTGTCCGGTTGTTCAGTTCGTTATGGTTCATTAAAGTGCTGAATTGCGCAGTTTCACTAGGTATAAAGCACCTTTTATGGCAGTTTCAATTCCTAACACTTTGTAAGTTATATTAGACAATAAAACATAAATTATACATGATATTAAAGTGTTTAAAAGCTTATTATAGCTGAATTAGTGCTGATTTATGTTGAATTCTGCATTTAAAGTGCGTTTCGGGTGTCCTTTAGTGCATAGTTTAGCTTCCGGAAAGTTTATATGTTAACCCTTGTATCCACACTTGGGTTTTAGTGTATTTTAGATGTTGGACCTATTCCTAGGCTCTAATTCTATTATCTAAATGTTTTCTGCAGAATTGCTGATACAGCGTGTTTTACCGGTGAGTTTACTAGTCTTTCTGACGCAACGCTTAAAGTAATGGATAAAACAATATTTGAAGTATAAAACGTGCATGAATTCAAAAATATAGCATGTAATCAGACAATGTTGACATTTAAGCACATAATTGTAGATATTAAATAATAATTAAACTGTACGGAAATTACCGGTTTTGTACCAGTTGTCACAAAGAACAGCCCCCGATGAAGACCACGCTCATCCCAAAAAATCACGGGATCAAGAGACGTTGCGGTATTCCCTACTCCCTCCACATCACCTCCCCCTTCCCCTTTTTTTGAAGTATAACACATAGACTAATAAGAACGCTCGAGCTTCATAAACCAAGTTTAACTAGACTTGAGATCAAAATCTCCTTGTGAATTTGTTTTTTATTTCTCGAAACAACACACCTTGACACGATTTCAAATTCATGATTGAAACATTCCATTAGGACTTTTTAAAAGAAAAAAAAAACGGTACACTTATTTGATACAACATCTGATATGCTTTTTGCAAGTTGTAGTGTTGTACCATATGATGCACAATATGATCTATCACGAAAGTGAAATTACATATCTATACTATATAATAAAAGAAACCATTTTTGGGACACTTGTCATCATATTAGGCCCTGTCTTATGGATAATTATTATTTTAGTTTAATCTAATTCTAATTAATTATAGATAATCCTCCTACTAAATATTATTTAGTTTAATTATTACTTTTATATTTATCTATTTACTTCAAATTCAAACTTAGTTATCTAATTTGATATTAGAGTAAATTACGATTTTGGCCCCTGTGGTTATATCCCTTTTACCCATTTAGCCCCAAAAGGAATTTTTTAACATCTGAGTCTTCAACGTCTTTTTTAAAACCCTTTTGAACCCCAACGTCATTTTTTCTAACCCTTTTGGCCCCTAAAAGTAAATGGGTGGGGTTAGTGTTTGGGGCCAAAAGGATTAGAAAAAAAAAACGTTGGAGGCTCAGATGTTAAAAGATTAATTTTTTTGGCTAAAAGGGTAATAGTGATATAACCATAGAGGCCAAAATCGTAATTTACTCTTGATATTAACTATATATTTGAACGTTTTGTTTAATTTGGTATCAAATAGATTTTACGAAACTTAAAATAAAATTAACTAATATTATTTATCATTTCTACCTTTACAAGTTTTAAATAAATGGTTAAAATTATTGAAACTTCGTTACATTTACAAATTTAAATAAAGGGTTAAATTTACTGAGAGTTCGTTAACAAATTTTACTACAATATAATAATCTATTTACTATCATTCATTGTAAACATTTATTTTATGATTTTCTCGGTTCACTTCCAAACTTATCTTATATTAATTAAATAAATAAATGAATAATGAGCTAATATTAAATTTCATCCTACTTTAAATTTTGAATACCATTCTTCTATTTTTCTAATAAAATATTATTCTAAAATTTAAATTGTTAATTTAAGATATTTTTAAATAAAACAAATTATTTATCACGAAAACCAAACTTTGTATTAATATATGAAATATTTTTATTTTCCTTACTAAAAAAATTATTATATCAATTTTATTACATAGTTTATAGATCAATATGCCGGAATTGGTACCAACATTTTATCACTCAAATAGATGTTGATTTGCTTCTTGAATAACATGTCTTTTTTTTTCAAAAAACCATCTTCACAATCACCATATCCATCGCGTATCGAGTATTATCCATTAATATATTGAAAGATATGACTTTTTTATTATTGGTATATAAAATTAGATTTTTTAAACCCGTGTAATACACGTAGTTTTTTAAAAATATGCCTTTTATTATTTACTATACAAAATTACATTTATTCGACCGTGTAGTACATGAGGTTTTTTAAGATATAACTTTTTTATTATTTGATATATAAAATTATATTTATTTAATTTGTACAATACACGGGGTTTTCTAAGGATATATTTTTTTTTTATTATTTAGTATTGAAAATTACATTTATTCAACTCGTGGAATATATATATTTTTAAAGATATAACTTTTTTTTATTATTTGGTATATAAAATTACATCTATTCAACCCGTGTAATACACATGGTTTTAAAGATGTAACTTTTTTATTTGGTATATAAAATTATATTTATTCAACCCGTATAATATGGTTCTTATAGATATAACTTTTTATTATTTAATATATAAAATTATATTTATTCAACCCGTGCAATAAAGAAGGTTTTTAAAAATATATTGTTTTATTATTTAGTATAAGGAGGTTTTTAAAAATATATTGTTTTATTATTTAGTATATAAAATTTATTTATTCGACTCGTGTAATACACGGGGTTATAACCTAGTTTTAAAATATAGGACATATTATCATATTATTTTAAAATATACCTAATAACACGTGATACAAAACTCATTATCGTAATTGACGATTTGACGTTTTATTCGAATAACAAAAAGCAAATAGTATTTAAATTTAAATATTTATAAATATTATTATAACTTTTTAGATAACATATTTTAATTATTAATCTCTCTCTCACTTGAAATCTCCATCTCCCTCTTTCTTTCTTTCTCTCTCTCTCTCTCTCACACACATACACAATCTCTCTCTCTCTATATATATATCTCACTCACATACTGAGCTAATTTTGAAGATATTTGTGGGTGATAATATTGAGCTGGAACATGGAGAGAGACTTCATGGGTTTGAATTCTAAGGAAGAAGCCATTGAAGCAGGTTTGTATGTTTTAAATCTAGTTCTCAACATATGTTTTTTATGGAATAAAGTATATATCACCCTTCAAATCTGTATGAGATTTTGGGGGAGTATGTTGCATTAATTTATATTTTCCTGAGATATTAGAACTTTTACAATTTTCTTTAATAATTAATATTATTACTGTGGAATAAAGTATATATCACCCTTCAAATCTTTATGAGATTTTGTGGAGTATGTTGCATTAATTTATATTTTTTCTGAGATTTTAGAACTTTTAGAACTTTTATAATTTTCTTTAATATTTATGACAATATTATTATTTGTATTATGATGTTTTTTTGTTGGTGTTTTGCATAATTGTTGCTTCTAAATTGGTTTAAATAATGAAAACTTCACTTAAAAGATTGTATATTCTCTGCCTAATTAATACTCTTTGTTATAAGAGAAGGAAGATTTAACTTTACGACTAGGAATATTTTGTACTACGTTTTGTTCATGTTTTACTAAATTATAAAGAACTTTTTATTTTTTTAAATATAAGAATCATTGAAGTTTTAATAGTTTCTTTATATAATTATATTATTAATAATTCATTAGATAGTACCAAAGTTTCATAGTTGTTTTCTTTAGATCATTTTATTTGAATAATTATGAAAAATTCATAATAATGGAAGCGTATTGAAATATGAATGATTTTTATAGTTAGATCTTATGAATGTTTTTTTATATGGTTAGAGTTTACTGAAATAATATTGAAATATGGTTACTATTATAAAATTTTATCCTATGTAAAATATCTGAATTCGATGCAGTTTTCGAAACTAGATTTGAATTATGATGACTAAATATTGAACGTACCAATCATTATTAGTGCTCTAATGGTGGCCACGAGTATTTAAGTTTCACCTATGGTCGGTCCGGGTGAGTTTTCCCCTCCAGCTCTCTAGCGCGGACCTGATTAAAACAACGTAAGACGTAAGCTAAACTTTTAGACATTCGCGAATAATTCACACCTTTGAAAAATATTGAACTTACCAACGAACAACATTCGACCAATCAAAATTTATTTACTAGAAATGCTACATCTCGAAAAGTAAACTTAACTTAGAATAGACATGATATATAAGGAACGTGGACCAACCGTATTAATTTTTTGTTCTTTGTCATCTTATGTCACATGGGTTTTGGAAACCAAAATTACTTGTGTGTAAGGATGTGTCCTGTGGGTGTAGAGGAGGGTAGTCATTTGAGGTTGATCTGTCACGTAGGCGGCCACGTCATCGAGTGTGGGATGAGCCTTAAGGGATGAGTCAAAGGTGTGGTGATGAGCCCCTTTATATATACATATACATACATATGTATGTGTGTGTGTTGGATAAGAAAGCAAGGAGGAACGTTAGGAGCGGTTAGGAGGCGACGATGATAACGGGGACGGACCATGGGGGGTGGTGTGGACGGGCCTCGACGACCCTGGGACATCCCCACACCCTTTAATCTAATTGTATATTAAACTGTCTATACTTTTAAAAATAAACATAGCATGCTAATTATTAACTATATTGAACCACAATCTAAGACAGTTTTTTGAATTTGATTAACTATATTGAACCACAATCTAATTATTAACTATATTGAACCACAATCTAAAACGTAGCAATACATAATAATCAGACAAAAATTGTATTAGTTATTGCCACTTCTTTTTGTGTTGAGATTTAAGAAGTTCTGGCTCTCAATCATTCTTTACCAATATATATATATATATATATATATATATATATATAGGGGAGGGTTTAAATGAGAACGCTAAATATTGCGAGAACCGTGAGAACAAATTAAAAAACTGCGAGAACTTGGTCAAAAACGATTCAAATTCAAATTTTTTTTCTACACTTATCATTATTATTTGAATACAATGTTAGAAATTTAATTTACACGTTTAAATTTACGTGAATTCGTAAACAAAGAAAATTTACATATGTGTAAGTTTGCCATTTACACGTGTAAATTTGTTATATTTACACATGTGTAAAAAATCTAAAAAGAGTGATTTTGAAATGAGAAACGAATTATTTGATGTTGTAAATTCTTTTTTTGATGTTGTATCTTAATTACAATGAGGATTGTATTAAAAAAATTGGTTTTGATTGGTTTTTTCATTCGTTCTCACGGTTCTCGCAATATTTAGCGTTCTCAAGATAACCCTCCCATATATATATATATATATATATATATATATATATATATATATATATATATATATATATATATATATATATATATATATATATAGGGGAGGGTTTAAATAAGAACACTAAATATTGTGAGAACCGTGAGAACAAATGAAAAAATCGCAAGAACTTGGTCAAAAACGAATCAAATTCAAAAAAATTTTCTACACTTATCATTATTATTCGAATACAATGTCAGAACTTTAATTTACACATTTAAATTTACGTGAATTCGTAAATAAAGAAATTTTACACATGTGTAAGTTTGACATTTACAGATGTGTAAATCTGTTATATTTACACATGTGTAAAAAATCAAAAAAGAGTGATTTTGAAATGAGAAATGAATTATTTGATGTTGTAAATTCTTTTTTTATTGTTGTATCTTAATTACAATGAGGTTTGTATTAAAAAAATTGGTTTTGATTGGTTTTTTCATTCATTCTCACGGTTCTCGCAATATTTAGCGTTCTCAAGATAACCCTCCCCTAGAATTTCTAAGTCATCTCAATAAATTTCACTCATTTTGGGTTAGAATTTGATAGATCTAATTTGGGTTTTACTATCATTTTGGAATTTGCAGTGTTACGAAAGAGCTCATCGGTTCAATGGTCTTTGTCAAGTAAAGATCTATGCCCAAATCTTGTTTTTATATTGTTCAAGGTTGTTAAAATATGATGAAAAGATCAAAACACTTGATCTTATTATTGTCGTGTCATATGATGTACTTTTGTATGTCCTGTAGATGGTCCCGAAGACCTCAACAATCGCCAATGGGCGGAAAATCAGGTTCGTTTTGACTAAATTTGACCAAGTTTTTGTGTTTTTAAGTGATTGATGTTCTTCTTGTTGCTTTTTTAATCTTGTTTCTTATATAGAAAAACATCAACCTGCATGGGCCCACTCAGTTAACCATCTTTTACAAGGGTATGGTGAATGTATATGATGATATGTCTCCTGAAAAGGTTCAAAAATTGTCCAATATGCATCTCTTTTTTATCATGTTTTTTGTTTCCAAAATCTTGGGAAAACTTTAAGTTAAATATTGTTAATCTGTCTATTTAGGCTCATGCTATAATGTCATTAGCCCGTAATGAAGCTAGAGCTCAAGCTCATGCCGCTACACCAAGAACACCAGTTGTAGACGTGGTTCATGCGGGCCAGCCCATGACCACATCGAGCCCAGTGTCTATTGGTACATCAACTGCTAGAGATGCACCAAAAGAAATGAGCTCTTTTCGACGTGTGATACAATCAGGTTTAGTGAATGGGCTCGTTCGGGCTATGTTTTATCTTTAACAAGTCAAAAGAGTTGAAAGTCACCAAATATTATTATACTTGACACTTAACTATCTATAAAGAAACATTAATTTTGTTGAAAAAGTGTTACATTTAACTTTGTTACATGAAGTGAACTCTTTGGTTGTTTGATGCAGATGTTCCTCAGATGCGTGAAGCATCACTGGCTCGGTTTCTTCAAAAGCGCAGGGAAAGGTATTGTGTTTGATCCGCCTTGAAGTAAACTCGTGAGCGATTGTTTGACCTCAAAAGTCAGATTTCAAAATAAATTAAATTAATTGTTTTCTTTTTTTTATTGTACTATATCGATACAGGGTAATGGCTTCGGCTCCTTATAGTAGCAAACCCGCATCAAGCAGTGCACCAAACAAAGATGATCACAAGTAAAAAAGTTATGTTTCTTACAACTATTTATTGCACCAAAACGTAACAAATTATATGTTTTTATTATCGTATGTGATGAATTATATTAATACCATTTGAAGTTACAAAATATTATTTTGTTATCATTTGATAAAACTGACGTGCTATAACCACATAAAGTGTTGCAAGTTGCGATGTTACCATTTGGTATTACATCAACTTTTTCTGAGGTTTATAGCACAACAATTGCATCGAATGATGACAAAATAAAAGTTATTACACCAAATCGTAAGAAATTTTTTATTACTTACTGTGATTAAAACATGAATTTCCGTAACATTTTGGTGTAATAAACCATTCTGATGATTTTATGTGGTTAAAAGTTTTGTAAGCTCTACAAACTCACCGTTTAAGCTCGATTCTTATAGGATTTCGATTTTAGGTGCTTATAAGTGACAATTGTATGTTTGTCTTGATATATTTATAATGTATGGCAAAAACATAGCGAAGATTTCAATGTTTCAAAGTCATGTTTATGTTTTTAATTCTTATATTGTAACTTTTATTTGCAAATTAAGAAACTTACGATTCATTATTAAGTTATAACTTATGAGATTTTATCTTTTAAATATATCAATTAGTAATAGTAATTTAAGATATTTCGTTTCAATTTATGGTGTTTGACTAATCTAGACCATTGGATGGGTGTAAGAACAACAAAATATGGAAATAACATGAGCAGAAAGTTATTCTAATTTGATTTTCGAAGTGTGAAAGAGGATTGAAAGTTGCGGGTTTGGAAGAAGATGATAGAGATGAAAGAAGATGGAGATGAAATGGGCAGAAAAGTCAAAACCATAGCCGTTGAATATGTTTATTTAATAGATGGATGGATTGAGTTAAAAATTAAAAAAGAAAAAGAAAATTGTCATTGTCAACTACTACAAAGACCAATGTCGGCGGTAATAGTGCCTGCCGGCTATTGGGTCACATGGGCGGCAGGGGGAATAGTGTCAGGCAGCTGTCTGGCACTCTCCTATTGGGCCAACAAATTTACGATTTTATCCTGTTTTAAAATTACGCTTTTACCATCAGTTCAAAAATATGTTTTTACCTCCACTAAAAAATAAATTTGCGTTTTCGCGCCCAGCTAAATATTTCGATTTTGCCCCCGGTTCAAAATTACGATTTTGCCCCGTTTCAATTTACAGTTTTGCCATTAGCTTTTTTCCCTTAAAAATACGATTTTGCCATCAGCTCAAAATTATGTTGTTACCCCCATTTAAAAATAAATTAACGCTTTTGCTCCCAGCTAAAAATTTCGATTTTGCACTCGGTTCAAAATTACGATTTTGCCCCGTATAAATTTATAGCCATTAGTTTTTTTTCTCACAGCCAAGTTACGATTTTGCCCTCAACTTATATTTACATTTTCTCCATCGTTTTTGTTTGTTTTCCTGGTGAAATTACAATTTTGCCCCTAGCGTAAAATTACAGTCATGCCTGCAGCTTCCTGACACTCTCCCATAGGTCCATTTAATTTACGATTTTATCCCTGAATTAAAATTATGATTTCGCCCTCAGTTAAAAATTACGTTTTTCCCATCGTTTTAGTTTTTTTAGCAAAACTATAAAGGTTTTTTTGTTTTAATTGTTTTACTCGATTTAATTTTTTTTCGTGTTAAGGAGGTGCCTAACACTGGCTCATTAGTCCTGAAAAATTACAGTTTTGCCCTGAGCCCAAAATTACGGTCTTATCATCGTTTTTTTTTTCATAGCAAAATTATAGTAGTCTTTTTTTAATTGATTGAGAATTATTCGGCCGTCGCCCTGCAACGCGGGCGGAGCATCTACTAGTTAACAACAAACGCAATATTACTGTATTTGTGATGTGTTTTTTTCAACTCAAATTAATAGCAAAAGAAAATTTTAATTACTTTTGAACATTTAACTCTATTTTCTTTGTATCTATGATTTATAATTCTTTTTTTTCTCAAATTATGGTTTTTTTACTTTAGTTGGTTTTTTTTTTAATTTAAAATTGAGTAAATTGCTATTTTAGTCCCTGAGTTTTTGTTCAAATTGCTCTTTTAGTCCAAATAATTATTTTTCTCCTCTGGGTCCCTGACTTTTCCTTTTTCTTGCTATTTTGATCACATTGTCTAACTTAATCTAAAAACCAGGTTATAATCAAGGTTATTTTTGGCATTAAATTATTATGAGGTTTATAAATTATGTTGTAAATTACCACTGGTTAACACTACACAAGAGTTATGCCAAAAATACTCCTGGTTATAACCAGATTTTTAGATTGAGTTAGGCAATGTGATCAAAATGGCAAGAAAATGGAAAAGTCAGGGACCCAGAGGAGACAAAAAATTATTTGTACTAAAATGACAATTTGGACCAAGCCTCAAGGACTAAAATGGCAATTTACTCTTTAAAATTTAATGGAAATACTTTTCTAGTTAAAAAAAGTGTATTTAATTACATTTTTTATTATATAAACCAACATAAATAATAATAATAATAATAATAATAATAATAATAATAATAATAAAACAATGATTATCTAGTCACTAACCAAGCCCCCATCCAAGCCCGCCCATTACACCTCTTTTTGGTGATTCTGAGTGAGAAAAAAGTGTGCTTATTTGTCGCCTACGTGACAACACTTTTTTCTCACCCAAACCCCCAACTAAGCTCCCATAACACACATAGCCTTATACCAACACGGCTAAGTGTGCCAGGTTAGCTAACTGCGCCTAATTACATAATTGCGCCACACTTAGTCAAAATACACATACATACAAAATCAACTCAACAAAATCCTAACAAGCTTTCATCACTTGGAATGCATAACCTGATAACCATGCAAAAACTTGTCCTAACAAGTCAGAACAAGTTCTTGTCCGTAGACCGTAAGGGATAAAGTTGGGTTTACCCTAAATTCGTTGAGTGACTTCCAATATGTTTAAAGTTGTTCACTCATATTTATCCGCAGTGGGGACCCATGAATTATTTTCTGTGGGTGCGAACGAGGGGTTTAATCAAAATTTTAAGGGGTGCAATTGAGATTTTAGCCTATAAAATGCACTAAAAATTTATTTTAAGGTGTTCCCGCTCTCCCACGCTCTAACTTAGGTCCGCCCCGTATGATTCATTAAATATAAAACTTGGCCCGCTATTTATAAAGAAGATTCAGCACATCTTATCGGGCCCACCACGATACTGGTTTAGAATTGGGCTGTGTACATAAAGCCAATAGTTCGGGCCTTGGTTTTAAATTGGGCTGTACGGCCCCACCCTGACCTTCATAATGAACCACATGCTGACTGAAAAGGAATAATAAATTTAAACATTTGCTGCTCATTTATTACATACCACTCATCATTTATTTTCAACTTTCGAAAGTTTGAATGGCTTTTTTTTTCTTTTTTTTTTCTTTTTAGAAGTTTCAAGTGTTTTGTACTTTTGAAAAACAGGGTTACCAGAAGTAGAAATTTGACCAAAGTTAGTTATACCTTTGTGTATACTATTAACCACTATTCATTATTGTGTTCTTTTTAGACAAATGTTGAGAACTCAAATGAAGAGAAGAGACGAGTGAACAAGTCGAGTCGTTCGTGACCTTGTTGAGATATGCTTGTTAAACGTTGGACTGCGTTCGAGCGTTGAGTGGAGCTATATAAAAACGAGCCTGAGCCTGAGCCTGAATTGGAGTTGAATTAATAAACGAGCTCGAGCTTCACAATTCACATAGGAGACTCATATATAGACGTGCGGTTCAATTTTTTAGATGATTATTTCTATGAGCTTGGTGCATTGCTAATGGTTTAAGGGTGTAGTTCGTCCTATTAGTCACAAATGCCACCTCTACATAAAGCAATATGTGAGCTACAAATAGAATCGTTGCTTTCAAAAGATGAACTACACAATCTTTGACCCCTTAAAAGTCACTCAAAAGTCAAACCTCTAAAATAAAAGGTTTTGACCTGAATAATCGTTGCTTTCAAAAGATGAATTTAAACTACCTGGAGCTATATGTAATCTTTGATTAAACTAAATAATTGGGGTTGACATAATAAGCATGCTAGCATGATCATTATAGATTATAGAGTATACCCCTAACTAGGCCCGAGGCAACGAGTTTGAGCCTAACACCTATGGATCCACAAGGGGCTCAATCCCCACTGATCATTCTTAGACCATGTGTAGTGGCGAGTCAAACAAATGTCCTACTTTTGGGCATGAATCGACATGTGACATATGGGACATTATGGAATGTGAAGTGAAAAGGGGGCGTAGTGGTATAATGCCCCATAACCCCCATTCAATCATTACCCTTTTTTATTTTCTAATTTTCTATTGGCCCATTCAATTAACTTTTTGATCAACAGGCGTTTTAAATGAAACGCCCAAGCCACTTTTTGAAAGAAAACGCTTGGGGGCGGTGTGGTGGGCGTGGTTAGGCATAATGGGGCAAAAAAACGCCCAATTCCTTTGCCACTACACATGGTCTTACAAAAGAGAATTACTCCGTGTACTTGTACTTCTTTTCCGTTTACTCTCTTATGCATTCTTATATTGAATCGAGTACTCACTTGAATGTCAAAGGGTGGTCCGAAGATCCTCATCTCTGACTCCTAATGTGTTTCTTCGTCGTGTTTGGCATATTGATTCAAGATAGAGGAGAAAGTATGAGGGTCCATCTCCTTTGTTGATGTGATGTCCAAGTAACCCTCTTGGTGGATCCTTGTAGCAACAATCACCCGACAATGTTATTATGATTTGTTTTTGGTAATAGAGTTCATTAAATGAAGATTGATGTGTTCAGGTTTTTTGTGCACAAAATACACATGTAACTCAGAATCGTATATTTTTTAAGACTAAAGGGTATGGTTCGGCTCATCCCTATGGGGATGGGCCTCCACGTAGGCGCCACGTAGACGGCTCATAGGGGATGAGCCTCATGAAGGATGGAGGGGGATGGAGGATGGGGCCCCACCTCATTATTTTATAATTTCCTATGTTTTAATTTAATAACCTAAGTTAATAAAAACTTTATAAAAATTAAAAAATACAACATAAAACAACATAAATAATTTCATTTCATAACATAAAAAAAATTACATTTCCTAAAAAAAAAAATTACCGAAAACTAAAAATAAAAAATTACATTTCCTAAAAAAAAAAAAATTACCGAAAAAAAAAAACCTACGACGTCCATTTTTTTTTCACCTCTTCCTTCATCCTCCGATAAACCTCGCGTTCATCCTCCGGAACCGAGTCGAGATCCAACCTCATAATCCTAAAATCTTCCGCTCGAGCATAGTCGGACGACACGGTTTTCTTGTGAATATATTTTTCGGCCGCGAACTCTTTGAACGAACGGAATTCGTTTATCAAGTCGTCCATTTTTGACGATGCCTTCTCGCCCCTACCTCCATTCGAGCCGCCACCTCCACTCGAGTCGGCCGCTTTTCGTTTTCCGGCCGCTTCTTTTTTTGCTTTGTCCCTCCCGGGGGGACGTTCCGACTCGTGAACGGGCGGTGTCGTTTATGTCGATTTGACAACGAGCGGTGGAGCCTCCCGCACTATAACTTCCGGACTCGGAAGTTTTAGTGCGTTTGGCCGTTGCGACCTCATTTGGAACCGGCTTCCATTTTTGTTCTTTCCTTACAACGTTCCATGCTCGGAAATGCGGAAAAGGCGTTGGATTTTGAGAGTCCCACTTGGCGATAGCAAGGTTAAGAATGTCCTCGTCGTTACTCCCGGCCTCCCGCTAAGAGGAGAAAGGTAAATTTGGTTATAAATCGCGTTAAAGTTGTTGATGACCTTGCTCATTTTACGCCACTTGCCCGAGACGGATTCGATATCACGAGCCGGACCATGCTCCATAATCGCGTTAAATCTATCCGTTGTCTTCTTCCAAAAACTACTACCCGTTTGGTTGTTTCCTAAATTTTAAAAAATATTTGTTGGTGCAGTTGTCTGTCGATTACATCTTCGTTCGAGTCTTAGAATAGGATTGATTGTAAAATGTACGATATACGAGTAATTGTGTGAATTGTATAGATTTAGGTTGTTTGGATCGCTCATAGTCCATTAAGTTTAGGGTCGCTCGAATGGTAAACAGCCTGGATCGCTCGTACAGCAACTATGTTGGATCGCTCGAGTAGTAATTGGTTGGACCGCTTTTCTGAACAGTTCTGGACCGCTTATTCGAACGATTGGGAACCGCTTATTCGGTCGAGTAGTTGAATCGCTCGAAATTTCATAGTTGAACCGCTTATTGGATCAGGAGTTGAACCGCTCATCTGAACTTGTTTGGACCGCTTATTCGAACTGCTTTGGACCGCTTATACGACTGATTGTGGATCGCTTATTTGGACCATTTCTGGATCGCTTATTCGGACAGTTAGTCTGGACCGCTTATTTGGTTCATTATAGTTCGCTTATTTGGCCCAATTAGTTTGCTCTTGTGTCCAATTGCTGATTGGTCCGCTTTTCATCATACTTAGCTCGCTTATTTGTCAACAAACACGTGTCGGGTTTTTGCAAAACATGGCAATGATGTTTGATGAACAGGAAAATTATTATTTTGAAAGATTTAATGATTGGCATCACGGATTTCTAGATGAGGGTTATAGAAAAGTGAGCAAAGATGGATGGGCAAAAAGGTTCAAATATTTTGTGTGTCTGAAAGACGAAACGTTGGATGATCTTAAAGCAGATATAGTGTTTTACAGAATTATCTGAAAGATCATGAGATATATCCGTCAAATGTTGAGAAATTGGAGAGATTTGCAGATGCATTACCGATTGAATGGGGGGAATGTTTGAAAAATTTAAGGGAGGACTCAAATTTTTCAAAACTACCTCTAAATCAATTCATCAGCAAACTTAAAGCTCATGAACTTGAAGTTAGAAAGAAAAAGAAAGAATTGATCAAGGCTTTGGAGTATAATGTGCTAGATCTGAGTTCAGATGTGATTGAAGAGATGCACAAAAGGGTTACTAAATGTATCAGGGCAAAACATGTGATGAAATACGATTTTAAGAGAGGTTGTTATATTGATAATAATGGAAATCCTCTTGATTTCGTTAAAATGTTTTGTGCAGGTACATTCATAGCAAAGGATGAAGAAACTTCAACAGCTGAAGAATCGGTGAAGAATGAAACAATGTGCTCAACATGTGACAACTTTAAGACTGACAATGACAAACTCGTGAGAGACATGGAAAGTTTGGCATCTGAAGTCAAAAAGTTGAAAGACAAGAAGCACGTTGCTGAAAAACAGATTCTTATTTTGAAAGAAAATTGTGAGAAGTTGAAAGCTGAAAATGAAAAACTGTTGGTTGGTTTTAACAGTTTGACTTTGAAAAATCAAGAATTTGAAGGGCAAGTGAAAATTCTTGAAGATGGGAGAAATGTGTTCAGTAAAAACAACATTGAAAAACAGAAGATGATAAATTCCCATCTTCAGAAAATTATCGAACTTGAAAAAGAAGGTGAATGGGCTCAAAGGAAAATCAAAGAGTTGGAAAAAGAGCTTGAAAGCAAACAGAAATCTACAGAAGATTTAGATTTCTGGATTAAGCTTGAAAACAAGAATCTGAAAGCGAATGAATCAAAATTTCAGGAACAGATAAAAGTTTTGATGAATGAAAAATCTGTTCTTGAAAATTTGAAGAATGATAATGAGAAAACAATCAGGTCTCATTTTGGGAGAATATCTCAGCTTGAAAGAGAAGCTGAGAATTCGAGGAACAAAATTGATGAACTTGAGAAGAAATTGATAGGTTTTGTGACTAAATCAGACAGTTTGAATTTTCCCTGTCCAAAACCAATCAATTCAGTTCCAATAAGTGAAAATGTTACAAACTTTGACAAAGTCAAAGTTGAAGATTGTGATGAGAAAACTGATGAGGAAAATGAGAAATTTTATTCAGCAGATGAGTCTGAGACAGAGTCTGATGCTGAAATTAAGAAAAAGAAAACAATTTCAAAATTAAGAGGAAAATTTCAGAAAACTGTTTTGCACTCGACTGAAAAGGGAGAATGCTCTAAGCAAAAACCTGTGAAGAAGATTGTAGAACAGAAACAAAAATTTAAAAATGAAGAAAAAAATTCATCAGTACGATCATCCAATCAAAAGAAAAAATTACAAAAAGTAGAAAATGAAAATTCAAAAATTGTTGGGTGCAGGACAGACCACAGTACTTCAAAGCCAAATCCAGCAGATTTGAGGAAAGAATATCACCAAGCCAGACAATGCTATGATCTGAGCGTTTGGTGTGAAGGTGGTATACGGTACGATAACAGAGTGTGTTACAGCTGCGGATATCACGGACACATTGTGTGACACTCTAGGTTTTTCCGAACGAACACCTCGTAATATTTTTGTGTATATATATGTTATTAAAGGAAAACGTGATCCTTTTTCATGATATGTGTTGTATATATGTATTATATATATGTGTGTATGTGAGTCGAGACCATGACTCGCAACCACTCGGTTGCGAGTGGGCCACTCGGTTGCGAGTGGGCCACTCGGTTTCGAGTGGGCCTCTTGGGCCGTAACTGGTTTGGGCCGAAACCCCCTAAGCCTACCTTGAAGCCTTGTATAAATCTCCAACCTTTCCCCACTTACCTCATTTGTTGCACAAACATACCCACACTTCTTCTAGTCTCTCTCACTAGAAAACCCTCAACAACACCACTTTCTCTCCCAACTTTCGGTTCAAGCTCAAGGATCTCGGACAAGAAACTCGGTCAAGACCATCATCATTCGGACACTCTACTTTCTCGGTTCCTTTCCTTTGTTTCGGCTCCTTCTTCATAACCGGTTAGTGTTCTATGGTGTGTAATGGATGCCTTGTATGTTTGATGAATGAAATGTTTATGAACTAGAAAATGCTTGGTTAGTAGTGTTATGCATGATCCTTGAAGTGATTTGTGGGTTTAATGATGTGGGTAAATCATTATGTGATAACATTTGATAGCATGATTCAAAATGGCTAGAATGATATTTTAGGAATTATGATAAATCAACCAAATTCATGTTTGATGTTACAAAAGTATGTTTCTCTTATTTTCTTGCATAATGATCTTGTTAAAGCATGTGTTGGGACTCATAAAATGCATGTTTATAATTACTTTGTGTGAATGAGAAAACCCTAGAATGTTGAATATGGATGAACTTGTTGAATGATAGTTGAAGATGTGAAAACCCTTATGATTTGATCCATTTTACTAATAGACAGATTAGGAAAACTTGTTTCTTAAACCTCATTGGTTGTTTCCCGATTTGGGCCTGATGCCTTGTACTAATTAGCCTGACTAAGTCTGAACCTACACGTGAACATGAAAAGGACAGCATTACGACTCGCAACCACACAGTTGCGACTCGTAACCATAGCATGACAACTCGCAACCACAGCGGTTGCGACTCGTAACCATGGCGTAACAACTCAAGACCACGCAGTTGCGACTCGCAACCACAGCGTGACAAGCCGAAACCTCATGGTTGCGACTCGAGACCACCTGGTTGCGACTGGGCTGTCCACTTTGGTTATTGGGCCATAATGTGTTTAATATGGGCTACCTGTTGACTGATCTACGTGTTACTGTTTGAGTGTGTAAATGTTAAGGCCGGCCCAATAACCCACTGTCTGATTGCATGCGTGATACGTGGTAGTTATGTGTAAGTTTTTACGTGAATGCTTGTACACCGAACCTGACCTATACCGGTAACCATGTTAGGACGTGGTGACCAACGTGTTTGACAAAGTAACCTAATCTGCCGAGCAACCCAAGGTGAGTTCACACTAAAAGCATGCGTCCCGCGGAGGGACACGAACAAACTACCAATTTTGGGAAAAACACTTTTGACCCATTACTCCGGGGGAAATCAGAATGGGTAATTACTATCTCCGGGGGAGATACGTTTGGATATTATTTATAAATCACAACTAGCCATGCTAAACGAAACTCTATCACTTTAAGTCCCTGCTTACAGTACCGATTAATCGCCGGGGGCGAACGGGTTATTAGTTGATAGCGCTATTAGGCTTGACAACCTCACACCGTGACCGGGGGGATCGGGCGTGAACTAGTAGACCTTGCAACATGGTCAATGACGATAGACATTGACTCGGGGCACAACAACATTCCGTCAACAGTTTCGGTATCTACAGTTTAGTGAGCTTACAGATGGGGTAGCTCCCCACAACGTGATTATAAATGCTTTATCTAAACAACCTAAGTTTTTGGTAAACTAAAACTGGGCAACTAGTGAACTCACTCAGCATTATTGTTGACCCCTTACTGCATGCTTTGCAGGTAACCAGTGACTCAGGAGCTGCTGCTTGGGGATGTGTAGTGTTCGTCAAACCCGTGTGTTGGGTTTAACTATCTTGAACTAAGGACTATCTTTAAAACTTTTTGGTTTATGCTTCCGCTGTTTTGTTAAACTAATCATCGAACTTAAACTGCAATGTTGCTAACTACTTTGAATAATAAATATTTCATATATTAAATCAATGCTCAGTATGATTAGTGGCTGGATCCTGGTCAGTCACGCCTCCAAGCGGTGGTGTCCGCATGTGGATTTTGGGGGTGTGACAGATTGGTATCAGAGCCATTGGTTATAGTGAACTTGGTTTTAAAAAAGGGGAAAATCTTTTTGGGAAAAACCAGACTATAACCTGTGACTCGCAACGACACTACACTCCAAGTGCAAGGCTCAACACATTTGACCTCATAGCTCGGACCAGTGTTTACTTGTTTGCTTACCTTATGTTTCCTGTTTTACTATACGTACTAGTGTGCCTAATTAGATAGATACACCTCCCTCTTCTATCTCATTCTCGCTACGTTACAACATCACACTCATACTGTGTTTTCTGGTTATGAAGACAATGAGTGGACGCGGAAGAGGAAACATCAACATGACTCAGGCTCAATTCACTAACCTGCTTAACACGGTGGCTGCAGCTTTCGCAGCTCACCCTGGAGGTAAACTCGTTACCCTAGGATGTTTAGATCCTACCGCCACATCGCCTTTTATCCCTAAATCTGTACGCTTCGCTTCTCACGAACAGGTCAGCATGCACCTGCGCAACCACCCGTGTGTACTTTCAAAACTTTCATGGATTGCAAGCCTCTCCCTTTCAATGGCACTGAGGGTGCCATAGGTCTTCTGCATTGGATTGAGAAGGTTGAAGCTGTCTTTGCTATCTGTGAGTGTCCCCCTGCGAATTGGGTGAAGTTTGCTACTGCTACGCTTGAAGGAAACGCGCTTTCCTGGTGGAAGGCGCAAATACAGATGTTTGGATTGGAAACTGCTAATGCTACTGCGTGGGAGGATTTCAAGGACATGATTAAGGAGGAGTACTGTCATCGGGATGACATCCACAAACTTGAGAACGAGTACTATGCGCTTAAGATGGTTGGGTCAGAGATTGAAACCTACACCAAGCTGTCCAATGACTATGCTGCCCTTTGCCCAAACATGTCTCGACCTATGTATCGAAGAATCGAGTTGTACGTCAAGGGTTTGGCTCCAGAAATTCGAAGCCATGTAACTTCAGCCAACCTCACTACCATTCAGCCGATCGTTCGACTTGCTCACAAACTCACTGATCAGGCCGTAGAAGAGGGCAGGTTGCCCAAAAGGATCAGTGCTACTGTCGGAACTTCTAGTGACAACAAGCGTAAGTGGGAAGGAAATCAAAGCAAGGATGCTAACCCCACTCAGGCCCTAGCTCAGCAACGGAAAACTGAAAACAACAAGGGCACTCAACAACAGGGTGGCTATCGCGGTAACCACCCCAAGTGCAACAAGTGCAATCGACATCACAGTGGGCCTTGTGGGAAAAGCCAGTGTCAGCGATGTAACAAAATGGGGCACGAGGCCAAGGACTGTAGGAGCCCACGTCCCATGGGGCAGAACCAGCAGCAACAACATCACGGGAACGCTAAGGGTTGTTTCCAGTGTGGAGCTGAGGGGCACTTTAAGAAGAATTGCCCTGAACTGAACCAGAACCGCAACAACAATCAGGGAGCTGGAAACAACGATCAGAACAACAATGCTGGGAATGGTGCTAGAGGAAGGGCTTTTGTGATTGGAGCTGGAGAAGCGAGGAATGACCCCAATGTCGTGGTGGGTAAGTTCCTACTCGATGATCGTTATGTTTCTGTATTATTTGATTCTGGAGCCGATGCTAGTTATGTGTCCCTACGTATTAGTAAGAAGCTTAAGCGTCCGCTTTCGTTACTAAGTTCTCACCATATCGTCGAGTTAGCTAATGGTAGAAACATCGAGGCCTCACATGTTATCAAAGGCTGCAAGCTAGAATTGTCCGGTCAGACATTTAGTATCGATCTTTTCCCTGTTACTCTTGGAAGCTTCGACGTCGTTATCGGTATGGATTGGTTATCCAAGCATCGCGCTGAGATCCTCTGTCAAGAGAAAGCAGTCCGTATTCCCCGCCGTTCTGGCAAACCTCTTATTGTACAAGGTGGCAAAGGCGGAGAAATCTCCGGCGTTATCTCGTTCTTGAAAGCCCAGAAGTGTTTACGAAAAGGGCACACCGCTATCTTAGCACTTGTCACCAACACGCAGGAAAAGGAAAAGAGGATTGAAGACTTTCCAGTAGTGCGTGACTACCCCGAGGTATTTCCTGAAGAATTACCTGGACTCCCTCCCCACCGTCAGGTCGAATTCCAAATCGAGCTAGCTCCCGGAGCAGCGCCTATAGCTCGTGCGCCTTATCGACTAGCCCCTGCAGAATTGAGGGAACTCTCTACTCAACTACAGGAACTATTGGATAAAGGGTTTATCCGCCCTAGTTCATCACCCTGGGGAGCACCGGTACTCTTTGTTAAGAAGAAGGATGGCACGTTCCGAATGTGCATCGACTATCGTGAGCTGAACAAGGTTACCATCAAGAATCGTTACCCTCTCCCGCGAATCGACGACCTATTCGATCAGTTGCAAGGATCGAGCTACTACTCTAAGATTGACCTGCGATCAGGTTATCATCAGCTAAGGGTCCGTAATGAAGACATCTCCAAAACTGCATTCAGAACTCGTTATGGTCATTATGAATTCCTCGTTATGCCCTTTGGAATGACCAACGCGCCCGCGGTATTCATGGATCTCATGAACCGAGTGTGCAAACCTTACCTCAACAAATTTGTGATTGTGTTTATCGACGACATCCTGATCTACTCGAAAAGTCAAGAAGAGCATGAACAGCACCTACGCCTTATCCTCGAACTCCTTCGCAATGAGCAACTGTATGCCAAGTTCTCGAAATGCGACTTCTGGCTTCGAGAAGTCCATTTCCTTGGGCACGTGGTTAACAAGGATGGAATTCACGTCGACCCGGCTAAGATCGACTCAATAAAGAATTGGCCTACTCCTAAGACTCCGACCGAAGTCCGCCAATTCTTGGGACTAGCGGGATACTATCGAAGATTTATCATGGGATTTTCAAAGATTGCTCAGCCTCTCACGGCTCTTACTCAGAAGGGTATGGTTTACAAATGGGGTGAAGCTCAGGAAACCGCATTTCAGAAACTAAAGAATAATCTCTGTAGTGCTCCTATTCTCTCGCTGCCTGAAGGCACTGACGACTTCGTGGTTTACTGCGATGCATCAATCCATGGGCTCGGTTGTGTGTTAATGCAACGCGACAAAGTTATTGCTTACGCCTCTCGACAACTTAAGACGCACGAAAGGAACTACACTACGCACGACTTGGAACTAGGAGCAGTGATCTTTGCGCTTAAGATATGGAGACATTACCTGTACGGTACCAAGTGCACCATTTACACCGATCACAGGAGTCTCGAGCATATCTTCAAGCAAAAGGAATTAAACATGCGACAACGTCGATGGGTCGAACTCCTGAACGATTATGAATGCGCCATCAAGTACCATCCGGGCAAGGCCAATGTCGTAGCAGACGCCCTCAGCCGGAAAGACACTACGCCCAAGCGCGTGCGAGCATTACAACTTACCATCCAGTCTAATCTCCCTACCCAGATTCGAAATGCTCAGATTGAAGCTCTGAAACCGGAAAACATCAGGGCTGAGTCCCTGCGAGGATCGAGACAACGACTAGAGCAAAAAGAAGACGGCGCCTATTATGTGGCAGGGCGCATTTGGGTCCCACTTTACGGAGATCTACGAGAGCTTGTGATGGACGAAGCCCATAAGTCCCGTTATTCAGTACATCCTGGTTCAGATAAGATGTACCACGACTTAAGGACCACTTACTGGTGGCCTGGCATGAAAGCCCACATAGCAGCTTACGTTAGCAAATGTTTGACCTACGCAAGAGTCAAGACTGAGTATCAGAAACCAGCAGGCCTACTCCAGCAACCAGAAATCCCGAAATGGAAATGGGAACAAATTTCCATGGATTTTGTTACGGGGCTACCTAGATCCCAACGCGGGAATGACACTATTTGGGTGATAGTAGATCGATTGACTAAGTCTGCACACTTTCTGGCCATTAAGGAAACAGACAAGTTTTCTACCTTGGCAGAAATCTATTTAAAGGAGGTAGTCTCGAGGCACGGGGTGCCAACTTCCATTATTTCCGACCGAGACGCTCGTTTTACTTCCGAGTTGTGGCAAGCTATGCACAAATCCTTTGGCTCACGTTTGGACATGAGCACCGCTTACCACCCACAAACGGATGGGCAGACTGAACGCACCATCCAAACCCTGGAAGACATGCTTAGGGCATGTGTGATCGATTTTGGCAAGAACTGGGAGAAGCATCTACCGCTGGTGGAATTCTCCTACAACAACAGCTACCACACTAGTATTCAGGCGGCACCTTTTGAGGCATTGTACGGTCGTAAATGCCGATCACCTCTTTGCTGGGCGGAAGTCGGTGACAGTCAACTCACAGGCCCAGAACTGGTGGTAGATACGACGGAAAAGATTGCCCAGATCAGGCAACGCATGGCGGCAGCTCGTGACCGTCAGAAAAGCTACGCTGATAAGCGTAGGAAACCGCTAGAATTCCAGGTCGGGGACCGAGTTCTACTTAAAGTCTCACCCTGGAAGGGTGTGGTTCGTTTCGGTAAACGAGGCAAGCTGAATCCGCGATATGTTGGACCATTCGAAATTACCGAGAAAATCGGTAAGGTTGCTTATAGATTGAACCTGCCTGCAGAGCTGAGTGTTGTGCACAATGTTTTTCACGTGTCTAATCTGAAGAAGTGTCTGTCAGATGAAACACTCATAATTCCTTTCAAGGAACTCACTATTGATGAACAGCTACACTTTACTGAGGAACCGATTGAGATCACGGATCGAGAGATCAAAACCCTCAAACGTAGCCAGATACCTCTCGTGCGAGTTCGTTGGAACTCCCGACGTGGCCCAGAGTTTACCTGGGAGCGGGAAGACCAGATGAAGTCCAAGTATCCCCAGTTGTTCCCTAATGAAACCCCAGCACTGAAGCTACAACCGAATTTCGGGACGAAATTCCAAACTAACGGGGGGATGATGTGACACCCCGCTGAAACACTCTAGCTTGACAGTGGCTGCTTTAACTTTCGGGACGAAAGTTCTTAAAACTTGGGGATAATGTGACACTCTAGGTTTTTCCGAACGAACACCTCGTAATATTTTTGTGTATATATATGTTATTAAAGGAAAACGTGATCCTTTTTCATGATATGTGTTGTATATATGTATTATATATATATGTGTATGTGAGTCGAGACCATGACTCGCAACCACTCGGTTGCGAGTGGGCCACTCGGTTGCGAGTGGGCCACTCGGTTTCGAGTGGGCCTCTTGGGCCGTAACCGGTTTGGGCCGAAACCCCCTAAGCCTACCTTGAAGCCTTGTATAAATCTCCAACCTTTCCCCACTTACCTCATTTGTTGCACAAACATACCCACACTTCTTCTAGTCTCTCTCACTAGAAAACCCTCAACAACACCACTTTCTCTCCCAACTTTCGGTTCAAGCTCAAGGATCTCGGACAAGAAACTCGGTCAAGACCATCATCATTCGGACACTCTACTTTCTCGGTTCCTTTCCTTTGTTTCGGCTCCTTCTTCATAACCGGTTAGTGTTCTATGGTGTGTAATGGATGCCTTGTATGTTTGATGAATGAAATGTTTATGAACTAGAAAATGCTTGGTTAGTAGTGTTATGCATGATCCTTGAAGTGATTTGTGGGTTTAATGATGTGGGTAAATCATTATGTGATAACATTTGATAGCATGATTCAAAATGGCTAGAATGATATTTTAGGAATTATGATAAATCAACCAAATTCATGTTTGATGTTACAAAAGTATGTTTCTCTTATTTTCTTGCATAATGATCTTGTTAAAGCATGTGTTGGGACTCATAAAATGCATGTTTATAATTACTTTGTGTGAATGAGAAAACCCTAGAATGTTGAATATGGATGAACTTGTTGAATGATAGTTGAAGATGTGAAAACCCTTATGATTTGATCCATTTTACTAATAGACAGATTAGGAAAACTTGTTTCTTAAACCTCATTGGTTGTTTCCCGATTTGGGCCTGATGCCTTGTACTAATTAGCCTGACTAAGTCTGAACCTACACGTGAACATGAAAAGGACAGCATTACGACTCGCAACCACACAGTTGCGACTCGTAACCATAGCATGACAACTCGCAACCACAGCGGTTGCGACTCGTAACCATGGCGTAACAACTCGAGACCACGCAGTTGCGACTCGCAACCACAGCGTGACAAGCCGAAACCTCATGGTTGCGACTCGAGACCACCTGGTTGCGACTGGGCTGTCCACTTTGGTTATTGGGCCATAATGTGTTTAATATGGGCTACCTGTTGACTGATCTACGTGTTACTGTTTGAGTGTGTAAATGTTAAGGCCGGCCCAATAACCCACTGTCTGATTGCATGCGTGATACGTGGTAGTTATGTGTAAGTTTTTACGTGAATGCTTGTACACCGAACCTGACCTATACCGGTAACCATGTTAGGACGTGGTGACCAACGTGTTTGACAAAGTAACCTAATCTGCCGAGCAACCCAAGGTGAGTTCACACTAAAAGCATGCGTCCCGCGGAGGGACACGAACAAACTACCAATTTTGGGAAAAACACTTTTGACCCATTACTCCGGGGGAAATCAGAATGGGTAATTACTATCTCCGGGGGAGATACGTTTGGATATTATTTATAAATCACAACTAGCCATGCTAAACGAAACTCTATCACTTTAAGTCCCTGCTTACAGTACCGATTAATCGCCGGGGGCGAACGGGTTATTAGTTGATAGCGCTATTAGGCTTGACAACCTCACACCGTGACCGGGGGGATCGGGCGTGAACTAGTAGACCTTGCAACATGGTCAATGACGATAGACATTGACTCGGGGCACAACAACATTCCGTCAACAGTTTCGGTATCTACAGTTTAGTGAGCTTACAGATGGGGTAGCTCCCCACAACGTGATTATAAATGCTTTATCTAAACAACCTAAGTTTTTGGTAAACTAAAACTGGGCAACTAGTGAACTCACTCAGCATTATTGTTGACCCCTTACTGCATGCTTTGCAGGTAACCAGTGACTCAGGAGCTGCTGCTTGGGGATGTGTAGTGTTCGTCAAACCCGTGTGTTGGGTTTAACTATCTTGAACTAAGGACTATCTTTAAAACTTTTTGGTTTATGCTTCCGCTGTTTTGTTAAACTAATCATCGAACTTAAACTGCAATGTTGCTAACTACTTTGAATAATAAATATTTCATATATTAAATCAATGCTCAGTATGATTAGTGGCTGGATCCTGGTCAGTCACGCCTCCAAGCGGTGGTGTCCGCATGTGGATTTTGGGGGTGTGACACATTGCTGTTAACTGCCAATACTGGAGTTATGAGACCAGGAGGTGATTTAACTGCAACATCAAAGGTCACATTGCCCGAGATTGCCCAAGGAGATCGCATGAAAGATTGAGGGCCAATTCTCAGAAAATGGCAAAGAAGAAACCAGTCGTTGTCAAGCCCAAAGAATTAAAAGTTTCGGGCCAAAACGTCAAAGAACAGAAGGTCAAAGAACCTAAAGTTCAAGAAACAAAGATAAAGCTTTCTCAGGGGCAGAAAGACCGACTGAGGAAAAAGAGAAAGAAAGCCAGAGAATATCTGGAGAAGATTTTGTCCTCGGGTTCACCCGACAGATCGAAGAAGAGTGCTGATAAATCGATTCACTCGACAACTAAGTCAAGTAAACCAAATTCATCAGATACAAATCTGAGGACGAAAAAGGAAAAGAAGAAGGTAACATTTTGTGGCGATGAATCTGGCTCATCAAAGTCAGACAAGCCACAGTCAGGCAATGATTCTAGTATGGTAAAACCAGAAGAGCCATGTGTTGAGGTAAAAGTCGAGAATTCTAGTTTAACAATGGATGAGAAAAACTTTCCACCATTGTTGAAGAAGAATTCAAAATCACCTAAGGCTGGTCAGGCTTGGGTGAAATTATTCAAATAGAAAAAACCTGACTTGCCGGAGCTCCCAGGTTGGTAAGCGTGGAGCATGAATCGGCATCTTTCTTGAATTTAATTCGGTAACGTCAATCATATAAACGGTAAAGAGGTTTGTTTATGTTTGTTGATGTTTTATAACTGGTACAGAGGTTTCTGAACTGATAATGGTAAATCAAGGACATTAATTTGTACTTGTATTTTCCTACATTGGTCGAAAGACAAGATGATGAACCACAACCCCGAACATTTGTTGGATATTCCTACAAATGGTAACCTACAAGTGGTAAAATCTATCAAACTTATTTTCCGGAAAAACCATTTTGATTAAAACAAACTTAAGTGTTTTGAAATTTAAATGGGAAAATAGTTTGTTGTGAGGGGGAGTTCTGATTGTTTACGCCAAAGTGGATGGAGAATTGAAGTAATTCTCATCATGTTGTCAATTTTGTACAGTTTGTTTCAAATTTTCCCAGAAAATCAAAATTGAAACATATTTTGATTTTAGGGGGAGTAAAATTTTAAAAAAATTAGAAAATTTGAAAATGTCAAAAACATTAAAAATTTAAAAATGAGTTTTGTTGCGTAAAAAGAGGAAATGATAGTAAATCAGTGGACTATCACAGCACGCTAAAGAAATGTAATGCAAAATGTGATAAACGGTCTCACTGATGATGTGCCGATAGGTTTTTGTACATTTAGTAAATTTATTCGGGATATAAACCTAAAATTTCAAACTTGTGAAATTTGTGGGGAACACTACTTGGATATATAGGTAACCCCTGAAATCTCGTTTGAAAGGTCTCGTATTCTGATATACTAGGTGTTTATACTCTATAATGTCTGGGGTATTATTCCGGGACTTCTGTTGAACGGTAGTTCTGACCTAGTCCTTGGCTAATACTTTCCGCAAAATGCTTGAAATATAGCATAAAGCCCTCAGTTGATTAGACAATAAAATTGATAATCATCTGTTGTAGCTGAAAAGATCCTCTAAAGGGGACACACTGCTAAGTCGAAGCTGATATCTCTCTGCTGAACGGAAGTTCTGACCTGAGATCCCTCAGTTCTCGCATTTTTCCCCTAATTTATGTACAGGCATCATTGTAGTGTTCATACCTGTAAGACTGAATATTGGGATTTTGGATACGGGAGTATATTCAAGAGGTGGGACACATGAATTGAACTAAGTTCATAAAACAACTAAATAGTATCCTGAATAGATTGAAAATTGTATGGAAATTTAAGAGGACAATTATATCGTCAATCTACGTGAATCGTTTAGAACTTAAAACGATTAAAAGCTTAACGGTGCTTGTGATGTGTTTCAAAATCTGATATGATCCTCTTGCACAAACTCACAAAAATATGTTTGTACATATTTCATTTCTGCATTTAATTTTTGTCTTTGCATTTTACGTTTTATATTTTTGAAAAATCCAAAAAGATTTTAGACAACTGATGGTGAAGAGCTGATTTTCAAAATCTCAAAGGCTAAACTTGATGAACAATCAGGTTGGTTAAGTGGTTTGAAATGTTTAAAATGATTCATTAGGTTGAATCGGAAATTGAAATGTTTCAAATTTGTGATCTGTGTATAATTGTAAATATTCTCATATGTTTAGTTGATTCATTAAGTTGAATCACAACTTTATTTGTTTGTGATAGAGTGTTTGAGATGTATGCAGGTGATGCAGATGATGAGCTGAATAGAGAAAAGCCAGGAGATAATTTCTATGGTGGTAACAAATCCCAGACAACTATCCTAGCAGGATGATAGGGGGAGTCTGATGAAAGTTATAGCCAAAGAAAGAAAGATCCAGGCAGAATCATTGAAGAAGACCAAACTATATCCGAGAATGTCATGGTGAAGACTCTCACTGAAGATTCCGTCAACATTCAAGGGGGAGTCTGTTGGTGCAGTTGTCTGTCGACTACATCTTCGTTCGAGTCTTAGAATAGGATTGATTGTAAAATGTACGATATACGAGTAATTGTGTGAATTGTATAGATTTAGGTTGTTTGGATCGCTCATAGTCCATTAAGTTTAGGGTCGCTCGAATGGTAAACAGCCTGGATCGCTCGTACAGCAACTATGTTGGATCGCTCGAGTAGTAATTGGCTGGACCGCTCGTATGACACCTGATGGACCGCTCGTGTGTCATGTCTGGGCCGCTTATTGGGCCTGTCCAATAAGCGGTCCCAAAGCCCTATATATACATGATGAGCGATTTCAGTTATAACAGTTAGAACGGTTGGAGAAAACGTGCCGAAGTGCTGCCGGTGCGAGATTTGAAGTGTAGTCAGCGTCAAATCAATAAAACAAGTAGTTAAAGTGATCTGCGTGCTATTTCTACCTTAGTTTCTTGTTATTCCGCACCTGAAACCAAGGAGAAAGCCTCTGAACGACTCGTTTGGGTCAGAATACGATCCTACAATATTGCATTAGTAAAAAAAAAATTTAAATTTAAATTAAAAGTTTGGTTCATACCGACTATCGGGCAAGTAGAGGCCTTAACAAACGCCATAGCTAGCGCCTCCTCTTCTACTTTCGTCCAAGGTCTCCCCTTTGCTCTCGGTTTTGGCACGGTTTCGGGTTCAACCTTCTTTCCCTTCCCCTTGTTTTTTTTGTGCGTGAGCTCTTGCGGTGGCGATTCGGGGACGACTTCTTCATCATCATCGTCAAGTTGAACCGGGGGTTGCGACTGGAGTTGTTCAAACGTGTTACGTTGCATGATTTGTTGGAGCGCTTGGTATTGTTGAACTTGTTGAAGTTGAGACATTTGTGAGAAGGCGTTGGGTGTTTGTTGGAAACCCGAAAACGGAAATTGTGAAGCCCCCCACGAAGGATCCATAGTCGGAGTGTAAGCGGGACTCGAAAAAAAATTAGGTTGGTTCGGATTGGGATTATTCGGGTTGGGGTTGTTTGGGTTGGGGTTGTTTGGGTTGAATGGATTCATGATTGGGAGAGAATGTTATAAAAAATATGGAGTGTTTTTATAAAAAAGGAAGAGAATTGGAGAAGAATGGGAGTAGAATGGGAGAGAATGGTATAAAAAAGGATGAGATTGTGGTATTTATTTAAAATGAAAATGATTTTTTTTATTAAAAAAACCGTTATCAAACGGCTATATATTCAAAAGGTGGATCGGTGGACCCGGCTGTGGGTCGCCGGGTGTGACGGGCCGAGCCCCAGGGGGCGGTGTGGGGGTCCGGCGCCGGGCCTAGCCAGGCATCAGCCGGCCCCCATACCTTCTAGTCTAAGGACACACTAGCACATCCTTAAACCTACTTCTAAATATATATCATTTAGCCATTAAGGTGTAGAATAGGTGGAGGTCATGAGTTCAATCCCCATAACATGCAAGTTTAGACATTAAAAAAAATATGTATCATTTATTCATCATAGACTTGATCTCTTACTATTTGAGCGGGACATCATTTTCAACACCTTGATACCATTAAATCAGCTTTTAGTTACATTTAGTATATTATTGGTAAAATCAAATTTTAATAATTAGTTCCTTCGTTGTCTCAAATCTATAAGACTAGACGGTATGGAGCCCCGTCGCCGCCCCAAACTCCCCACCCCCCATGCCCGTCGCCGCCCCAATCCCGGCAACATCGGCTCCCACCAGCCGAACTCGACGCTCCCACCTCCTCTCTCATTCTCTCACATATACCTATACATACATACATACATATATATATATATATATATATACAAAGAGGTTCATCCCCCACCCCCTTAGGTCCATCACCCTCAAACCCTTCCTACGTGGCGGCCCATCCTCTTGAGGATGGGGCTCTCCATACCCTCTCGTCTAAATGAATTTTAATATTTAGGTTACTTGATTGTTTTAAAATCTTTGCACTGAATGTATAACAGAATCACAGTTACAAAAAGAGAAAACCGGGTAGACAAAAATGATACAATCTTTCTATACTAATAAATGAAAATATTTTTTGGGCAAAATCTATAATGGAATCACAATTATAAAAAGAGAAAATCAGTTAGACAAATGATACAATCTTCCTATCTTCCTATATACTAGTAAATGAAAAAAAAAAAAATTGGACACGTGTCACTTTTTAGTGTTTTCTCACCTTATTTTCATATTATCTCTCATATTAAATAATAAAAATTTTAAACGAAAGAAAAGATAGGAATAAATATTTGTTTTTCTGTAAATGATTTTAAACAAAAATTTAGATAAGGATAAACGTTTGTTTTTTATACAATCATAAAGTTATATCCCGAGCATTATAAGTAGAGATATATGTACTTTGGAGTTCGGGGATTGAAATTATGGTAAATTAGGAATCAAAGGTTCCCCTTTGATAATTGTATTATTGTTTTTTTTCATTAGAATAAATAATTATTCTAGGTCTGGGGCATATGCATCTATCAAATTATACGTGTTTTAGATGCATTGCTATAGTGGTTTAAATTCACCTTTATATTCGCACAATTATTTCAAATGTCAAATCTAGACAATTTAGTTTCACTTTTGTAAAGTTAGACGTACTGTTATAATTGGTTTAAACCCATCATTTATCGCACATTGCATTAACATTTAGAAAGAACACTATTTTTTAATATAACAATTCTATACTCCATTCGAAGAGAATTTAATTCTAGATTTTACGGTATAATTCATAAAAATGACGAAATATATAAAAACGTGGGGATCGATCTCCACCCTTTTGTACTGTAAACTCTCTTGAATACAAATTTGAAACGAGTGTTTTATGAATGAAATAAACAAATGTGGCACCCGAGGAAAATCCACAGTCATCCTAATTTAACACCTTGCCGCTTTGTGTTACTGATCAAATTTCGGGACGAAATTTCTTTCAAGTTGGGAATGATGTGACAACCTGAACTTTCGAGGTTGGCTTTACCAAACTTCATGACCTGTTACTTGTAACCGTTTCATTTTAAGGTGTGTTCTTGTTAGCAAATAAATTGTTTTGAATAATTGGATGAACCTAGTTACACACTTCACTGAGTTGCACAACACGCTAGTGATCGTACACCTTTCCATGGATGGGTTGTCCATCGGCCCGGATCCTTATGGGCCCGAACTAAAGCCAAGCTGGGTTCGGCCCACTTGTTCCAAGTGTTTACATGCACATCGAAGTTAGAACAGTCTTCACATTTGTGCAAACACAAGAAAAGCAAACCCTAGCATCCTTCCTTCCCCTCATGATCGGCGGTATCCATCCCCATCTTCGAAGCCTTCTCTCTCTCGGACTAGCACATCCCTTACGTTCTTTCGGTTAGTAAAACACTCTCGTCTGGTTTACTTTTCATGTGTTCTTGATTATGTGTTTAAGTGTGATTAATGTTAGTATGCCATTCCTTTGTTTTAGTTGATGATTCTTGATGATGTAGAATACGTGTGTATGTTCGGGGTATGCGTTCTCGATCATGTGCGGCTTGCCTTTTTGTTGATTGTTATCGATGGATTCTAATTAGATTGAAAATAAGGTTCACCGATTTGTTAGACATGCGCAGGAATTGGTGATTAGAATTAATGATTTGAATAGATTGATAATCAATGAATTGTTAAACTGATTCGATGTGGCTGGTAAATGAAAAACTGATTTAGGTGTTTTGAGAAATCCGTATGTGATGGTTCAACTAGATCTTGAAGCCGGTGATGGTTGATAATCATTGTGTTCCAAGAAATTCGTATTTGCTAGACATGTGCTTATGGTAGTTATGAGATAATTATGTTGTTTGATCTTCATGAAAAGAGAAACTGTTAATGATTAATGTTTGCGAGAATTAGGGAAGTAATGATAGAAACTTGTAATTGAATAATAGAAACTTGTAACAAATTGCCAATAATTCACGGCATTAATTGGCACCACACGCACACACACTTGTGCGATCGCACAATATGGATCAGTCGCACAATATGGTTGCAATCGCACAAGGGTACTGAATCGCACAACACATCATTGGGTTAGTCTGTTGGGCCGTAGACTATTGGGCTGGGTAACATAGCTGATCGCACAACCCAGTCTTGATAGCACAAGTAAGGTCTGATCGTACAAGCCAGTCTTGGTCGCACAAGCTCACGTGGATTGAATGAAGGTTGGGCCTTGCTCGTCGGTTGAATCGCACAAGTAGATTGGGCCGTGGCCCAGTGTGGGCCGCATAATCCACTCGAATCGCACAAGGCCATTCGGGTCGCACAAGACGTGTGGGCCCGAATGCTTGGGCCGTACATGGTTTTGTTTAATGTTTGGACTGTTATGTGATACGTGTATATGGACTTGCATGTTAGTTTGTATGTCGTGAAATGTGAAGCTTGTGATATGAACCTGTGAACGTGCTAAACATCTGATATGTGTTACTAGATGAGTTGCATGGAGTGCAATGTGATAATTATGTGATAGTATAGCATATGTTACCGTTGGATCTCATGAACGACTGTTATAATTCATATGATGATGTGTGTATACTACTTGTGTAATGTGAATGTGGAATATGTGATGCATGTATATACGAAACTGACTGTCTTTGGTAACCTCGGTAGGGTTTGGTTAACCAACTTGGAACGGGTAATGTAATTAGTCATACCGAGCAAATCTAAGGTGAGTTCACTGCTCTTTTTCCAAGCATGCGTCCCGAGGAGGGACATCTAGTAATCGTTCCGGGGAGGAACGTCGGGTTATTGGGATGTTGGTTATTACACTCATTTCTATCATTAAGTCTCCTTAAATCTACCGATTAGTTGCCGGGGAGGCAACGGGGTTATTAGTTGATAGCGCTATTAGGTTTGGCACCCTCACACCGTACCGGGGAAGACGGTCGTGAACTAATTACCTTAACCACTTGACCAATGTGTGATAAAGCATTGGGGTTTGGGCAAATAAATCTAGAGCCATCTGCGGTAATCGAGTTAATAACAAAATCAAATCATTGAGATGTTTTATACGTATATCTGGTAACTAAAACGTGTTAACAAACTTTGAACTCACCAGCGTCGTCTGACACACTTGTCTGCATGCTTGCAGGTCTATAGGGTTATAGCATTGGAACTTGCTGTTTGGGAGGCTGGAGTGGTCATGGGTCGGGTTACATGGAATCGCAAGACAAGTCTATTGGTTTTCGTACATATGGTTTATGAAACACTTAACAAATGATTTATGCTTCCGCTGTACATGTTTAAATACATTTACTGTTTTGTAATACTTTATGTTAATGAATGAAAGTTTTTATTTAAAATCTTGTTATGAGTTCAATGTGATTAGTGGCTAGATCTTGGTACGTCACACGCCTCGCGGAGGATTCCGCACGAGGTATTTTGGGGGTGTGACAACAAATAAGCATGAAGGTGCATAAAAGTAATTAAAATCATTATATCTTATAATTTGAGTATATCATAAAAATAGGATTCAACCCATGTAATAGATGTGTTTTTTACCTAATAATAAATAAAATAACAAACTAAAATGTTTTAATAAGTAAATACTACATCAAAGTTCATTTTTAAAAGATACATCTTGATAATTGTATGTGTTAACATATGACGTTATATTTTTATTCAACACGTGCAATACACGAGTTTTTTTTTAAAGTTATATCTTTTTTATTTTTTATTATATAAAATTACATTTATACAGTCCGTGTAATACACAGAGTTCAGGGTTCAAACCTAGTATTCAATATACAAACTTTCACAAAACTTACTTTTATATGATCAATTTGAATTTTACTACCTTAGAACTAACATAGCCGGTTAAAAATCTAAGAAATATATATTACAATTACAATGAAATAACTTGCGTCCATTAGTCAAGAATCCAGATGATGAAATACATAGTTCGATAATTGGAATAAACCATCTTTTATTGTTTTTCAAATCATCATTCTGTTGAGATATATGCGTCCATTAACTAAGTTATGCAATTTCTAACTAGCCTCTTGCACAAAAGTGTAGGGTAAAATAACCTGCATCAAAGCATGAAGTGATCCGACCCCTCATTAGGCTGAACGGTATGTTTCGTGAAGGGGGTCGTGGAAGTGATGTGACATCGTGGCAATTGGCAAACACCGCCCTCTATCAGTGAAAGTGAAGTGTGAAGGTAGAGGAATTCTCCACAATGCTCACGAGACATATTTGAGTTAAACCGTTATAAATAATTAGAAAATGAGGGGATAGTGGCCACACCTCTGGATAGTAGAGGAGAGAGATAATGGAAGAGGAAGCTGACGTGATGCCATGGTGAAAAATAACGATGAGTGTTCACTAGTGAATCAAACCCAGCAGCCTTGGACCCTTCACAAACGCCCCTTTTTTTGAATGGCCAACGAGACCTTCAAATGGGCTACTGACGAAATTCACCATATAAGGATACACTCGCCTTCGAGCTGGGAAAACCCCTCACCTAGCGCTGAAGCCTGTTAACACTAGCCCGAAAGCACGATAGTGCGGAGAGGTAAAACTCGCTTAGTACAAGGATCGAACTAGCGATCGCCGTGTTTCGGCTAGTCTCCCATTATCACCAAGTGCCGCCGAAACTAAATGTAAAGACATAAATCAAACCTAAATCACTTGAAACATTAGGTTCCTCACTTACCACTCAACCGCACCTCATCGGCCACAAACGCCCTTTTTAATTTCCAATTCACTCAATTTTTTTTTTTTGTTTTTTTTTTTCTGGTAGTGTCTTGCAGCCGTGCAGGTTAGCTCAATGGGATTCCAAGTTAACCCCTGGGGACCTCTCTAGACACCTTCTCCCTCTCTCTTGGTTCTTGCTTATTTAAAAGAACCCTTTTCTGCCCCCCTCTTTTCTCTCTCTACACTTCCTTTTTGGGTTCTTGGGACCGTAGACCTCACGCTCGCCTTCACTTCAATGGCTTCTTGGAGATTAATGGCAGCCCTCCTTCTTCACCTTCTACCCTTAGCTGCCATGGCTGCTCAAGGTCAACTCAACAACCTCTTTCTTTAAATCTTTCATATTTTTCTTGTATTTCTTCAACATTTTAGACTTTAAAAATCAAATCTTTTTGCATTTTTTACTAGTTTAGTACCCAAGATTCAATTTTTCACATACCCTTTTGTTTATTTTATAATCTTGGTTTAAGGTTTAGTTGATATTATAGATGTTATTATTAGGGTTTATGATGGTGGCAAAGATAGGGAAAAAGAAAAAAAAAAAGAAAAAAAAACATGAACCCAGAAACCACATTGTGTTCATACTTATTTTTGTTAATCTTGTTATGACAGCACAACACAACTACTCAAGTACAACTCATTTCATCTGAAATCAACATGTTTCACTTTAATATTATTTATTATTATTTTTTCTTTATTTTTACTAGTTTTGTGGTCAAAAACACTTTTTTCTGATACCCTTTTGCTTATTTAATATTCTTAACCCACAAAGTTTGGTTGTCATTACATACATTATAAATCAGGGGTGTTTATATTTGTTTATATTAGTAAGATTTTAAGGGGTCAAAGATTTACATTGTGTTACTAAGCCCTAAACCCTAATTTTTTTTTTTTTTTTTTTTGTTGTATTTTTGTTTGGTGCAAATGAGTAAAGTTTTGATTTTTACATTTTTTAGTGGAAGAAAGTTCTGGATTTCATATGCTTTTTAATGTATTGAACATGAAAGTAGTAATAAGAGGACTATGAAAGATTCCATTTGGGTCCATTTAGGTCAACTTTGAAGGGTATTATTGTCATTTTCTTAGGTTATAGAGACATAAGATCTTAGTACAAGGTTATCATTTTTCATATAGAATTGTCAAAACCCGTCCTTGTCTCTGAAAAAACTAGCATTTGTCCATTCTATTTGTACAAGAAATACATTTTTTTTATTTAAATAAGGAATAATGGATTTTAATAATCCAAACTTTTAGTCGTTGGCCGGCAACGGTCCCAACTTAAAAAATAACTGGTGGTAGTCCCAACTTTTTACATATTGTAAATAAATGGACTTTTACTAAAAAGAACCTTAATTTCTTTTTGTCTCTTTATCCTTTTCGGTTTAGTAAAGGTCCATTGGTTTACATTATACGAAAAAGTTTCCGAAAAGGATAAGGAGACAAAAAGAAATTAAGGTTTTTTTAGTAAAAGTCTATTGATTTACAATATATGAAAAGTTGGGACCACCACCGGTTATTTTTGAAGTTGGGACCGTTTCCGGCCAATGACTAAAAGTTTAGATTATTAAAATCCATTATTCCTTTAAATAATGATTTTAGCTGCATGATATATATTTTTTTACTGTAAAACTGCTAAAAAATGCTATTTTTTTTTGCAAAAAAGTTTGTTATATATTTTTTTGGGTTTGTCTTTCGGATGCTTTTGTGGGATTTACTGGTTACGGTTGATTTTTTTCAGATGCTTTTGTAGGTGTGAACATAGGCACTGCCGTAACCGACATGCCGAACCCGACCCAGGTGGTGGCCCTTCTCAAGGCCCAACAAATCCGCCACGTCAGACTCTACGACGCTGACCCGGCAATGCTGACTGCTCTAGCGGGAACCGGAATCCGCGTAACCGTTTCCGTCCCAAACCAACAGCTTCTCGCCATCGGGCAGTCCAACGCCACTGCCGCCAATTGGGTTGCCCGTAACATCCTCACCCATGTCCCCGCCACCAACATCACCGCCATCTCAGTAGGCTCCGAAGTCCTCACCATCATCCCTAACGCCGCCCCGGTTTTAGTCTCCGCCCTTCAATACATCCACGCTGCCCTAACCGCCGCTAGGCTTGACTCCCGTATCAAAGTCTCCACTGCCCACTCGTCTTCGATTATTCTCGACTCGTTTCCACCGTCGCAAGCCTTCTTTAACCGCACGTGGGACCCGGTTATGGTCCCGTTGCTCAGGTTCCTACAGTCCACCGGATCATACCTCATGCTTAACGTCTACCCGTATTACGATTACATGCAATCACACGATGCAATCCCGTTAGATTACGCATTGTTCCGCCCTCTGCCGCCGAATAAAGAAGCCGTGGATTCGAACACCATGCTGCATTATACTAACGTTTTCGATGCGGTGGTAGACGCCGCCTATTTTGCAATGTCGTATTTGAACTTCACAAACATTCCGATCGTCGTAACGGAATCGGGCTGGCCCTCAAAGGGTGATTCTACCGAGCCCGATGCGACGCTTGACAACGCAAACACTTATAATAGTAATTTGATTAAACATGTTTTGAACAACACGGGGACCCCGAAACACCCTGGGGTGGCGGTGAGTACGTTCATTTACGAGCTTTACAACGAGGATGCGCGAACGGGCGCGGTGTCAGAAAAGAACTGGGGGCTGTTTGATGCAAACGGGAGACCGGTTTATGTGTTGCATTTAACGGGTTCGGGAAGTATGCTTGCTAATGACACGACGAACCAGACTTTTTGTGTGGCTAAAGACGGTGCAGACCGGAAGATGTTGCAGGCGGCTTTGGACTGGGCTTGTGGACCGGGGAAAGTTGACTGTTCGGCTATGGTTCAGGGTGCGCCCTGTTATGAGCCCGATACTGTTGTTGCACATGCCAGTTACGCTTTTGATGCTTATTATTATAAGATGGGTATGGCTGAAGGAACTTGCGATTTTAAAGGGGTCGCCACCATTACTACCACCGATCCAAGTAAGTTTGGTTTTCGACTTTTCGTGCATTAACGGTTGTACATTTCGTTATACAGGTTGTTTTTTTTAACTGATTTGTTTTGTTTGCAGGTCATGGCAGTTGCGTGTTTCCAGGAAGGTAAAATAATTCACTATGAGTAGTTAGATTTTAATCTATGCAGTTAATGCGGTAAAATATCAGATATCGGTCAAGGACCGATATTTGAGATATAGGTTATATCGGCGGGATATCGATAATTTTAATATCATGCAGAATTTATATATATAGAAATTTAACACTAATAATTCAGTGATATATCGGTTATATTGGTCAATATTGCAGATAATATTGGTACCGATTCTGTCCGATATTTTACTAGGGAACCGAGGCTGACAATTGGGTACCTGTTAAGACACGATTAGACCTGTTTGACTGAAAAATACACCCTTTGACTTTCTTAATTTTTAAAATAATTAAAATTACAATGTTAGGATCTATCATTTATTCATCTTTGTACATAAAACATAAAACTGTTTTATAAACATGAGGTAGAAAGTAGTTAAACGAGTTGTAATCATGTTTGAAACTTATGTTGTGCGCGCCGTCAGGAACCTGTTAAGACACGATTTGCCAGCCTTATTGTCTGATATAATGGTTTTCATGTTATGTTTTGTGTAGTAATGGGAGTAACGGGACGTTTATAAACGGTACATCGCTGGCTCCATCTTCGAATTCAACTTCATCAGGTAGCTCGTTATCTTTTCACACAGGCAATTCGATTTCTTGTGTGACAATTTCCGTAGTGTTACTCTTGAGCGCGGTATTCTTGTAAGCGGTCTTAAAAAGTCTGGCTCGTGATTACCGTTACCGGATATTGTTCCTCTCCAAGAAGCTTGGAAGGTAAGGGGTGGTTTGAAACTCGAAAAGAATTGTGAGATTTAGGTTTGTGGTAGGGATGAATTCGTTTGTAAATTGTAGAAACAAGCGAATCGCGATTTGATCATTGTAACCGATCATTCTTGGAGCAATTTTTTCGGTCATTTTTGAGGTTGATATTGTTAGGGAAGTAGAATGGGTGTTTGGACTTGCATTTTTGAGGTTAGTTATCTGTTGCAACTTGCAATGATTGGTTTTTAATGTTTAGACAAGTATCTTATGCTTAAAAACATGCTTATGGTGTGCGGTCGCGTACCATTCGGACAAATTCTCAAGTCTATGGAAGAAAAATCCTTTAACAAATAGTGTTTGGAAGCGTTCTTTGGTGCAGGGCGGACCCATGTTTTATAGGTGAAAAAATCCGATCGCACCCCTTGTAAAAAATAGTGTATTTTATAGGTTAAAAACCTGATCGCGCCCCTTGAAAATATGGTTAAACCACTTATCTGCACTTCAGAAAATAATTCTTGGGTAGTCTTTAGGTTTTATAGGGTGGTGTGTGGATTTAATGTTGTCACACTAATACTCTCAAAAGAAATTTGTTTGAATGTTATTTTTAAGTTGTTGACTTGACCCAAAAACTAGAGCTTGTAAACACATGTTCAAGTGACCAAAGTTAGCAACTTATGAGGCTGAATTTAGAACCAATTGTTATTGGTTTTTGGACGTTTTTTCAAAACTGTGTTTTAAAGTCTTGATTTTTTTTTTTTTTTACAAATTAAAAAAAAAAAATCATTTCACACGAAAAAGAGCAATTACAAAGCAATGGCAGGTAGTCGGGCAATAAGTTGCGCCTCCACCCACTTTTGAATAGAAAAACCAATTCTACTAAATACAAAGTTTGAAACCTTTAGCGACAAATATAGTCTTGAATATGTTATATCTATATCTATTTTATTTCTATACTTACTGCTTACTTAATAAATAAAGCTTAATAAATAAAAATCATATGGGACACATAAATAAAGCTTAATAAATAAAAATCATATGGGACACATGAAATAACTTTAGGTCTCCTTAATTTGTGTTATTTCGGCCCCTCTCATTTAAATAATACATTAAAAAATACACTTTTCGATAATTAATATAAATTTAATTATGGATGCTTATTATGTAATTATAAATAATTATTATATTATTAACCAAATGAAATTAATTATTGATGTTATAATTTCTTATGCCTATCAATTTCGAAAAATAAATTTGTATTATGGATGGTTAATATATATCTTACTTCTATTATGATATGTTATTATTTTGTGGACATCAATATAATCGATAAAATTTTACATTTTAGTAAGAATTTTCTAAATAAATTTGTTTTCTTTACTACTTAAAAGCTTCTTCACCAAGTTCATATTATGTAATAATACATTTACTCAACTTGCGTAACACATGAGATTCTAACCTTGTTTATTTTACAAATAACATATTGCATATCACATTTTTTCTATATGCTAATAGAATTGATTATATTTATAGCCAGATTCACTAATTGAAATTAACTTACCACCTACGGTGGATAAATGAATCAATCAAACCATCTTTTCCAATAGCCGACTTAACTTAAGCCTTTATAACGAAAACCAGTCAGTTATAAAATCAAAAAACGCGAAAAACATCAGTTATAGGTTCGGTTTTAGTCCATAACAGAACCGACCCGTGTTCACGCTAGTTTCATGTAAAAATCTTCATATCCATAGCTAAAAATAGATTAACAAAGTTAAACCAGTAGTGTCAATATGTCATACCTTATGAACAATAAGATGAGTCAACAAAAGGGTCATTAAGGTACAAGAAGATTAAGCTTCAAAATTCACCAAAGTACAACTACCATTACATCTATAGAATTAGAAACAAAAGGGCCATTAAGCCCAAGGAAATTGTTAATGGGCCATGGGCTCAACACTAGTCTTGAAAAGGAGAACATAAACTTTGTTGATAGAAAAATACAAGAAGCCTCCTACCGAATGTGTCACATATGACCCAAAGTTGGTCCCCACAATGCAGTGCCACGCTGGACCATATGACGTGTCAAATTCCTATAAATAATAAATACAAGTATAAGTGTTTCTTTTTCCTTTTATAAAGAAAAAATAAAGACAAAAACCATAAAATAAAAACAATTGAAAGTAAAAAAAAATGCTATAATTTACATGAGATGGTAAAATAAGGAAAAATAAAGACAAAGCCATAAAATAAAAACAACTGAAAGTAAAAAAAAACATGCTATAATTTACATGAGATGGTAAAAAAAAAGAAAAATAAAGACAAAACCATAAAATAAAAACAATTGAAAGTAAAAAAAAATATGCTACAATTTACATGAGATGGTAAAATAAGGAAAAATAAAGACAAAACCATAAAATAAAAACAACTGAAAGTAAAAAAAAATAATAATGCTATAATTTACATTTTTTTTTGAACGGTGCTATAATTTACATGGGATGGTAAAATCTCAACTCCCCAATTAAGAATGTAAATAAAGTCAAAGTCATCATAATTCCTGAATATAGTAAAAAACATGTTATGCAACAATCAATTTCTATGTACATTAAAAGCATGCATTTGAAGGAAAAACATATGATCATGTTTGTTAGACATTAACGGTAGTTATAACTAACATACTTACAATTATAGTAAAAAAGTTTAACTTTGTCTCTAGTTGCACAAAAATAAACTTCATAAGTGTATTTTTACTCCTCAATGTTCATTCATAGTTTTCTTTTTGTAACAAAAAGAATCACGAACAAAGTTCATGTATAAATTTTATTTTCGTAGATTGTCATATTTCCTTCAATAGCACAATTTTATTTATCGATTTTTTTGCGCTTATAAGAAACTTTTTCGAGCATGTATTTTTTTACATAAACAAAACTTTTTTAAGAATATTGAATTTTACAAAGTAAAAGTGAATTAGTATTGTATATATAAAATGCATTATTACAAATCATGAATAGAAAGCATATGCTTGAAACCTTTAAACATATTGCATGATTATAAAGATAAAATACTACCATAAAATATAGTAATATATGTTGTTTTATGTTATATTAATCCATAAATCTTTTTCATCAAAAAGAAGTAAAAGATTGGAAAGTGTTTTGGTCATATTGTACCAAGAACTTGATGGGAACATCTCCATGAAAAGCTGCACACTGTCCAACATACCTTGTCCATACTCAAATTAAACCAGCAACTTGACAATAAAACAATGATTTAAGATACAATTTTGCTAAATGAATATAACATCAGTTGCAAGTTTTGTGTGATTGCACCATGATAGTTGTCAAAAATTATTTGGTATACTGAAGACCTATTTTTATATTTGGTTACTTTGTTCAATCTTCTAAAAAAACATTTATACATTAATAAAAAATCAAATGTACATATGCTTTACTTCATCTAAACATATGGCTTAAGACGCCTGGTACAAATGTGGAAAGACATATTTTGTCCTGGTTGATATTCTAATAAATAATTAAATACTGTTTTAGAGTATCTACAAAAATAAACATTCAATGGAAAATCTTATCTTTGTTAAATAAATAAAGTCAAAACTCTTCTTTATAATCATTTTATGTAAAATTTAAACATAAGACTCCAAGTATAATAGTGAATAGAATCTCATAAAATTACAAAAAAAAAAAAGAGACAAGCAAATGAATCTGACACCAAAAGAAAACAATTTTGACTACCTACTTTGGAATTTTTCTGTTTGTCCCCTTTTTCTTTAAAACAGAAAAATGAAAAGATCAAAATTTTGCCATGTTTAATAGATTTTGTTTGATTTTCTAGAAAAATTCCAACCCTAACAGGAGTTTGTTTATTTTCTGCATAAATGATAAACATTAACGAGTACAAAAAAATCCAAATTATTTGCATAACGATACTATGTTTCTTCAAAGAAACTAACCAAACAAAGCAAATGATGCAGAAGACAGATGATTAAAAATTGGGGGAAAAAAGTCTCTTTCTTAATTGAACAAGATTAATCAAACAACCAAATAATATTATAAAATGATTAGAAAATTTAATCTACAAAAAGCTTTCTTTCTTAGGGGCGTTTGGCAATTACTAATTAGCATTGTGTACCAATTAATATGAAATAACCATAATTTGATACTTGTAGCAACACATAACTTTATAAGATAGTGTTTTGATATGATCATTGTTTGAAAATTACCCACATTATTCAAGAATCTACATGTAAAATACAAAGATTATTCTTTAATACCCAAAACCCTTAAATTGCAAAAAAAAAAAAAAAAAAAAAAAAAAAAAAAAAAAACCTCTCATCTCCAAATAATCTTTCACCAAAAACAAACATGAACACTTAAATTTCAAAGATTTTGCAAACCCAAACACCCCTTAAACCCTGAAACAACATATGCAAGATTCTTGCTAGCAAATGAACAAAACTCTAACCAACCCAACCCACAACCAAGAACAAAAAAATAAATAAAAAGATCAAAACTTTAAACTAAATAAATTAAAAAAAAGTAAAAAATATGATTACCTTCTTAAGGGCAAGTGCAAGACGTTTGCTATCAATCTTGATCCCATTTCCTGTAGAAGCAATATGATGTTTTGCACATTCAAAAGCTTTGTTCTGCAACACAATGGACATATCAGAAGCTTTGACTTTGATATTGAGTTGTTGATGGAGGTTTTGTTGATCAGTAGCTTTCTTTTTCTGTATTAAATTGCTCAAGAACTTGCTTCTTCTTTCTAGCTCTTTTTCTGCTTCCTCCATAGCCTCATCCCTTGGTTTTTGATCTCTAAATTTGTGGTTTTTGAGTTCAATTTTGGTTTTCAAGAAATGGGTTTTTTGTGGTGTTGCTTTTTTTCTTCAGCTTTTTGTAATGAGTAAAAACTGAAAAGTTGGGTACGGTGATGAGGTGGGGGCTAATTTCATTACTCTTTGGTTTGGTTTCTACATTTTATATTTTCATGGTGATATATAATTTTTTTTAATCCTCAACGAATATTTCGAATGTGATACTAGCGAAATCCACTACATTGGGATATATCTGCCTTCGAACCGGGTAAAACTCTCACCTAGGGCTGAAGCCCATGAACACTCGCCCATAGGCACGGTAGTGCGGTGAGAGAAACCCGCTCAGTTAAAGGATCGAACTAGCGATCTCCACCTATTCGCCTAGTCTCCCATCATCACCAGATGCTGCAGAAAATAATGGGGAGGGCAGGAATCGAACCCGAGTCCCTTAGAACACCAAGTCTCTTGCTTACCACTCTACAACCACCTATTTTTTTTAATAATATGATTCGTGCCCATGACTTTATAGCCTAGTGGCATCTTGGAGGTGAGATAAAACTTTAGGACCAATAGGTCATGCGTTCGATTCTCACAAGGGGGGTTTTCCCATATTTATTGGGTTTCCTCCTGAATTGGTGTATAGGCATTATGCCTAGTGAAGATGGATATAATCGGGTGGTTTCGCTGGTGACACGATGATACTCCGGTGGTCCGTCAGTGATCCAAATTTGCCGTTAAAAAAATAGTAGGTTTTGTTAATTATTATTTACTTATTGAAAAGGAAAACTTTTGGGTAAAAAAATTCTTAACGGAATTTTATAATATTTTATATAGAATTCAATCCAATCATTATTGAAATCAAGTGTAAGAATCAAATACAAAATGAGTTTTAATCTATAAAATAACCTTAACGTGAGCAAGAATTTTGTTCACGAATTAATGGATTAAACCTACCTATTTAAGCAATAAATTTACGGTTTCGAAAACACTTCCCTGGAGGCCAAGATACAAGTTTGGGGTGGGGTGTAAACTCGTGAGCAAGAGCAAGAATTTCATCAATTCCATCCCGAATTAATTTCGAATTTTGACTTAACTAAAGAATCAAAGATGCATATGCATGGATAATCTCCTTGCGATCAACCCAGGTGTAAGGTTAGTGATTTTTTGTGTATAGACATGATTTGAACTTGTTTATGGACATGAATGATTGGTTAGTCATCGTCTATAACAATCGATTAGCTTTTATATGTTATGTGTAACAACTGTCACTAAAATCCATAATTAGGATGGTAATTAGCTATTAAGGAAACCTTAATTGAGAAACCCAAGTAATTCCGCATAAACCCTAAAATTTTCATAACCATCGGAATCAGGATCAGGGCCCCTAAAAACTCAGGGGGGGTGAACCCTAGTTGGTAATATCCTCACAGTTTTACGTGGGAAATAAGTTTTCAGTCGAAACCAACTCACCTAAGCTACCTGTACACGAACACACCCTATGCTAGACTAGGGCCTCTCGCGCCACGCGACACGCGCAAGGAAATCCTTCGCGTGGCGCGAGGGAGCGCATTTTCCAGATATAAATAGGGGACGTTGGCACTTGAATTTTGTTGTTCATTCGACGTCCAAATTCTCTGTAACCATCGAGTTATAGCGAATATCGTTCACAAACACACACCGATCACGAAGTGCTGCCGCAATCAGGGTAATAACTCGATCGCTATTACGATTCAACGTCCGATCGATTATAACTATCCAACGATTGTCCGAGTGCTGCTCAAATTGAGCTTGTACTTTGATTATTCGTCGTGATTTCGACTTGAATATTAGAGTGCTGTTCGAATTCGGACTATGCTCTGTTATTCGTTGTGAATCCGATTGAATTATCGAGTATTGCACTGATTAATCGTTGTGAGGGTTTAATCTCGTGAATTGACGTAACTGCTGTATTAGTTACTAACCTGCCTGTGTGTGCATTGTGTTAATTTAGGATAATCGAGGCTAATCATTTGCTCGTTAATCTGCAATGTGAGTCATTCTTCTTTTTAAATTGTTTTCTCACAGTTTGTGAGTAAGTATTACAAAACTCCAAGTTATTTTCAAAGTTATAATTACAGGGATTAAGTCTATGTAATCACCATATTACAGCCGGTGTGTGGGGTTTTGTATACATTACTTATTTCCCGTCACACTTGGACAAACGGGTGGCCAAGGGGTGATCTGACCACAGTCACAGACACCATTGGACAAATGGGCTAGCCAATGGTTGGTCGAGTGACAAATACTGTGGGTAGTTGGTTTGATATCAGAAACATTGTAATTCCCCTTAATACTGTAATTTATAACTAACGGGTCGTTTTTAGAAAACAGAATGATTCACTCAATATTTCCCCGCTGACAAAACCTTTTTCAAACATGTTTCAGGTGATCTGTGTGATCCAGAAAAAGTGCAGTAAAGCACTACAAGCTCAAAGAAGTGGCTCATTGTGAATAAATAAATAAAACATGTTTTGGAAAATAATGATTTCTGTGTGAAATCAACTGATTGTAAATTATGGGATTTTATCCCTAAAAACTTTGTGTAATATATTAAAACGAGCATTTTACGGTGAAAAAATCCTGTAATAAAAGACTTCCGCTGCCGCATAAATTAAATACCACGGGTACCACTGGACTGCTCGCGGCTCCCGATTCCGTCCAGGGTGGGTCGGGGGTCGTGACAGAAGGTGGTATCAGAGCTAATAATTAATAACTATTGAGCCACTGATCGAGCCACTGATTTAAGCCTATTTACGGAATTAAGTATTTGACAAAATACTTAATCCTACTAGTTATCATTCTGTGATTATTTGTTGTATTAACTGATTATTTGTTAATTACAGTATGGGTAAACAAAAGTTGTCTGCTATTTACCACAAATTAGATATTGTATCTTTTTCTAAAAACCCAGTAAACCTAGAAGAAGGAATCTTTGTCCGCAAGGCAAACTATGAGAATCCTCTTTCCCTAGAGAAAAGGGAGTCGATACTTAAAAAAGAGTCAGGAGAAAAAGAAACCCCGAACCAAGAGAGTTAGGTTTAACCCAGAAGTCCAAGAGTTGGGTAATAGTACACCTTGGGAAGATAAAATAGACAAGAAATGGGCAAATCTCTATATGCTAGCTACTGTAGCAGAAAATGCCAATCTCTAAATAACCGATAAGTTGGGTCTAGTAAGCAAAATATCCAGTAAATAAATAAAATTCTAGTGTGTTTATTTCTGTTGTCCTTTGTATAAATTAGTATGCAATAAAACTTCAGTGTTTGTTTGTTAAACTTTGTTCCAAAGTTTTAACATTGCATTCTTGTATTTTGCATATATACTATGCAGCATGAATGAGATGTCGGAAGCATTCCAGAATCTCAACTTATATCCAGTGCCTATCGAAGTCTCTCACGACTTTACTGGTTACATTGCTGACATAGAAGAACCTGTGGAATTCAAAGCTCCACCGTTGGAAAAAGCCAAACCTAAAAAGAAAAGAAGATATGTAGGGTGGAGGAAAGTGCGCCGTAGGAAACCAACCACTAGGAGACTTCCTAAAATAGAAAATCATGTGAGCATGAACAAGGGAAAGGAAATAGAAACTGGAGAAAGTTCGAAACCACCAGAAAAGGAAATAGGAATAGATCTTAAGCAAAAGGGAATAGAAATTGGCGAAAGCTCTAAACATTCTGAGGAAATCACGTTCCAGGACGAAATAGACCGCCTACTGGATAATTGTGATGTTCTAGAGCCTATCAACGATAATCTTTTCTCTTATCCTGTTACAGCTCAATTCCCACTAAACCTAGGACCAGCTATTCCAGACCCACTAGTTCACACTAGACCATTAGGCCAATTGGAGGAATGGTGGACTAATGACTGGCAATTCCAAAATATAGTTAATAGTCCCTATAGTTTTCTCCCACAGTTTGATCCAGAACCTATCCCTAATCCGCCAATGAGCTATGAAAATTTAGCTGAGTTACGTCAGTTCGGTGAAGAACTGATAGGCACCGGGAATAGGATCCGGGAAATGGGGGAGCAGATCTCTTGGAAGTACGACGAGAGGGAGCGTCGTTACTGAAACTGCCAGTGGACCAAAAGATAGGAAGGGCTGGAAAAAGTTTGTCTGTATTATAACTAATATAGTAAAACTGATTCTGTAAAATGGGCAATAAAACCTTGTAAGATATGGTGTGTACGGAGGCATATACAATATACATTAACAAAATGAAAGTCGAGAAATCGACAATTTTGGTTATATTTGTATGTTGTAGTAATTTATGTCTTCATCTGTGCTAAATTGTTATTAATAAGTTAGACACTAATAAATTCCTACTAATTAGCAGATGGAAAACGCTAACAATGAACCAAATAATGAAGTAAATCAATCTGAGCAAGAACCGGAAGATCAATATATAACCCGACAAGATATTGAGCACTTTATCGCCCAAGGGATAGCCAATGCTATTCCAGAAATTGTGGCTGCTGTTCAGAAACCTGCCGAGCCACAATTAATTCCTAGTAAACGTATTCCAGAAGATAACGGTAGTAACAGCATAAATGGAGGCGGCAATCATGACAATCATGATCCGCAACAGGCCCCACTCCCTAAGAGAATAAAAGCTGCAACGCCTGGTTGCACTTACAAAGAATTTTTTGCTTGCAAACCCGCAGAATTTGCAGGTAATGAAGGGGCAACTGCAACACTGCGTTGGTTAGAGAAAACCGAGGCAGTAATTGCAATAAGCAAATGTGCCGAAGAGGATCAAGTGATGTATGCATCAAATCGGTTCAAAGAAGGAGCACTAGAATGGTGGAACACGGTCCTCCAGGCAAAAGGGAGAAGGATAGCCTATGCTATGAGTTGGGAAGAATTTAAGAATCTTGTAGAAAGAAAATTCTGTCCCGAATACGAGAAGGAACAAATGGCAAACAAGTTCCTGAGTCATCGTATGTTAGGTGTAGACTGTCGAGGATATACTTCGACATTCTTTGAATACGCAAGGGTGGTGCCAACACTGGCTTCGCCGGAACCGGTACTCATTTCCCGTTACATCTGGGGGTTAATTAGTGAAATCCGAAACATCGTTAAAGCTGCGAGACCTCGTACCATTGACGATGCGGTAGAATTAGCTAACACCCTAACAGATGAATTAGTACGCACAAGAGAGGAAGATCGTAAGAAAGAAATAGCTCAGAAGATTACCCAAGGGTTTCGTATGGGTAATATCAAGAAAAGAGGAACAGGGCAATCCTCATCACCTCCTTTCTGCAGAAATTGCAAAAAGAAGCATTATGGACAATGCAATATAGTTTGCAATTTTTGCAAGGCAAAAGGACATCGTGAAGAAGACTGCAGGAAGAAAACAAGAATTTGTTATAACTGCAGAGAAAGGGGACATTTTCAATCCGAATGTCCTAAGCTAGCTAAACCAGTAGACAACCAAACCAAACCAGCTGAAGGAGCAACCAAGAGAAATGCACGGGCATTCCAGCTGACCACTCAAGAGGCCGAACTCATTCCAGATGTGATAGCTGGTACGTTCCTAGTACATGACGTATTTGCAAAAGTATTATTTGACTCTGGTGCGAACCAAAGTTTTATTAATACTTCATTTTGTCAAGCTCTCAAGTTACCTTTAACCACTCTTAGGCAAATTTTCACAGTTGAAACCGCAGAAGGAAATTCTGTGAAAATAGATAAAATCTGGCAAGAAGGAAAAATAGAACTATTAGGCCATAAGTTTTCTGCAAATCTGTTACCAATGAATTTAGCCGGATTCGATGTAGTATTAGGAATGGATTGGTTAATAGCCAACCATGCACGAATCCTATGTGACAAAAATGCAGTAGAAATTCAAACCCCTACAGGAGAAGTAATTTTAATCACTGGAGATAAACCTCGAAAGCCATTGAAATTCATATCAGTAATGAAATTGGCTAGTTATTCGAGAAAGCAGGAAATGGTGTATATGATTTCAGTAATCATTAACACTAAAGATAAGGAATTTCAGGACATCCCCGTAGTCTCAGAATACCCAGACGTTTTTCCAGAAGAATTACCTGGGTTACCACCTGATAGAGAAGTAGAGTTTAGAATTCATTTAATTCCAGGTACTGCACCAATAGCTAAATCACCATATAGATTAGCACCTACCGAAATGCTAGAATTGAAAAAGCAATTAGATGAATTATTAAGCAAAGGATTCATACAACCAAGTTCATCCCCTTGGGGTGCGCCGGTACTGTTTGTGAAAAAGAAAGATGGATCGATGAGAATGTGTATCGATTATAGAGAATTGAATAAGGTTACGATTAAGAATCGATACCCACTACCTAGGATTGATGATCTTTTTGATCAACTGCAAGGAGCTAGGTATTTCTCTAAGATAGATTTAAGATCTGGATATCATCAGTTGAAGGTACAAGAAGAAGACATACCTAAAACTGCCTTCAGAACTAGGTATGGTCATTATGAGTTTACAGTCATGCCCTTTGGATTAACAAATGCTCCAGCATCATTCATGGACATGATGAATCGAATCTGTAAACCATACTTGGATAAATTTGTGATCGTTTTCATCGACGATATACTTATTTACTCCAAAAGCCAAAAAGAACATTGTGAACACTTACACGTTCTCTTAACTTTGTTAAGAAAAGAAAGGCTTTATGCCAAATTCTCGAAGTGTGAATTTTGGCTGCAAGAAGTACAATTCTTAGGTCATGTGGTAAATCATGAAGGTATCCATGTAGATCCTGCTAAGATAGAAGCAATTACAAAGTGGAAAGTCCCACAAACAGCTATGGAGATAAGAAGTTTTCTAGGCTTAGCTGGATACTATAGACGATTTATCAAAGATTTTTCTAAGATAGTCGTACCATTAACTAAGTTAACCTGTAAAGCTGCTAAGTTTGAATGGGGACCTAGACAAGAAGAAGCCTTTAAGATTTTAAAGCATCGATTGACGAATGCACCAATCTTAGCTTTACCCGAAGGAACAGAAGATTTTGAAGTATATTGTGATGCTTCAAAATTTGGCTATGGATGTGTGTTAATGCAACGCAAGAAGGTAATTGCGTATGCTTCTAGACAATTGAAAAAGCACGAAGAAAATTACACGACTCATGATTTAGAATTAGGAGCCATAATTTTTGCCCTTAAGATATGGAGACATTATCTGTATGGAAGTAAGTTTACTATTTATACAGATCATAAGAGTTTAAGATATATATTTGGGCAAAAAGAGTTAAACATGAGGCAAAGAAGATGGATGGAGATGCTAAGCGATTACGACTGTGATATCCAATATCACGAATGAAAGGCAAATGTAGTTGCAGATGCCTTAAGTCGTAAGTACCATGAGAAACAGAAACGAATCCGTGCTCTGAGGTTAAATCTACAAGTAGATTTAATGGCACAAATTAAAGAAGTTCAGAAAACAGCAATCCAAGACGATGCTGAAGGAATGAAAGATTACCTAAAAGAACTAGAACAAGGAAATGATGGAATTTGGAAATTCCATAAGAAACGAATTTGGGTACCTAAGCAAGGAGAGTTAAGAAATAAGATTTTAGAAGAAGCTCATAAATCTAGGTATACCATGCACCCAGGAAATAATAAGATGTACCAAGATTTAAGGAATAATTTCTGGTGGATAGGAATGAAAAAGGATATAGCCGAATACGTATCCAAGTGCTTAACTTGTTCACAAGTTAAAGCTGAACACCAGAAACCTTCAGGACTACTACAACAGTTAGAAAATGCCTGTATGGAAATGGGAACTCATAACAATGGATTTTGTTACCAAGTTACCCAGAACCAGAAAAGGTAATGATGCTATTTGGGTAATTGTCGATCGATTAACCAAATCAGCTCATTTCCTACCAATGAAAGAAACCTTTAGCATGGAAAGGTTAGCACAACTGTACGTGGACGAAGTAGTATCCCTACATGGAGTCCCGCTCTCCATTGTATCGGATAGAGATAGTCGTTTTACTTCTCATTTCTGGACAAGTTTTCAGAAAGCCATGGGAACTCGACTAAATCTAAGTACTGCTTATCATCCACAAACAGACGGACAGAGTGAAAGGACAATACAAACTCTAGAAGACATGCTCCGAGCATGTGTAATTGACTTTGGTGGTAATTGGGATAGCCATTTGCCATTAATTGAATTCTCCTATAACAATAGTTATCATTCAAGCATCAAAGCTGCACCATTCAAAGCACTGTACGGACGTAAGTGCAGAACTCCAGTATGTTGGGCAGAAATCGGAGAAAGTCAATTATCAGGTCCTGAAATTATACAAGAAACTACTGACAATATAACTCAGATCAAGGAAAGATTGAAAACAGCCAGAGATCGCCAGAAAAGCTATGCACACAATCGTCGCAAGCCGCTCGAATTCCAAGTAGGAGATAAAGTACTTTTAAAAGTTTCTCCTTGGAAAGGAGTAGTACGATTCGGTAAGAAAGGAAAGCTGAGTCCCAGATACGTAGGACCATTTCCAATAAGCCAACGAATAGGACCAGTTGCTTATCGTTTACAACTACCAGAAGAATTAGCTGGAGTACATGATGTATTTCATGTATCTAATCTCAAGAAATGTCTATCAGATGAGTCCCTGGTAGTACCTCTTCAAGATGTAGAGGTGAACGAAAAGTTAAAGTTTATAGAGAAACCACTACAGATCGAAGATAGAAAAGTCAAGTTTCTCAAGCACAAACGACTGGTGTTGGTCAAAGTCAAATGGAATTCAAGGAGAGGACCAGAATACACTTGGGAGCTGGAATCAGAAATGAAGCGCAAATATCCTCATTTATTCCAATAAATCTCGAGGACGAGATTTTTCTTAAGGTGGGGAGGATGTAACAACTGTCACTAAAATCCATAATTAGGATGGTAATTAGCTATTAAGGAAACCCTAATTGAGAAACCCAAGTAATTCCGCATAAACCCTAAAATTTTCATAACCATCGGAATCAGGATCAGGGCCCCTAAAAACTCAGGGGGGGTGAACCCTAGTTGGTAATATCCTCACAGTTTTACGTGGGAAATAAGTTTTCAGTCGAAACCAACTCACCTAAGCTACCTGTACACGAACACACCCTATGCTAGACTAGGGCCTCTCGCGCCACGCGACACGCGCAAGGAAATCCTTCGCGTGGCGCGAGGGAGCGCATTTTCCAGATATAAATAGGGGACGTTGGCACTTGAATTTTGTTGTTCATTCGACGTCCAAATTCTCTGTAACCATCGAGTTATAGCGAATATCGTTCACAAACACACACCGATCACGAAGTGCTGCCGCAATCAGGGTAATAACTCGATCGCTATTACGATTCAACGTCCGATCGATTATAACTATCCAACGATTGTCCGAGTGCTGCCCAAATTGAGCTTGTACTTTGATTATTCGTCGTGATTTCGACTTGAATATTAGAGTGCTGTTCGAATTCGGACTATGCTCTGTTATTCGTTGTGAATCCGATTGAATTATCGAGTATTGCACTGATTAATCGTTGTGAGGGTTTAATCTCGTGAATTGACGTAACTGCTGTATTAGTTACTAACCTGCCTGTGTGTGCATTGTGTTAATTTAGGATAATCGAGGCTAATCATTTGCTCGTTAATCTGCAATGTGAGTCATTCTTCTTTTTAAATTGTTTTCTCACAGTTTGTGAGTAAGTATTACAAAACTCCAAGTTATTTTCAAAGTTATAATTACAGGGATTAAGTCTATGTAATCACCATATTACAGCCGGTATGTGGGGTTTTGTATACATTACTTATTTCCCGTCACACTTGGACAAACGGTTGGCCAAGGGGTGATCTGACCACAGTCACAGACACCATTGGACAAATGGGCTAGCCAATGGTTGGTCGAGTGACAAATACTGTGGGTAGTTGGTTTGATATCAGAAACATTGTAATTCCCCTTAATACTGTAATTTATAACTAACGGGTCGTTTTTAGAAAACAGAATGATTCACTCAGTATTTCCCCGCTGACAAAACCTTTTTCAAACATGTTTCAGGTGATCTGTGTGATCCAGGAAAAGTGCAGTAAAGCACTACAAGCTCAAAGAAGTGGCTCATTGTGAATAAATAAATAAAACATGTTTTGGAAAATAATGATTTCTGTGTGAAATCAACTGATTGTAAATTATGGGATTTTATCCCTAAAAACTTTGTGTAATATATTAAAACGAGCATTTTACGGTGAAAAGATCCTGTAATAAAAGACTTCCGCTGCCGCATAAATTAAATACCACGGGTACCACTGGACTGCTCGCGGCTCCCAATTCCGTCCAGGGTGGGTCGAGGGTCGCGACAATTTACATGAACATTTTGTTACAATCATATTTGTTAATAAGATTACATGAACATTTTGTTACAATCATGTTTGTTAATAAGAACCATCTTATCAAAGTACCTATTATAAAAATGAATATCTTCCTAAACAAGTCGGGTTTAGATCAAATTGAGGTGTCCACACTTTAACCCGTTTATTGTTATAAACTTTTTCTTTAAAGAAAACATGTTTTATGTTATATATAACAATTTTTAAAGAAAATATGTTTATGTTATAACATAAAGTATAAACTATTACCAAAATTCTGTTCTAAAAAAGAAATGGGTTTTAGGTTTTATAGTTTAGACGTAATTGTTATATTCACATTTATTTTTTAGGTAATTTTAAAACTTTAGAGGATTAACTTGCAAAAGAATGAACAAAATATATATTCAAGTTAAATTGGTCATGTTCGAGTTTAATTGTCTAACCTAAGTTTTGAGTTTGATTCCCTAACATGTGAACATAACCCATTTAACAACCATTTGACTTCATATTAAGTTATTTGATCTCAACAATTATATGCATCAAACATCTAAATGACACTTTGATATTATTTTTGGTATTTATTTATAATTATAATGAAATTAAGAGTAAATTACAAACATCATTCATGTGGTCTGGTGTCAATCACGAATCTGGTCCATCCTAGAATTGGGCGAACATGTTCATTAATTGGGCTGGGCCATGACAGATGGATTACAGGTAAATTAATTGGGCCAGGACAGTCAATTTCACCACCAAGAATATAAATTTTTGAGTAAACTGTCAATTTGGTCCCTGAGGTTTGGTCACTTTTGCCACTTTAGTCCAAATCTCAAACCGTTTACATCTAGGTCCCTGTGGTTTCATTTTTTTTGCCATTTTGGTCCAAAAACAAAGTTAGCTCAGAATTCTAAAAAAAACCCTGATTTTTTGTCTTATTCTTAAGGGGTAAAATCGTCATCTCTGTATCTCTGCATCTCTCTCTTTCTCACTTTCCCTTTCAACCGATCCATTTCTACATCTCTCATAACCTCAACAATATGTATCACAATTTCCAAAAAAACATTTTCACCAGAATAACCTCAACAATGGTTTTAGTAACACACCTCTCGCAACGATCCGATCAAACAACTCTCCACCCTTACACAACTCCATAACCAAATGCACAGCACTATCATCTTCATAAGTATCCTTCAAACTCACAATATTAGGGTGAGGTGGCATATGCTTCATAATCTCAACCTCCCTCCTAACATCAGTACACAAATAAGTAACCCCAAATTCACCCCTACCCAATTCTCTACCAAGAACATATGTTTGTTCTATTTGATTCCCACTTGGGTTTTCTAAAACATATGGTTTATACCCATTTCCAGATGGGATTGACCCACCGTTTTCGGAATCGTTATCTGTGGTAGAGGGTACAGCACAACAATTCCCCAGTTAATATTCTGATCAAGAAACATATTCTTTAATGGGTTATCAGAAATTTGAAGATTTTATTAAAAAAAAAGATTGAATTGGGTCAAAAGGGTTATCAAGAAACAGATTCTTGAAATGGGTATACTGAAATTTTGAGAATTTATGAAAAAGATTGAAGTGGGTCAAAAGGGTTTATGTTGGATCGAATAGATCTTGAAAATGGTAAGTCTTGATTGATGAGATTTTGGGGTTTTAAAAGCAAGATATTATGAAGAATTGTGAAAAAAATTGAAGCTTGATAGACGATGATCAAAAAGCGAATCGCAAAGGGGACAAACAAGTTGGAGGTTGACTGAATAGAGAGAGGGAGGGGGTCGGGATAGTTGAGAGGAAGAAGATGAACCGGGCATACATATAATCAGGTTTGCTTTTGGACAAATGGCAAAAAAAATGAAACCACAGGGACCCAGATACAAAAGGTTTGAGATTTGGACTAAAGTGGTAAAAGTGACCAAACCTTAGGGACCAAAATGACAGTTTACTCTAAATTTTATAGTATGTTTCACATAAACTATTGTATCAAGTTATTTTATGTTATACGAATGAAATTATTATTATATTATATTATATCAATTTACATCGCTACTTTGCGCCAGTGCGCTTCTTCAATTTTAGGTTTTCACACTGAGGTTTGTTTTCTTTCATTTTTTCCCTCATCCAACTACCCACCGCCCCCTTCTTCTTCTTCTTCTTCAAAATCTAACCCTAACCCACATGAAAGTGTCTCTGGAGAGACAGAGGGGAGAAGAGATGGGAGACAGAGAGACCTCCGGCTTCCACACGGTCGCCGCGTCGCACATGCCTCCCCGGCGTCGACATGACAGACGGGTCCGCCGTACATGGTGGTGGGGTTATGTCGGTTCTCCGGCGGTTGCTAGGTTGTCCGTTGCTGTTTCTGTCCACATCAGCAGAAGTCGATGGTGACCGCAGATATGGTATCCCCAGAGTGACAAGGATGGCTTCAAGAAGCTCCGGCGAAACACCTAGGTCCGCTCCTATTCCGGCGAAGTTCCCCGTATGCTTTCCCGATTATTAAGGTAAAACCCGTTTACTTTCCGATTATACAACCCGAACCAGGTGTTTATTGCTTCATTCTTTATGTTTCAACCATGTTGGCGATAGTAAGGCATGAATTTGATCTGAGATGAGCGTATGGGGATCACAGGATGGGGAGAAGAAACTTAAATTCAAACTCACATGTTAACCAACACAATGGCGACCTCGATTCTCCTTCAGCAATCCATCAACTGCTTCATCTGCAACCACCAGGTGCTTTATCTCAATCTTCATACATGAATCTGTTAATAACTTTCGATTAAGGTTTTATTGAATGAAATTGAAGCAGTTTGGGAAGAACAACTTGGCCGCAACTAAACCTAATTTCGTGGAGAAATGTAAGAAACTTCGTGATATTAAGGCTAGAGTAGCGGTTGATGCTATGGAGACTGCTACTTCTCCTACTGCTTTTCCGTTTTTTCAGACAGAACCGAAACAAGAAGATACGCCTGCTTCTAAGGTGAAGTAACGGTTATTGTTTTACTGTTAATAAGTGCTATTCTTTTTAGACCTTTAGATCTGTATACTTGGTGTAGAGGAGATGTGTATCCATTTGTTACTTGAGTCGATCATATACCGAGGTTATAAACAAATCCATGGGACTTTTCGAGTGGTATAGAAATGATAAAAGTAATTCCAGACAAACTTCTCGAGCTGGTTATGTTGCAAATTTATATGCTCTGGGTGCTTGTGATTTAGTCGACGTTTGGATCAGGAAGTTTGGTGCTACTGAGCATATGACCTCTGATCCTACTTTAGTTGAGGGTGCGTGAGCTTATCGAGAAGAGATGGAAAAATCTGTAACATTACTCATATCGGCCATTCCACCATCATGTGTGTTATTTTAGTTTCAGGTCTTACAAAAAATCTTATGTCAGTCATGTATTGTTAAATTCTCATATCTTTGTTATGTTTTTGATGCTCTTATCACATTTATACTCACAATAGTTATGCTATGTCTACTGCTGTCACTTTCTAGGTCGCTTTGGCATTCTAGACGTTGGGTTTTCTTAACTGTTTTTGACCTTTGTGTCACCCTCCTAAGTTCACCATAGACCGTAGCTTTGGTGTGCAAGTACTGGTGATACTTATATTATATGAAGACCAATCAGGTGTTTCATTAGCATGCGAAACACAGACTGACATCCACTTCATTCGAGATGTGGTGTTAGTTCCACTGCCTCAGCTTCATTATCTGTGACTTTGCTTGATTGCTGATGTTTTGGCAATTCAGTCGACCCCAACATTTTGCTTGCGAGTGTGTTGATTAGGGTTCAAGAGGTGGCGTGCAGAAACACATTCCGACGAACGCTCCGGTTACGGCGAAGATCCAGTAACTTCCTTTTCAGAGATAGGTCAGTGAATAATCTTCCATAATATTCGTACTTCATTTCTTGCAGGGAAAAACTGGTATTTACAAGTCGATATGTTGGTTCAAAATCGAAGTTTACCCTTCTAAAATATTAACAACTAAATTAAACACTTTGAAAGATTAAATGCTGTAAAACACGATGCTTGAAGGTGAGTGTTAAATTTGTTGTTAATTTCACTTTAGGTATTTCATTTTATGCCCCAAAGAAGTCGAATTCCGTTAGTGTCGATTTAGATGCAGTTTGCTTAAATTGGCGCATCCGCCGCAACGCGCGGGACGCCAGCTAGTTATATATCAAACAACATCGATGGTTTGCGCCAGTTTATTTTGCGTGCTTCAGAGATTTGCCACACATCTTTTTGACTTTCGATAAGAAACCCCACAGTTTGTTCTTCGCCTCACAACTCAGAGAAAAACTTATCTCCTGCTCTATGCGACACGCGAGATCACCGGCACCGCACCTCTTTTCTTCTCTGGCCAAATCCAACGACTTCAAGCCGGATGATGAAATCTGCCTTAATCGTATGGCTGTTGGTTGTTTGAAGACCGCCAGGCGGCAGACAGAAGGAAAGGAACAGCCGGCAGGACTCCGGCGACGTCGACGGTTGTCAAATTGTCCTGCATGTCTGGTTTCCGGCCAGATCTGGTACGTTGGAGGTCGATCTCCAGTCAAGTGGTTGTTGGGGGTACTGCTGCAACTAAACAAAGAAGCCCCTTGCCTGAAACCATTGGCCTAAGAACCTTAAGATGGCGATCGTGATGGGGAAGATAGTCGGCGAAAACAAAAAAAGAAAAGAAATGAAAACACAAGATATGATGGGTATTTGAAACAAGAGAGATGGTGTGGTTAGATGAGATTTAACCTTCATTCAATCAAAAAGAAGCAAAATTAAGCAAGAAAACAAATGTAGAGAGAGGATGGTTGATTTGCTGTGTACCAAAAAGAAAAAGAAGAGAGAATTTCAGAAATCTGAAAATTAAATGGCAATAGGTAAATTATTTGGAAATGCTTATGACGTATATGTTATTCTTTTTGTAAATAAAGGAAATGTAATTAGCCCATATCTTTCTCAATAAATGATAAGACTAAGACCATATGTAATGGGGCTTTATAAGGGCATGAAAGATTTTGATAATGCCCTTACACCATTACTCATGGGCATTATAAGGGCATGAAGAGTGAGGGGCATTTCTAGAATAATGCCCACTAGAAGAAAAAATAAGGAAACTAAAAATAAAAGGGCATTATGAAGTCTTAACCATTACATGAAACATTTTGATGGTGATGTGGCAAAAAATGCCCCTTAAGAGGCATTAACCATTACCCATGATCTAATAAATTAATGTTCTATATAATTTATTTGTCATTTAGTCACAAAAATATATTTGAAAAGCTGCAACTTACTAAAACGAAGTTAGAATCAATTTGAGGGTTGATAAATTAAAGTTTAAGATGCTTAAATATTACTTATATCTAAAGGCGAGCACTTATTTATTGTTAAAAGAAAGATCGAAGTTAAAAAAAATTTAGAATGAGAGAGATGACCAGATTTTAATGTAAGATATGTAATCACGTAACTGTTTTGTTGTTTTAGGTGTAGTTTGCGTTTTTCTTTTTGTTTTTGCTTTTTGGGTTTTACAGCCTCCGCTGGCCCCGTTTCTATACTTATAGAATCTTCGTTTTTTTAAAAAATCGAATCTAAAATAATAAAATATTACTAAAGTTATCGTTCAATTTACCAAAGCGAAGCTTTTGAGAGCCGCCGTTGTAGATGATGGCTTAGTCGCGGTCTACCTTAGCAACAGAAATGGGAGCTAATAGAAGCTATATTCAAAGATCCAAGACTCAAATTGTTGGATCAAATTGTTTGCTTCAAAGAGACTTTCGATTAGATAAACATAGGAAACGTGATGTGAATATTTATTGAAATATGAATTATATATTTCATGTGACTGTAATTATGAATCAATGGAATGCAACTTATAATAATTTTAGAATACTGTAAAAGACGAACATGCTCTATTATTATCGTTAACTAAATTTTAAAATTATTATCTAATGCATCCATATATGATTCTTTAACCCTATATGTGTATTTCTGATTGTAATCTAACTTTAGTTGCTTAAAAATAGAGTTTTTCTTTGGTAAAGTACACTACATATGTATCGGTACCTTATGAATTAAACGCCTGTAAATGAGCATCGCTACCCGTATTAGTACCGATCAATTTTTTTCATTTTGAACGCATCACTGGCTTCTTAATTAGTTTTTTTCTTTTGTTTTCTCTTTCGATTGCGATAGTGGATGTTAGCATTGTTGCCAACAAAAACGCTAAAAACCGGATTCCCGCCGCGTGGCGGCGGGGAATCCCACTAGTTTACACCAAATTATAAGTTATTTGAATGAAATATACAACAAAATATGAAGAAAAATAAACACGCCGATCACGCGTTACGACGGGTCGGTTTAAACATGGATAAATAAAACATGTCGCAATGTTGTATTTTGAGATTAGCGTATGTTGGACATATTATAACACGTCTAAAATAACCAGTTATTTTAAAAATGGCATTACAAAATTTCAAAATTTTATAGAAAATCATAGTTTCACGTATAATTTTCCTTAATATTATCATCATTAGAGTACGTGAGCCGATGGCGGTCATAGGAAAATCTGGTTTCACGTGTGAACGTAGCTGATGCACTACGCAAGTTAGACTGTGCGTAATGGTTAATGCCCCCGAAGGGGTATTTTTGGCCTTTCTATTTTTTTCTCCTCTTTGAGCATTATTCTAGAAACGTCCCTCCCATCTTCATGCCGCTATAACGCCCACAAGGATGATGCTGATGGCGTTCTTAAACCCTTGCATGCCCCTATATGGCCATTACGCATGACCTTAAAGTAGATTCTCATGATGTCACGTAACTCTTGACTAAGATCGTGATTTATGATTTATATATGGCGTGAACATAGGGCCATATTACATCCGAAAATTGACAAGGTTAGTGATTTTCTGTTAATTTTAGTAGTTATGTATTCTCGTCATTAAATAACTTTTTTTTCAACGGTAAATTTCTTTTAACCCATGTCGTCTGTGAGACTCATGGGCGAAGCTTCTAAAGGGCGGGAGAGGGCGGTCAACCCCTCGAACTTTTCGCTCAGTAGTGGAGAGTATGTAGTTTTTGTATAGAAATTTTTGGGTATATACGTTTTCGACTCCCCGGTTTTATAGAAATTTTTAGGTTCGGTGACTTCCGCCCCCCGGTCGGAAATCTCAAGCTTCGCCACTGGTGAGACTTGAACCCAAGACCTCCCCCCTTCTCAAACATGAGTGTTTAAAGGTTTTGCCTTTGCCAATCAACTACCACCCCATTGGTCGTCATTAAATAACTATATTATTCCGGCTGATTATTTTAAAATTTATGCAATATAAAAAGAACTGTTTACCCAGTCTTAATCCTTTTCATTAAAATAAAGAGTTAAATGTCATTTTAGTCCCTGTGGTTTGGGTCATTTTGCCAGTTTAGTCCAAAGTTTTCATTTTTAATCTGTGGGTCCAAAAAGGTTTCACAGTTGACATTTTAGTCCACTGGGTTAACTTCATCTATTTTTTGTGTTAACGAGAAGGCCAATTCGGTTATTTTATATGGCTGAATTGCCCTTTTAGTTAACAGAATTACATACAAAATGACCAAATTGGCCTTCTCGTTAACAGAAAAAATGGATGAAGCTAACCAAGTGGACTAAAATGGCAACGGTGAAACCTTTTCGGACCCACAGGTTAAAAATGAAACCTTTGGACTAAACTGGCAAAATGACCCAAACCACAGGGACTAAAATGACATTTAACTCCAAAATAAATTTGTCGTGATGGTCATGGTGTGGTTCTATGAGGTGTTTGACATGCAACTTTTTTTTTATGGTAAGCTTATTAAAAATGCAACACCTGTGTTGTACAAGTGTGAGTCTGTGAGTGCAGTTATATATATCGCCGGATGTGAACAAAGAGCTTGATACCTTTCAACATCTTTAAATATAAACCACCACCTTTCTAACATGTGTATTACACGATTAAACAAAGGAAATAATAAATTAGTTAGTAATAAAGATTTAAAAAATTTAAAATGATATTTTAAGATAAAATATATTTAAAAAAATCAAGATAAATAATATAAAGATGTGAAACAAGAGAAGCGAGAAAAAAGATTTTGAACTTATAGAATTATGAAACGTGACGTTATCGATTACTTTTTATTAGATATTGATTAATAGATTAATTATTAAACCTTAACATGGTTTTCTAAAAGAGGAAAAATCCTTAGAAGTGTCATGAACAACCGGAGGACCCATGTCCATGTGTACCAAGAATAAAGGGTAAATGGCTTCAACTCACCGTCGTAATCTAGATGCACCGTTATCAGTGATATTGACTCACCTTTATAAGATAATCATGACTCACAGTTGTAAGATAAGGTATAAAAAGTTTAAAAATGAGAAAATTTATAAAAGTCAACACAGGTAGGTTTGTGGAAGGCTAGAAATAATTTGAGATTTAACGGTAAAAGAAGTAGTGTTGAAGAGGTGTTTAGTGAAATCATGATAGTTAGTTTCTCTTGGTTCAAGTATAGAGCTAAGAAAGGCAATTTTGATTGGGGGGATTGGTGTAAATTTGTGAATATGTAAGTTTTGTTCCTTAGGCCGTCCCGGTTTTCGGGTTCGGAGTTGTTAATGAAGTTTACCTTTAAAAAAAAAGTACCCCTCAAACCCTTAAATCAATGTTTAGATCCTAATTGACAACCACCATCAATGTTATCCATTAATTTCTCTTCATCAATAGTCCACGTTCAACGCCCCGCTTGCGATATACGCATATAATATAATATATGTGTGTGGGGCTCAGTGAGCAAAAGTAAAAGTGTAAGTGCATTCTCAAAAGTAGCCCATTCACTATAATCAAGAGTTGATTATTACCTATTTGCTATATATTGCAGCTAACGTCGATCTCTTTAGTTATTAATAAGGTAGCAATATATAAAAATATGATCTTAATTAACACTAAACAGAAAAAAAAAAATTGATATTATAGTTATTCAGATGTATAATTATAATTACATATAATTTATTTCAAACATAAAAAAAAAAACCATATTGTACGACTATTGACATGACTTATATAAGAGCACACAAGGTAAAACTATATGAGCTTTCTTTGGCTCGTAACATAATCAACGTGTCATTTCTTTAGGACCAACCGGCGGCATCACTACTCCTTGATTCTGCCTCGCGAGATTTCCCTCCCATCCTAATAATCGTGCAAAACCAGTAAAACTCGAGTTAGAACTTTTAATAACAATTTATAAGTCATTTTGATTGATTTTAACTTTAATAAGAGAGACTGAGAGAAAATTATTACCAAGAGATGGTTCGAATCCACGATGCTTAAGCTCACGATACTCCTGGCAAAGAGCGCACCACTCACAACAACAATGGACAAGGCAGTCGTTGCAAGGTTGCTCAGGCAGCATGTATTGTTTCCTTAGTTTAGAGCGAAACATACATGAATATATGCACTGGCATCCGGTGAGTAGACAAAGTAGCGAATAAAGGGCCCCGTGTACACCGCACGCTGTTTTAGATTAAAAAAAATTAATAAGAAATTAACTGTCGCTGTCAACTTCTAAATTTGTACCGTTAAAGATTTATTTTAGACCTAAACCAAATTGATACTTTGTTAAAACAACTCATTATGAGCCGAAACTGTTACTGGCGCGAGTCATACGTTTTGCTAGACTTAGCTATTGCTACTATTTAATTAACAAAAATTCATATGTAATCAAACTCGAACGGGGACGCTTACAAGTAGTTCCCTTGTCGACGATCTCACCAATTCGTCCAAACGTGATACACGGGCACCAACACGTCAAGCAACCTGTAGTTCCCAAAAAAAAAATACGAAACTTCAATAAACAATCCTATAAAAAAGTTCTTAATATATAATTCTTCATATAGTGTAACAGAATGATGAGTATATGGTTAAGACTTACAACTGGAGGAATCTTTGCCGCAGTCGCAAAGGCCGGTGGACCACTGGCTAATGGGCTGTTGAGGTTGTCCGGTGGAAGAATACATGATTGAGCTAGCTGCTAGGGGCTTAATTTGGATTGGTGGTGGTTCAAGTGTTATGGACTATCTATATATAGAGCTAAGGTTAGTGGTGTGGATGGGTGCGGATAGAATCCATCAAACAAAGCGGTATATTATCATTTCCTAGCAGCCTTTTAATTTGGACTTGCCTTCATACCATGTTGGCATATATTATCATTTCCTAGCAGCCTCTCGGTTTAGGTCAGTATCGGTTAGGTGCGCTATACACTAGTATGATATTGATACTCGGTATAATTTATAATATTAATTCGTTTTCAGTAAAATTTATACTACATCCACCTATTAAGCTTCTATTAAAAAGTTTATGAACGCAACATATTAGAGAAAACTCAATTTAAATTGGTTAAGGACGTATTTAAATGTAGATTATATTCGAAATTTTATCAAACATTATATATGAAAAATTACAAAGAAATAATAAAACTGTATTTCATATACAAAGAAAAAATAAAACTGTATTGAAAGTGGATAACCATAAAATAATTAATATACCATCTTTGGTTTGGATAGAACTTTCATCGAAGGCGAATAAAAAGAAGCATATCGCGATGTTATATACGGAATTTCTTAAAACATTATATGATACTAGGTTATCACCCGGGTGCTATCTGGGTTAGGGAAAACTATTAAAATAAATATCAAGTGCATAAATAAAATAAAATACAAAGTCCGATGTTGCATAAATTAGTAATAGAGTGGATATACAATTTAAAGATGAGTCCTTTTGAAGATGCATATCCTTTGAGTTACCAAAACCTTTCTCTTAGTAAATTGAGTTCCCTCCACAAAAAAACAACCATATTATAAGTGTTATATACGTTTGTGTATGTTGAGTCCCAATTCCCAAGCTAGCGACCCGTATATATTCATCTAACTGTTCTCCAAAACATGTATGTTGTGTTCACCCTTATATTAAATTTCATCCACATTACTTTTTTCTTTGAACAAATAACCAAAACTCGTCTTCTAAACAATGGCGCTAATCGAAAAGACGAACGCCACTTTGCCATCTTTTCACTTCATACAGTTCATGCCATGCTTGTATTATCTCGTCAATGTCGAAGCCTAATCCTGAAAAGAAAAAAAAAAACCTTCAAGGTCTAAAATTGCTTCCAAAATCTTTTTGAAAATTATTTTAATAAATACAGTTCTTGGGGCAGCTCCATATATGCCCCTAAAAACGTGCATAATATCAAATTTACTCAACCCAAATAACTAATGTCGAAAATTCCCGTTCAAAATACTTCAAATTTCATATATACCCACCTATTAAATCAAAATCATAATATGACCATTATACACTTCTCTTTCTCCTTACACTCCAAACTCTTAAATCCTAATGCAAGTTCAAGGAAAGGATATATATATGTCATAAATTTAAAAATTATGAATATTTGATATTATGGATTTTTGTTGGGTAATTATGATATTATACCAAGTTTTGAAGGGGAAATATGAAATTATCCATTATCTTTGATGTATTAAAAAATGTTGACAAGTTAGCCCGACATGATTTGAGTAGTATAAAAATTTATCTATTTTGACCCGTTACCTAACATGCTCGTTTTGCCACCTATACCCATAAGAATTATGTCGTCAAGAGTAGTGTCCATTTTTATACAAAACCCGTAACTCGACCCGAATTTAAAGCCACTCGAACCAAAATTAGAGAATACCTGAAAAACCCAAACCCGACCAACCGAATTTCATGACAGCCTCCCAACGACCTAAGTGAATATGGGTTGGCCTGGTAAGAGAAGAACATATCTAAGTGAAGATGAAAAAAATGAAAGCCAATTGAAATGGTAGAAATTACTGTTTAAATTTCATAAAATACTCCAACTTCATAAAAATTAAAGTATAATGTTACCTTACAAAATTGTTGAAGACCCTACTTCAACTCATGGTCATCATCAATACCTGTACGCAGAAAAACACAATCCAGGTATGCCCAAATACGAAACTGGTATAGATTCTATCAAATGTGGACATGTAATCAAAAGGTTTCTGATGAACTGAGTTCTCTTTAGAGGCTCTTGTCCTAATGGCTTTGGTTATAAATTTTGCTTATAAGTTTATACGAATTATGATAATAGATTTTTTTAAATAAAATATATCAGGGAAAAAGGAGGATTTTAATGGTAGGGGCCTATGTCAAAGCGTACTCAATACTACACAACTTCGTAAATATAAGGTTATCATGGAATACTTATATAGGGATGAGCACGGTACCCGTTCGGTACCGAAGTACGGAGAAAATTGGTACCTACCGAAAAAGGGGGTAAATGGGAACCGGTACAGGTACCGAATATACCCGGTATGGTTCGGTACCGGGTAAGTGCTCATCCCTATACTTATATCTTTACAAAAACCATACAAAAGTCCAGATAACATACGAGTTGAATCTCCATTCAAAGAAGTGATTTGTCCTGTCAACACCAGGTAACGAACTTCCATTGCTAATCGGCGAATCTATTTTTATCATTGTTAGCATGAGACTAAAATATGCATATAATAAACTACTTGTAAACAAAAAAAGTACCTCACAGTAGTGGTATATGCATAATCACCTTCATCTCCCAGTCTTAATAATCAAAATTAAACCCCTAGTAAAACTTAAAATTCCAATCAAAATTTAAACCAATTACCACTACAAATGTATCTAAAATCAACCAGCATATTTTACCTGAAGTTTGCCATTGTTAGCAACACTATAGTGCTGTACTCTGCAACAATACGACAACGTTTGCATCAATCCGGTCTCTCTTTTCACGCTCTCATCGGTCAATATACTGAGTGTGAAACCAAAGAAGAACTGAATTAGACATGATAATGTTGCCACTAATGAGTAAAAATTAACAAAACATATACCGTCAAGCATCCGAACACGAATAGCTTTATCTAAAGATAACACTAAGCATAACTATAATAATTTAAATAACAAATGTTTTAGATGAAGAGATGTTATGTACCCAAAATTTAAAAAATAAGGCAAATACCAACACCAATTATTGTTTTGTTTTGGTTCCCTTCACTTTCAGAAGAAGATCTTTTCTCCCCAACTTAAAAATGTCCTTGCCGCTGTCATTATCCAACTTGTGTTTGATTTCAGTTGTGGCAGATGATTTCTTGGCATTAGAAAGGTGGACTTGATAAAGCAGCCTAATGCTTGTTGATTACACCAAGTAACCAGAAATCAGTTATTATTATATCAATGATAAAAATAAACTAAAAAATGTTACAAACATAAAAGGGGATATGAGTACCAGTTAAGAAGTGGGATCAATGAAAACCTTGAAGAAACAGGTGCTGAACCAATATGACTTGATCTAAAGAAAAAAAAAGAATCTACGTTTAGCCTTTCAATAACCACTTAAAGCTACAAAGTCATAATAATACGACTAATATTAAGTACAAATTGGAACATATTCATCAAGATCATAAACGGTGAAAACAAACGAAGATTAGCATAACATCACAAATACCACTTACAACTGCAAATTCATCAAAATAACACAAATATCACTTACACATTGCAAAAATTTATAACGATCATAATCAAATCTATTAACTTCAGCATCAAAACAAAAGATACACTGAAAAGAAACGAACAACCTGCTCACATATAAACAAAAAATAATACATCAGATGAAACAAATTTATCTTTTTATCAATGTCTCAACTAAATTGTGATACGGTACCAACTGCCGGTACGAAGAAACGGTTTCAAAGATCTCTATCGGACCTTTCATCTTTATTATTATCCCTAAAATTCATTGTTTATCAACAACTGATTTGTGTTTGTAGAGAATCTGCTATCATCGGTGATCCAATCTGCCCAAACATTGAAAAATAAAAAAAATGGATAATATGATGGAAGGAATGCCAAAACAAAATAGAAACAAATGAAATCAAGATAAATAAACTTTGAAAAATATAGATTCGATATAGAAACAAAACCTTGGATGAAGATGTTTGAGAGGCGATGCGAAGAGAGGGAGAAGACGGTGAAACCCTAGAAATGAAGAACTATTAATCAAACTTGGATCATAAAACTATTAATCTAACCGAGACACCAATCAAAATGAAGAACTAAATATGTGTAAGATCCCTTTTGAAACTGAATGAATCTCGTAGAAAAAAAAAGAAATTGATAGCCAATACCACAAGATCAATAGAATTGAAAGAAGATTTGGTATTAGAAGATTAAACATACCTCATGCTTGATCCTTTGAACCAGAATGGAGATGGAGATGAAGGAAAACGGAGATGGTTCTCTAGGGTTTTGGAAAACAAATTACATAACTGCGTATAAATATAGTCGGGTCATAATAGGATTTGGAGCAGGATATGGAGCGCGCCTAACCCATATTTTATACCCAAAATTTTCCCGCCCAAAACAATCTGAGGTGCAATATCACGCTGACACGTGGCCCAAATTCTATTCATTTATTATATATAATAGATTCTTAAAATAAACATGTGCGTTCATGCTTAATTCGATTATTTATACATTGTCATTCATAACTTAGTTTTGAATCAAACATATATTGAGAATTACATGAAAATAAGCAGATCACAATGGTATTAGTTAAAAAGATCATATAGTGAAAAATGGAATACAATTATACGGAATTTCTTAAAACATTATATGATATTCTTAAAATAAACATGTGCGTTCATGCTTAATTCGATTATTTATACATTGTCATTCATAACTTAATTTTGAATCAAACGTATATTGAGAATTACATGAAAATAAGCAGATCACAATGGTATTAGTTAAAAAGATCATATAGTGAAAAATGGAATACAATTATACGGAATTTCTTAAAACATTATATGATATTCTTAAAATAAACATGTGCGTTCATGCTTAATTCGATTGTTTATACATTGTCATTCATAACTTAGTTTTGAATCAAACGTATATTGAGAATTACATGAAAATAAGCAGATCACAATGGTATTAGTTAAAAAGATCATATAGTGAAAAATAGAATACAATTAAGACAATTATAATAGTAAAACAATAAAAATATAGGAATAAGCATTTAGCAAAGGACACAATTCCAACCGCTTTCGTTAAATAACCCATAGTTTAAAGAATATAATCATCAAAATATATACGGAATCACTCATCTAACTGATTTCTTGTGTTCATAGATAAATCTAGTTTAATCTTTATCTATATCTATATCTATACTATATAATAAAAGAAACCAACTTCGGACACTTGTCATTATTCTAGACCATCCTTAAGTTTAGATAATTTTTATTTAATTTAAATTTAAATTATTAAATATCAATTATCCTATATATTAATAATAGAAGCTTATGAATAGTACTTTTTATATTATAATAGTAATATTTTATTTAAAAGTAAAAATCGACCAGGAACTTTAAAAATTATAAATATAAAAAATAATGTTCATATGCCTATGTTAATTTCCACGAATTTAATCTTAATCTGTATGTGTGCATATGATTATGAAAGCAACAAAAAGAAATATCTTTTTGCATTTAGCACATGCAATATTAATTAATAAGACTTACAAGTTTCAAGATTCTTTTGTTTTCTTTTTTTTTATTTGAATTTTTTTTTTCTCTCCTATCTCTCTTTTTTCCCCGTTTCGCCGGCGGCTCGACGAAGATTGCCTGCTAGGGTTAGCGTGCGAGGACGCCTGTATTCGGCTTGACCTTTTACTCTAATTCTTCTGGTCGTTTCTTCCATTCGCCTCCGGGGTCGGGTTTTATTCTCGTGCTCTTTTTTCTCGGTCGTTGTTGATTGCCTCTCCAGCCAGTCCTTCTTCGGGTGGCTTAGCGGGTCTGATATTGGTCGCGGCTATCGTATATAGTTCAGCTAGATTGATTCGAATCCCGTTAACACACCTTGAAGCCGTGACTTGGTTGTTGTTTGGCTGTGGAGTGTTTTCCGGTGGGTCATGGCTGCTGAGCCGCTCCGTCAGAAGCATGATCTTAGAAATATCACGAAGTTCTTTGTTTCAAACCTGCCAGATGGTTGCAATCCTTGGGACGTTGCTGATTTCGTGGGAGTTTTTGGAGAAGTAGCAGGTTGCTACATTGCTAGGAAGAAAGACAAGGTTGGGAACCGGTTCGGGTTTATCAGTTTTAAGAACATTGGTAATGCTAAGGAGCTTGAAAGAAAGTTGAATGGTGTCAAGATGGGGGGTAACAAGCTTAGAGTTAATATTGCTAGATTTGCGGTGGAAAACGCTGCTTTATGGGAGCAGGAAGTGAAAGGAAAAAGCAAACTTGACCCTGTTGCTGGGCATAAGTCCGATAAAGTTCCTGGAACACATGCTTTTTTTAGCAATAATTTTGTGCAAGAAGGTAAGAAGTTTAGTGACATGTTCAAATCGGGCCCGTCTAGAATTATGGATTCCTTTCCGAAATCTGGTGGGGCGGACCACGTCTTGAAGATCGAGGAGAAATCGGTGGATGTTCACGTGGAGACTAGTGCGTTTTTCTTTTTTCAGGGGAGAGCAGTGTTGGGGAGAGTCGTTGATTTTCAAGCGCTGATCGGATTGAAGGAGATCCTCAAGGATGTTGGGTGCAAGATTTACTATACGGGTGGGTTTAATCTTCTGCTGGTTTTCAAGGAAGATTACGAAGCAATAGAGTTTCTCGATAATAAGGATACTTGGGTGAGGTGGTTCAGCCATCTGGACATGTGGTCTGGCCAGTCTGGGGCTTTTGAAAGAATTGCTTGGCTCAAGATAATTGGAGTGCCGGTTCATTTGGCAGAAAATAAGGTTTTTGACGATGTGGCAGGTAAGTTCGGTAAGGTTGTTCATCGCTCCCAGCTGTCTGAGGAAGATCAAGACTTATCTCTGAATATAGTGGGTGTTCTGGTCGATGGCGGTTTTCCCATATCTGAATCGGTCACGCTTAACTGGAAAAATAAAAGGTTTAAAGTTTGGGTCCGGGAAGAGGAGAGAGATTGGATACCGGATTTTCTTGACAACGATGACTGGCCGGAATCTTCTTCCGGTGATGATGACGATAAGTCTTCCCAGCTTGGTTCGGTTCGTTCGATGGAGGTTAGGCGGGAAGAAGAGGAAAAGTCTCACGTGCATGGGGAAGAGGAGGAGGGTCAGGGGGTTAATAATGGTGTTGGGGAACACAATCTGCATGAGGAATGTTCCAAGGTCGGTGGTCAGCAAAACTTTATTTTTGGGAATATCGAGAAAGTTGGGAGAATTAAGAAGAAGCCATTTAATATTCTAAAAGACAAACATCTCCCTAGGCCTTAACCTGTTAGCCCAATAGTTGATAACAGGCCTAAAAAAAGGCCCAGAGCCGAAATAGAGAAGTCCTGTGATGATTTGTGGTACATTGGGCCTTTCCCTGCTGGTAGTAATAATAAACAACAGGTGGGTAACACTAGTGTGACCTCGGGGTATGTTATGGGCACGTGTCCTCAGCAACAGGAGGCTCCTTGTGGGGATACAGGCTCTTCGCGAAACAATAGTAAGGAACCAGAGGAACTGGTTATTGAAGATACTCTGGAAGCCGCAAGGAAATTAGGAGCGGATTCGGTTTTTTTGCAGCAGGAATTTGCTTCAACAGTTAACCTAGGGGCAGCGGTGGGTGTTAATTTGGGAGGTCATGATTCGCTTGTTAAGGAGACGATTATCAAAGAAGGTAACAATGCTGTTGAATTATGAATTTTCTCTCGATTAATGTTAGAGGTATTAGGGGTTCTGTTAAAGAAGGGTGGATTAAAAATTTGAATTTGGTGCACAAAATTGATTTTTTGGCTATTCAAGAAACTAAACTTGAAGATTTTATGGGTTTTAAAATTGATAAACTCTGGGGAAATACCGCCTGTTGTTCGGAGTTCGTTGGTTCGGTGGGGCAGTCCGGTGGTCTTCTTTGTATTTGGGATGACGGTATTTTTCAGGCCTCTGCTTGTATTAAAAATAGGAACTTCCTTTACATAGGTGGCTTTTTAAAAGGTAGCAATGAGTCTTTGAACATCGTTAACGTGTATGCTCCTCAAAGTGTAGTTGCGAAAAAAGCTCTCTGGGATGAGATTCTGGCCCTGTCGGTCGGTGTCTCTGGAAAATGGATTATTCTAGGTGATTTTAACGCGGTTAGGGACCCCTCGGAAAGGAAAAACTCTAAATTCAAAGCTGGATGTGCAAACAATTTTAATGAGTTTATTAATCAGGCTGGTTTGCTCGAGTATGATATGAAAGGGAAAAGGTTTACGTGTATAAGAGAGCATGGTAAAAAGCTAAGCAAAATTGATAGGATTCTGGTTTGTCCGGAGTTTTTTAATAAGTGGCCGGTGGCGACGTTGAGGGCCCTCCCTTCTAAATTCTCGGATCACTGCCCTCTCGTTTTAACTATCTCTGATAAGAACTTCGGGCCAAAACCTTTTCGGGTGTTTAACTCATGGTTCGATCAGCCAGGATTCGGGGTATTGGTTGAATCGGCGGTCTCCCAGTGTGGTAATGAAGGTGCGCCGGACGTTAGGTTGTTGAATAAATTTTCAGCTCTGAGGAAAGCTATTAAAATTTGGCGGGATGATTATTGTAAAAGGGTAAATGAAGAATCTGATAAAGCTATTCAGGATTTGGAGGAAATTGAGAAGATTATGGAGGATAGGGAGTTGACGGAAGAAGAAGAATGGATTTTTGCTGAAAATAAAAAAGTTATTTCCGATATTTCGTACAAAAAAAACCTGGACATTAAACAAAGGTCTAGAATAAATTGGGCTATCGACGGGGACGAGAATACTAAGTTTTTTCACGCTTTGGTCAACAATAGGAAAGCAAAAAATTTTATTCCCGGTCTCCTTTGCGGTAGTAATTGGATTTCGAAGCCTTCGAGAATTAAAAAGGAGATTATGTGTTTCTTTAGGGATCAGTTTAAGGAGGATATTTCCACTAGACCTGAATTTGTTTGTGAAGGTTTTAATCAACTGTCGGAGGATGAAAAAAACAGTCTGACGGGCAGGTTTTCGTCAGAGGAGATTAAAGTAGCGGTTTTCGAATGCGGTAGCAATAAGGCGCCGGGGCCGGATGGCTTTAACATGAAATTTATAAAGACTTTTTGGTATCTTTTTGAGAAGGATTTCAAAGATTTGTTGGAGTATTTTTTCGACTATGGAAAGATTAATATTGGTTGCGGTTCCTCTTTCATCACTCTCATTCCTAAAGTTCGTGACCCGGTTGAGTTGAACAATTATAGGCCTATTAATCTAATAGGGGTGGTTAGTAAGGTCATCTCAAAAGTGCTCGCGAATCGTTTAAAGAAGGTAATTGGGTCGGTTATCTCAGATTCTCAGTCGGCTTTTTTAAGCGGGAATTACATTCTGGACGGGCCTCTTATCGTTACTGAAGTGTTAAGATGGGGGATTAAATTTAAGAAAAAGGTGTTTCTGTTGAAAATCGATTTCGAGAAGGCTTACGACAATGTTAACTGGAACTTCCTTCTTTCTATCATGGCTCAAATGGGGTTTCCTAGTCGTTGGGTGACATGGATTAAAGGCGTTTTGGAATCGGCTAGATCCTCGGTGCTTGTTAACGGATCCCCAACCTTTGAGTTTGGGTGCTCAAAAGGACTTCGTCAGGGGGATCCGATCTCCCCGTTTTTGTTTCTTATCGTAATGGAAGCTTTATCGCGTATGTTGGACAAGGCTAAGGATATTGGTGCTTTTGTTGGTATTAAGTTGCCTAACAACGGGCCGAATATTTCTCACCTCCTCTTTGCGGATGATGCGATCATTCTTGGGGATTGGTCTAAAGATAACATGCTGAGTATTGTTCGCATCCTGAGGATTTTTCACATGTGCTCGGGCCTTAAGATTAATTTCGCTAAATCTAGTATTTTTGCGGTGGGGGCGGGAACTACGGAATTGAGTGATGCAGCGGCTTTGTTTGGGTGTCGAGTAGGGGAAATCCCTTTCGTTTACCTTGGCTTAAAGGTGGGTGCCAACATGAATCGGATATCAAACTGGAAGACGGTGTATGATATTTTTGATGCGAGATTAACCAAGTGGAGGGCTTCGTGTCTATCCATCGGGGGTAGGGTCACTCTCATCAAATCGGTTCTTGAAAGTCTTCCGATATACTATTTCTCCCTTTACAAAGCGCCGGTGAAAGTTATTAATGATCTTGAAGCTAAAATTAGAAGATTTTTATGGGGTCACAACGGTATAGCCAAGAATCTCCATTGGGTGGCATGGCAAAAGGTCACTAGACCGAAGAAACTGGGAGGTCTTGGGCTTAGCAACTTGCAAAAAACAAATGTCGCTCTCCTTGCGAAATGGGGTTGGAGATTCAAATCGGGTTCAGAGTCGCTCTGGAAGAAAGTCATTGAAGCTATTCATAATACAAGGTTGTGCTGGGATTTTATTCCGAATAGAAAGTCTATGGGAGGTGTTTGGAATAATATTGTCAATGTGCTCCCTAAAACAAAAATCGAAGGTACTCCGTTAAGGAATTTTTTCAATAGCAAGGTCGGAAATGGGGAGAAAACCACCTTTTGGTTGGACCCGTGGCTTAGTAATGAGCCGTTAAAAGATAAATTCCCTGAAATTTTCAAGTTGGAAACTGATAAAAAATGCAAGATTGCTGATCGGCTGATTGTGGATGGAGGTGGGAGTAATTATGTATGGGCTTGGAGGAGACCGATTCAATGTGGACGTGAAGTTGATGAATTAGTGGGTCTGTGCAGTCTTTTGTACAGCTTTGTGCCTTCATCCGCTCAGGATTCTTGGATTTGGTCTGATGGCAGTGGTGGGAATTTCAGCACGGGGGCGGTTAAACGTTTGCTGGATTGTAACCGGATTAGTGACATGATTGTTGACGATTATAGCTGCAAATGGCTACCTGCCAAATGCAACATTTTTATGTGGCGGGCCAGCCTTAATAGTATTGCCACAGCAGAAGCGCTAAAGATCCGGAACATTTCGCTCGACGAAGAGAATTGTAAGTTATGCAGCGAAGGCCTTGAAACTGTGGAACACATCTTCACGAACTGTTTTGTGGCAAACCTGGTTTGGAATCACCTCAGTCGCTGGTGTAAGATAGCTCCATTGTTTTTTTTCGAGTTCAAGGACCTGCTGTATGTCCACGAACAGGGTCGGCTTTTCTGGTCTCAAAAAGGATATTCTAAGGGGTCTTATCAGAATCGGCTGTTGGTGCATATGGAAGGCTAGAAACGAAGCTACTTTTAATAATAAGGAGATTAAGATTGAAGACATTATCAGTAGTGTTAAAGCTTTAGGTTTCTTGTGGAGTAACAGTAGGATAAAAGGCTTTTCGATTTCGTGGCAGGATTTGTGTAAATTTGTAATTATGTAACTGCGTTGTTTTGGGTGGCCGCCTTGGTTTGAGGTGTGCTGTTTTGTTTGTTAATGAATTTCTACTTTCAAAAAAAAAAAGTTAAATTAATATAAATCTTATCAACCCTAAATTATTGGTATAAACTTAACTTCAAATCATAAAGTCTTATGTAAACTAAAAAAGATCGTTTCACTTAACAGTAGATAAACATGCATATTATTTATTGTTAATGTTATTATTGTTAACTATTATGAATTATATTAAACAACTTATTAATCAAATCAAAAATTTAAAATGGTATTAACCTAATTTAAAAAATAATAAAAAAAATCCATTTTGATTTAGAAAGATATTTTTAACAATAGATAAACTCGTGTAATACACAGGGTTTTTAAAGATATATCATTTTTTTATTATTTGCTATATAAAATTAGATTTATTCAACCCGTACAATACACGAAGTTTTTTAAATATATATTTTTTTATTATTTAGTATATAAAATTGCTTTTCTTCCACCCGTGAATAAACATAATTTTTTAAAAATATAACTTTTTTATCGTGTGGTATATAAAATTACATTTATTCAACCCGCACAATAAACGAGGTTCTTAAAGATATAATTTTTTTATTATTTAATATATAAAATTATATTTACTCAACACGTATAATAAATGAGGTTTTTAAAATATAATGTTTTTTTATTTAGTATATAAAATTACATTTATTCAACCCGTGTAATACACGAGGTTCTAACCTAGTTATCTAATAATTAATAAATGAAATGTTTGAGAACATATATCACTCTCTAGTGCCTACTCACCCTTATTAAACTTTATTATAATTTAACAAGAATTTATTTTAATTAAATATTAATGAGAATGTGGTGTTGTCAGTGACATTGTTTGAAATTGTTTATTAGAGATAGAATAAGATTGTGCCTATGTAGAGGGTCGGACCTATAGTACAAGTAACCTAGGCTTAGCCTAGGGCATCCACTTAAAAGAAAATTAATATGCTAACTATTATATTAGTGCAAACTTATTGTTTTAGAGTTTTTTAATTCCTTATACAAGCAAACCACTTTGTGTTATAGTTGTGTTAGAGTTTTTGCTTGGTTCCAGACACGTATCGTTTACAATAATCAAAGAAGAAAAAAAAGGTCTCAAAATTTCATTTTCGCCTTGGGCCTCCAAAAAGGTTGGAATCGCCCTTCCTATGTAAGGTAAATTTATGATAATGTGTCTTATAATATCTTTAGAATTCAATGAAATATTAAACATGTTTGTTAAGCTAGAAATTGATTAATCATGTTTATTTACGCAAGACATGGACAAATAGTGAGGAGGATAGATCCACAACTTCTTGAAAAATTTTACGTAGTTAATGTAATGAAGTGTACATTTAATCAATTTGTTTGCGTTCTTTAACCTTTACTTTTAGTTATCTCGGAAATTAACACATCAACTTATCTGAGTTAGAATGTCACACCCCGATCTCCACGTGTCACCGGTGGGCCCGGTGTGGGGTATGGTGACGTAGTTGGCATCGTCATAGACAAACAACACAATATAATAATGCACAGCGGAAGCAGAATAGATTCATTTCAACTTTAATTAAAAGGTAATAATAAATATCACAAGTAATTGAAACGGATCCACAGGCGGATCAAATAAAATAAGATAATTGTTCAACAGTTTTATTGTCGTCCGAGCTTGCGAGACTATTGTGGATGCTCTAGGAAACAGCCAGCCTAGTACGTGTAGTACCTGCACTTAACCTTTTGGGAAAAATACGTCAGTTTACACTGGTAAATACAAATTAACTGACTCATTTTAAAAAATGGTTGAAAATTGATTTAAATGCACATGGCATAAATATTTTTATTAACTTGGGATAATTATGCAATATAAACTTGTGAACGAATTACATGCTACTCGTACGTTCGGTAGCCCGGATCTTGTCCGGGTTAAAGATTAATTGACACACCACATTAAAGAGTTATACACGACGGGTGTACGCCTACACCCCGTGCTCTGGTCGTGGCCATCTCGTAAGATAATGCCAAGGATATCCGGGACACGGTCAATAACCCCCCAAATGCTTAAAGTAAAACAAGTCTGTTTAAACGAGCCGATCAAATTATTCCAACTGGACACCAAAGGGTGCAGGATTTGTACGCTCGATCAAGCGGTATTCTATATACCGTACCCCAAGCCCGTATAGGGAAAATAAGTCAAAATGTATTTACCTGAGTAAGTATGAATCACAATTGGTAAGTGTAGATAGCTTTTACTGGGCCTCCTATTCTGGAACAAAGGTTTATAATAACCTATTAGATTCCTAACGGGTCTTTATTTAAGCCTAAGCTTAGACCGGTTAGTTTAAGGACGATACGGTACAGGCGCATGATTAAGCGAAGACCGGATAGAATGTGATTTAGACCCGACAAGTTTGAATACTTGTGTAATATGGGTATACTAAATACATTCTGGATTTTGAGACAAAAATGATAACGTTTGACCCGTTTCGGTCAATTTATGCAAACTAGTTACATAAACCGAACCGAACGCTAAAAGGGCGTTACGGGTAGGCAAAAGAGTCATATGTAAGTTCCTTGAGATAATATGCTTTAAGTATGATATAATATCAGCAAGTTATGTTCTATATTGCCCCGAATGAATTTAAACTCAATTTATGCCTTATAAGGGCATTTTGGTCATTTAAAATATTATAAAAGAGTTAAATTGGAAATCTGAGTTACGGGTCTGATTTATACAGTAAATATACTTAGTTTGACATATTATAACAGTAGGGTATGACCCGTATACAAAACTTATCATTTAAAATCAAACTATGCACCGTAGGGGTATTTTGGTAATTTCACAAGGGCTAAAAATGCCAAAACTGGAAATTTGAGTTCAAGAACTTATACTTACTGTTATTATATGAAAATATGCTAAATACATCAGTAGGTTTGAGTCTTATATATTTAATATGAGTATAACGCTTACTATGCGCTAAAAATGCTAAAAATGCGATTTAGAGCCGTTTCCGGGTTTTTAAAAGAAAGCTGAGATTTTTATATTTCCAGAATGCTCAAAATATTTTATTTAACAAATAAAATCAGTAGAAAAAGGTTTGGGGTCTAAAGGATTTATAAAACTCATTTTATGGCTTAAAAGGTTAAAACCGGCATCAACCGAATCGACTTAGCGATCTATGATACGATCAGCCAAAAATTAAATAAAAATCTTCAAAAATCCCAAAATATTATATAACATCAGTGGGTAAAAAGTTTTATATCAAAAAGTGGTCTTAAATAGGTTATACGCTAAATGCGCCGTTTATTTAACATAAAGATATAGTTTTACGATATCGGCCATAACTCAAAATCTGGACCACCAACTGATCTCAAATTTTCGGTGCAAGTTTATAAATTAGTAATAAAGATTTCTACTCTTTCACTTTTCCAAAAATCACGTTTTATATCAAAAAGGGCAAAATAGTCAACTTTTAAGCATAATCGGAAACATGCATATGAATCGGTTAAGCATAGACTCAAGTTGTAAAAATTCCAGAGAGTTACACTTAAATAAAATTTGTCAAAAATAGACTCCAATACAGATCTCAAACATGCATGCACGGATCCGAATCGAGAGTCAACGAAAAAGTCGTTTTATAAGACTTTCGGTTCCGATCCGAGTTTATACTAAAGATTGTCGAGTTGATCATGGTAAAACATATTCTTACATTCATTATAAAGCTATTTTTGATGATCAAACTGATTACATGTCATCTACATTACCATTTATGCCATATTTCGCAAAAATCATTTATGTTGACTTTTTAAGAACAACTTTGACTCGACAAATAGCATGCTTAGAGTGGGAATCAGAGAATACCCTTTTGAGGGTTTGTTTCCCACATAAATACCAACTTATAAGTGGTTTCAATTTGAGAAATGACAGAGCCAAATTCGTTTAATCGAAAAGTCAAACTATATGAACAATGGATTGACTTTTGGCTAATAATCAAAGCTAGAACGAATTAGAGAATGATATGAAGGCTTACAAAGGTCCTAATGAAGCTTAGAAAACACTTGGAGGTTGCCTTGACGATCAGATTGCTCCTGGAGAGTCTTGAGAGTTCTTGCAAGCTTGTGGGTGTTCTTGTTACTATCACAAGTGCCTCAAGAATGGACAATTGATCTGATTAAATTTAGAATTCAGGAGTTGTGAGAAGCTCACAGGTGTCCCAACATGTAAGGCCATCTATTGGTGCATTTAGGAGGTGCTCCCAGCTGTTTTCAACTCACAAAACTGACTTAAAAACACATTTTCGCGAAATTCTGATACTGGCAGGGGCATGCGGCCCGCATTAGGCAGCCCAGGCGGGCCGCCTGAGGTCTGCTGCTGCCAAACTTTGTTAAATATTGGCAGTTTTGGTCCCTGTCTTCGCAAACGATGTTTCGGCTATTTATTTTGACTCGTAAACCCCCAAACTTGGTTTTTAAGAACCTTGGGACATTTACCAACATGGTAATGTCCTCGGTTAACTTTGCGCTCACCTGAAAAGCCATGAATTTCGACGTTGACGCTTTTAACCCCTCAAGTACGGTTTTGGCCATAACTTTCTCATACGATAACGAAACTTCATGAAATTTTTACCACATATTCTAGTGAGTATATTTTAGCATTAAAAAGCTTCGGGTCTGCCAAAAGATCACTCAGAGGTATAAATTCAACATGTTGACACTTTTGGCCCCTATAGTTTGTAATTCCTCACTTTTGTGCAATTTCCGCTTCGTATGATCCATGATCCATCCGTTTAAGGTTATAAACATTATGTAGGGTTATCATAGAGTCTATTTATCCATTGTTGACACTTTGGACCCTTACGTTCCATAGTTTTCACTGTTTGTCAACTTTAGCCCTTCTAAAGTATGTTTTCACATACCGGAAGTCTATGACACGTGTCAATACATTATTGGACGAAATTTTTCGAGGTGTTACATAGAAGCTGTTTGTTTATCTCTTAATGAACCTCTTAAAGGTTCAGACATCTTACTGGTTCATCACTTAATGGTTCAGATTGTTTATTTCACAAGCAGATGTCTGAATGGTTCAGACATTTGCTTCTGAATGGTTAAGCATTATATAGAGTCTGAATGGTTAAGACCTCTAATCTAAATTGGTCAGACATTTGCCTCTGAACGATTAAGCATTATACAAACTCTTAATGGTTCAGACCTCTTACTGGTTCAATACTTAACCATTCAAATGTCGTCACACAGCCCCTTAGGGTGTTTGTTATAGGATTATTATTTAAGTGCTTGTGTCAATAATAGTTTTGGTAGAGTTATTAAAAAATAGAATTCTGATAGCAATAATTGAAAGCATGGTTGTAAAAGTCCCGCCTAGGCTCCGAGTACTCCCCGAGTACTCGCTACAAGGTAGGCTGCCGAGGCACGAGTACTCTTCTCCCAGGCCAATTACTCCCCGAGTAATCCCCGCCTAAGCCGAGTACTTCCCGAGTACTCCCGAATCCGACTAGGGAGCGCCTAGTGACTTTTGCAACCATGATTGAAAGTAGATATTTTAAAATGTAATTTCAGTGATCGCAATTAACAATGATAATTTTGAAAGCAATTTGGATAAATCCACAGATTATTTAAAACCGGATAGGTTGAAGCATATGGTATGTATGAGCACTCATTCTACTACTACGAATAGTAAGACAAACGTGTTGATTGATACTGAAAAAACTGTTTAATTCTTCGCTTTAAATCATACGTCATTCCTTCAAATTTCATTGGTTGATGTAGTTTTTTTTCCAATAATTGAAAATTTTAAAATAGATTTGGTCACGGACCGTGGTAACAAATTACACATTTAATTGAAAATTTTAAAGTAGATTTGGGCACATATGGCAGGGTATTGACAAAGTGTGATTGTGATTTGGGAGATTCAATTGCTTTAGTTGAATTCATTCACATTTGAAAGGAATGCCAAATTTCTTTGAATTTGAAGGAACTAATTTCAGTTTCTGTTAGACCATGTGTAGTGGGTAATATCTATCCTTGGGTGTTTTGCGTTATGTGACAGCCCAGTTAGTAAGGGGCATTATTGAACGTTTTTCTAAAATGAGTGTAGTGGGGATGGGGGCATTATGATAAAAGGGTGTAAAGAATTAAATAAAAATAAAAAAACAAAAAAAAATCTATTGGAAGATTAAATAAATGAAAAAGGAAGATAAGATTTGATTGGCCAAAACAACTTGATCCAAGCGTGTTTCAAAACACGCCTGCGGAGGATTTTTGCCGGATCACGCCGGCGGGGGTGGGGAGGGCGGCGTTTTTGGGCGTGTTTGGGGGGGGGGATCACGCCGGATGATGGTTTCACTACGGGTGGTCTTACGTTTATACTTCAACCAAACATATATTATTTGAATTCACATTCATATTCCAACAAGTTATATTAACCGAACATGTTACGAATGAAATTTAAATTTTAATATCCATTGAATTCAAACGAACCAAACAATCTTTATATTTTATAAGAAGCTTGTAAGACTTTGTAGATTTCATGTTCCCTAAAAGTTTCTAGCATAGAAAGTTATCAAGATTTCACTTAGGCCATGAGGTATAATGGTAAGACAAACGTGTTGACTTTTACCACAAAGTTTTTTCTTCTTTGTTTTAAATCATACGCCATCCCTTCGAACGTCATTGGGGTCTTTTATTACGTCTATTTAGCTAAAAATAAATAAATGCTCATAGTGTAAAACTTGAATGAAATGTGATACTATATCTCTAATATTTACTCATAGTTGTCGTCGGATAGTCAAAGTGCATAATTATATTCCATTGAAGTTATCAATCTAATCAAATGCGAAAGCCGTTTACGATATGAAAATATACTTTATTTACAATACAACTTCATTTCCAATAAAACTTATTATATCTTAATATTAATGAATAATAATTAAACATAATTGTGCATTTAGAAGTTTATAAAAAGTTAACAAACAAAAGATTTTAAAGAAAAAACAAACTTAATTACAAATAGAATATTATTGTAATTTAAAAATAAATAAATAAAAACTCGTCGGGCATTGTAAATTGTATAGTATATAATTTGGCGATATCTTATCTGATCTTTGAAAAATAACGAAACCTTAATTATGTTGGGTCATGTTATACCCACACCCTTGCTTTTTAATCCAACACCTTTCTACATCATCAAGCGGTCGTTCAATGTATACGCAAACCATCGTTTGAAATTTAAAGGGCTATGATGTTCTAACTATTCATATCTAAAATTACACTTATTTTGTTCCAAAACTTTAAAAAGAAGTGTACTATTGTTGACATGACAGAAACAAGAGCAAAGGCAAAAATATATGAGTTATCACAAATCGATTACTAAATTTCTTTGGCTCATAACCAAATCAACGTTTCATTTCTTTAGGACCAACAGGCGGCATCACGACTCCTTGATTCTGCCTCGCCAGATTTCCTTCCCATCCTAATTATAGTGCAAAACCAGTAAAACTCGAGTTAGATCTTTTTACAACAATTTATAAGTCATTTTCATTGATTTTGAATTTAATAAGAGAGACCGAGAGAAACTTATTACCAAGAGATGGTTCGAATCCACGATGCTTAAGCTCACGATACTCCTGGCAAAGAGCGCACCACTCACAACAACAATGGACAAGGCAGTCGTTGCAAGGTTGCTCAGGCAACATGTATTGTTGCCTTAATTTAGAGCGAAACATACATGAATATATGCATTCGCATCCGGTGAGTAGACAAAGTATCGAATAAATGGCCCCGTGCACACCACAAGCTGTTTTATAAAAAAAAAATGCAATAATTCATCAAATAGTTTAAAATTATCCTACAGAGTCTTCTAAATCTAAGAAGTGTACAAAAACATAATAGGTTGCAAAATATAACACAATGTCGAGAGAAATATAACACAATGACGCAAATATAGAATAGACACAATAGATAAACAAATAAAATTCTAAAATCTACAAGCTATAAATTTAAAAGTGAAAACCTAAAATCTGATATCGTAGAGTTCGATGAGACGGTTAGAACACCGCTTGAATGGGGTCAGTCGGAGTCCGTTTGACAGTCTTCTTACGATTTATTATTTTTAGAAGACTTTCTATTTGATTTTAACCCTCGTCAAATAGTAGTGATATAACTGTCACCGTCAACTTCTAAATGTGTCCGGTTCACAAATCATTTAGACCCGAACCAAATTGCTACTTTATTGAAACGACTTGTTGTCATGAGTCGAATCCGTTTTGATCATTTACCTCACCCAACCCATACGTTTTGCTAGACTTAGCTGTTGCTGTTGTTTAATTAACAAAAATGCATATATTATACCAAAGTAGGTTTATAAATATTAAAGACTAAAATGTCGTTTTCGTCCCTAAGGTTTGGCCAGTTTTGCATCTTTCATCCACAAGTTTGTTTTTTCGCATCTGGATCCAAAAGGTTTGAAAAAACTGACTATTTTCATCTGGCCCGTTAACTTCATCCATTTTTCTCCGTTAAGTCAGGGATATTTCCGTCTTTTTTGTTAACTTAAAGGGCAATTCGGTCTTTTTCACTTTATGAAAAAAGAGCGAATACCCTTGAAAAAGACTGACTTGCCCTTAAAGTTAACAAAAAGACAGAAATACCCCTAGTTTAACAGAGAAAAATGGATGGAGTTAACGAGCCGGATGAAAATGGCAAGATTTCAAATCTTTTGGATCCAGATACGAAAAAACAAACCTTTGGATGAAAGTTGCAAAACTGACCAAACCTCAACAACAAAAACGGCATTTTACTGCATATTAAATCATATGATGGATCAAACTCGAGCCTGAGACACAGTGAGACACTTACAAGTAGTTCCCTTGTCGACAATCTCAGCAATTCGTCCAGAAGTAATGCATGGACACCAACACGTCAAGCAACCTATGATTCCCAAAAGCAACATGCAACAAGTTCTAGATAATCAATACATATATAGTATATAACAAGTTCTAGACAATCAATATATATATAGTGTATAACAGAATGATGAGTATTTGGTGTACAACTTACAACTGGAGCAATCTTTGCCGCAGTCGCAAAGGCCAGTGGACCATTGGCTAGGGGCCGTCATGGGCTGAGCTGGGACGCCGGTAACATATTGCGGTTGTCCGGTGGAAGTATACATGATCAAAAATTGATTGAGCTAGCTGTTATGGTGTTAATTTGGATTGGTGTGTGGTTCAGGTGTTGTGGACTACTATATATAGCTAAGGTTGATGATATAGATACATGCATCAAACAAACCGGTCCATTACCGTTTCCTAGCAGCCTCTTTGGACTTTACTTGATATATAATATTTTATACCATGTTGGTATATGTATATGATTGTGTGTTGTTTTTAGACGGAGATAATGCGTCTTATCATATAGTTGGAAAATAAAGAAACATTAAATCATTAATCATGACTTTTTTTCTAAGAATGAGAGTAATTCGTTGATACATTGAATTTTTAAAATTTTTGTTTGGTTAGTATAAAGTGCATACTTGTTTGATTCAAGTATCTCGATCTCATGATGATTTTTATCTTCGTTTTGGTATAAATTGACTTAGTCGTGTTTTTCTTATGTCAAATAGTGAGGTGCAACGATCCGTAGTTTCTTATGTAGTAATTGTTGCGCTATTGAACCTCATCTTTACTTTTATAGTTATGGTGTTGCTAAACCTAACCCTCGAATGGCACACTATTAAAAGATATTTTTTCTCTGACATAGGGGTATGTTCACTGGTAGGGGCATATATTTATTTAGACATACCTTTTAGTTATCTATAGAATTACGTTTAGTTATATTTTTTGGGTAAAGTTCTTGTACAAATAATCTTAACATACTAAACATACAAATTGAAGGAAAACTCAAAAAGACAAGGTGGCATTTTTGTAATTATCAATAACTATCAAAGTTACTCTACAAATATACCTAAAAAAACCTAACCACTCCCTCCACCCCCAAAAAAAACCTAAACACCCCCCCACCCCCCAAAAACCTAAAAAAACCTAACCCCCACCCCCCAAAAACCTAAAAAAAAACCTAACCCCCCCCCCAAACCAAAAACCTAACCCCCCCCCCACCCCCAAAAACCTAAAAAAAAACTAACCCCCCCCCCCCCCACCCACCCAAGCTAAAATGCTAAAAACTAAACCCCCCAAAAAACCTAAAAAAATCTAAAAAAATAAAAAAAACACACAAATTATTTTATTTTATTTTTTTAACATTTTTTATTAAAAAATCGCTACTTTTAGTAGCAGCCAAAAAAAAAAATTTTTTTTTTTTTGCTAACGAAATGTAGCGATTTTTTAATAAAAAATGTTAAAAAAAATTTGTGTTTTTTTAGGTATTTTTGGTTGTAACTTTGATAGTTGGTGGTAATTACAAAAATGCCACCTTGTCTTTTTGGGTTTTCCTTCAATTTGTATGTTTAGTATGTTAAGATTATTTGTATTTGATCTTTTGCCTATATTTTTTATGTAACATCAACTTATTTGAGTTAGTGTGTGTGTGTTTTATGGGTTTATTTAAGTGCATGTATCCCTACATAAAATGTACATGGATCACCTTTAAAGTCTTGGTTATCTAGTTCCACAAGAGTTAACCATTGAGATGATTCTTAACTCATTGAGATATATGAAAGAAACAAGCCATTTGTGATCAATTTCAATATGATTTTCCTCCTCTAGATCGTTACATCGCACGTCTCTAATCCGTAAGTCTCTTTATCGTTTGGTTGGTATGCGTGAAGACCGAATCATATTGAAAGTAAAGATTTTACAAACTAACAACAATAATTTTGATAGTTCTTAGAAACTATAATTTTGATAGCAATAATGAAAGTAAAGATTTTAAAATGTAACTTAAAGGATGCGCAATTCAACAATAATAATTTTGAAAGCAAATTGGATAAATGTATAGATTCATTAAAATAGGGTAGGCTGAAGCATATGGGAGAAGCACCCATTGTTTAAAATGACGTGTTACCAGGAAAGAGCATATAACTTTTTATAATAACTATTTATTATTAAATCTATAACACCACTACCACAAATGGTAAGAGATATGTGTTGACCGGTCTTAAAAAAACAATTTTCTTCTTCGTTTTAAATCATGTGTTATTCTATTGGGGTCTTTTATAGCATGTACATAGATAAAGTTAAATAAAAACTTATGATATAAATTTGAATTAAACGACACACTAACCCTTTAATATTTTCGTTGGGTTGCTATATATGTGTTGTAGATATACGAATTTTAGTTTAAACTAGTAAAATCACCACCGCATTGCGACGGAAAATATGTCGGTGTTGGTTTGATTTGTTATGTTATCGTTATTGTACCGACACTTTTTCATAACCTTGCACGTATGACAATACTCGACGAATATGGTTTATATACACATATATGTATATGTGAGCATATATAGACATGCAGGGTGGGAGTTGGCTACAAAGTCCATTTTTCCTACAAAGTGTACAAAGTCATAAAACACCACAATTTGAGCTATAAAACACACTCAAAACCCACGAATAACAAAGTGGAGATTACTAAAACGCCATATTTGTGTGTTTTGTGTTGTGTTTTGGATGATAAGGCTTTGATTATCGAATGAGTAACATTTGTGTGTTTTATATTGATTGTCATGTTGTGTTTTATATTCATAGTTCTACGATGGTGTGATTGAAGTTTTTATGGACTGATAGGGTTTGGATATTGTGTTTTAATGATCTTCACTTTGTTATTCATGGGTTTTGAGTGTGTTTTATGGCTGAAATTGTGGTGTTTTATGAATTTGTACACTTTGTAGGAAAAATAGACTTTGTAGCCGAACCCCACCCCATGCATGCATATATCATGTATGATGTATGTTTATGAGTTACGGGGAACGCAATCAGAGTAATATTATGATGCAGCTAGGTATTTTATATTTAGTAAGATGTTTTCATGTCTTGATTTAACCATTAAACGAAAATAAAGTCTTCTACGTTTAAAAAAAATGTGGGTGCCAAAATACTCAATTTTTAACTAACACGCGGGTCCTGGATTGACTTAATTATTTTTTTCTATGTTTTACGTTTCGGTTTAATTTCTCTGCAACGAGCGTTCGTGATTCAAAGATTTTACGTCTGTTTTTCGCTCGGTGTTATTTTTTTCGTTTTTATTTAATTTGTTTTTACAAGCTTTTCTGGTGTTGGTGGTTGCTGACAGTGGTATAGCATTGGTAGTACTTGACACGGTTTTACAACAACCGCTGCAACGTAGGGGCTTAATACTAGTTCATAAATAAAAAAATAAAAACTCAGATGTGCAAATGGGTTTGAAAAAATCATAAGACTAAAGGGTATGGAGAGCCTCATCCCTAAGGGGATGGGCCGCCACGTAGGCTCGGTTTGGAGGAGATGAACCTAGGGGGTGGGGGATGAGCCCCTTTATGTATATATATGTATGTATGTATACATGTGTGTGTGTGTTAAGAGAGAGGAGAGAGGAACGGCTACCCCGGCTGTGGGGTGCCGGTTATACCGAGCCGAGCCCCAGGTGGCGATGTGAGGGACTGGCGCCGGTCTTAACCGGGCCTCAGCCGGCCCCCATACCTTCTAGTCTAAAACACCCATAATTGTATAAAATAAAGTCTACTTGTATGCATAAATAGCATTAAGTTCTAAATTGGAAATGTAAACTCATTTTAATTTGCTTATAATAATATGACTAAGTCATGGGTTGAGATCCTGTACAAACAGTACTAATTGTAAGAACCGTAAGAACAGATCTAAGTCATTGATAGTTTAAATGAATGGTTGATATTGATTACAAATAAAACCCCTATAATTAATAATTAATACTATCAAGTTAGGGTATTTTAGTCATTTAGTCATTTCCCATAAAATACTAATTCCACCAAGTTTTTTAAACTAAAATAACTTTTATATATTTCATTAATTTTGGAAAAAATTTATACTATAAAATCAAATATTTTTTTATCTTTAATATGAGTACCATATTGCTATACTTTTTTTAATTATAAAAATGACTTTTAAAAAAGTTACAAAAAGATGTTTTATAATTGTGCTAGTTACGTGGTTGGAATGTGCTAATATGAAAATGTATTGTGTTAATTTTAAATCTATACGTATGTTCTAATTTTATTATGTAATTCTTATGTGTTGTTATTTTTTTTCCTTTTGTATTGTTATTGGGAGCCTATATATAAATAAATTTGTTTTCTATCAGTTATGTAATAGTATGTGCTATTTATAAAATTAAAACAAAAATATGAAATTGTGCTAATTATGTAATAATTATGAAATTGTGCTAGTATGTGTTTATAAGATTAAAAAAAATTGTGCTAGTATGTACCAGTATGTGTTGTTTATAAAAAAAATGAAATTGTGCTAATATAGAACAATATGTGTTGTTTATAAAGTAAAAAAAAAATGAAATTGTGCTAGTTATGTAATAGTATCTGTTGTTATTTTTTTTCCTTCTGTGTTGTTATTGGGAGCCTATTTAGAAATAAATTCGTTGGAATGTCGTATTTTTATTGTGCTAATGTTGTTTTGTTGGTGTTACCGTCGGATGCCCAGACGGTGGTGTTAAGAGAGTGCTAATGTCGTTTTTTGATTGTGCTAATGTCGTTATTTGATTGTGCTAATGTCGTTTTTTGATTGTGCTAAATTCAAATTTTGGTTTGAATTAATCTCCATGGATTTAGGGATATCTTTTTAATTTTAATTAGTTATAAATAAATAGGGTTAAAATGTCTAAATTATCCCTAAACTAATTTTTAATTGAATAACACTTGTCATTTATATATTGGTTCTTATGGTTCTTACAAACATAAGAGTTTGTATTTGATCTCATGCCACTAAGTCATTACCCATGTTAGACGCGGTTCAACAAATAACAATATATTAAATTTGTTAAGATTTAATAAAAGTAAATGAATATAATTTTAAAATTAATAACAGAAAATTAAAAATACAATAAATAATTCAAATTTCACTAAAAAATTCTTGTACGCCACATTGAATGCTAAAGTGCAAGATATGATGGATGAAGTTCACTTATACGTTTTATACTATTTGTTTGTGTTTTGTCAACAATATCTCGATTGTCAATTGCATCTCCAATTATAAGGCCAACAACTTCAAAAACCGTTGGTAATTTGTATGCACGTCCATCTTTTTGCATCATTCCAATAAGACGTAATTTAAGGTTAATATGAGGATTGTAACAAAAATGATCTCTTACATGCCTATAGGTTTTGGCCAGCTCATTATTTGAATCTAACATCAGCTTTATATCTTGTATGATTTCAGCATCAAACGAAACATAATTGAATTTTGAGGCTCTTTTAGATTCACTGTAAGTAATTTAAATAATGATTAGCTAAAAAATTGTTGAAAGAAAACAACTATATAAATAACAAATACTGATTGTGATATAATAAATATAATGAATCCAGATTGTGAACTACATACCATAGCATCAGGCTTATCAAAATCACCATTGGGTCTGTAGTAAAAATAATCAGACGGAGCAAACGCAATATTGTCATAAAAATAAAATATCCGGAAACTTTGTAATGCCTCTTCATACTGAAATACGAGCCATGATCCAGATTGTAGTTTCAAAGTTTCAACTACAGAATACCACCCATTGTAGAAATAACAGGAGTTTCCTAATTGATATACCTTGACTTCAAACACCTGACCATTAGTTGTCCGGACTTTGGCAAAGCCCATTGGATAGTTAAAGTCTTTAATCCATTGTTTATATTTTTGGGGCAGAACCTATGTATAAATAAATTAAAATCAGAAACTGTCTAATATGATATTATAAAGAAAACTAAATTCGCCATAACCGAGTTTAAAATACTAACCAAACATTTCCTTTTGTTGTCATCCATGTAACAAGCAAACCCATACAACCTTCTAACATACAACTATTAGATAAAATATAATGAATATCATTAATAAATAAAAGAATAAAATGTTAAAAGTTATTCTATATATTGCAATAAAAAAGAGTGTAACTAATAGACTAAATCATTAGATAATGTTATTATGATCTTTTCTACAAAATGATAGGAACACAAACAAAGAGTTGAAAACAAAAATGTATCATCTCTACCACGATACACTTGATATTATTTGAATTTGAATGAAATCGAGATTCATTAAAAATGCTCAACTTGTATTAAGGCTTAGTGAGTTCATTGATTCAATTATCAACCCAAACACCTGTTGCTAACCCACCCAATCAACTGTTGCTAACCCACATTCAATCTACTCTTGACTCCAAAAGTACCTACTGTTGCTAATGCACATTCTACCTACTGTTGACTCCAATCTACTGTTGACTAATGCCATGTTGCTAACCAATTATTCAATCTATTGTTCCAACATATAACCCAATCCACTGTTGACTGACTAATTATATTTATCCGCATCAAGTGCAAATCACAACAAATACTTTCACATCCGAATTTATAATAATTTGTTAAGTCAATTGCAATAACACTTAATATTATCAACAAGAATATAAAAGACAAAATTGATCAATAATTATTGTAACATAACTATACTAAACATATATAACTAAGCAAACATCAAAAATATTATAACTCAATCTGTTGAAGACTAAAATTATCTATCTAATATTTGTCAATGTCAAGAACACCAAGTGAAACTATACTAAACATCATAATCTTACAAATTCTTTATATAAAGTCTCATAAATAGTTGTTTTTAACTTCAATCGATCAACTGTCGTTTTTAACCTTGCCCTAAACGAGATGATATAAAATAATTAGACAAATACCAAAAGTATAAACCTCAATCGATCATCAATACAAAGTTACATATGAAAATCAAAAGTATTATACATGGAACACAAACACAAGAACGGAACACAGAGGAATGATTGATCAAACAACAAAAACATACATTCCTGGTATAATAAGTTACCAGAAGAAAAGATTTTAGAAGAAGAAACTGTTGGAAACACATATAGATTACCTGTAGATGATGTCGCAAAGAGCTTGAAGAAATTCAGTCTTTTCTTCCTCACAATTTCACTTTGAAGGATGTAAATATCCGACACCCAAGGTTTTAGGGCTATGTTCTGTATTTTATAGAAGTGTTCTAATGGGCTTGAACACACGTGGCCCATTTTGAGTACAGATTGGATCAAATGTATGCCTTTTTGATTATTTAACAATGGTTCTTTACTGCATTGTACACTAACATTGTGTCAAAAAAAATTAAAGTCATATATAATAAGTGATTAGACAACATAAAATTAGTTCATGTGTTCATTTTAGACAACATATTACCAAGTACTTAGCTTATTTGTATATCAACCATGTTCACTAACACATAATTTCATTAACATTGTTTTATAAAGATATGTAACTAAATGCAAAGAATTTAAATCTTATATTATAATCTGTTTTTTAGTAATTGTTTTCGATCGTTATTAAACATACTCGTGTGTTCACACGGGTGTTACAACTAGTTTAAATAATGATTAGCTAAAAAATTGTTGAAAGAAAACAACAACTATATAAATAACAAATAAATAGTTTTAAGATTTTGAGGAATACCTAAATAAGCTTTCCCTATTTGAAAGATCAATATCTACATCAAATATATATAGTTGTGCAAATTTTGGTTTGGACCCATCTTCACAAATAAGACTTCCCATGTTATGATAATTTCCACCACTAATTTTATATATGAATGAAGCATTTCCTTTAACAATTGTGAGTACAAAATAACGATCCATAATAGTTGTTTTAACTTTGACTCCTCTATCGTTAGTATTTCTTTATCTCGCATTCAACATTACCAGATCGTTTAAGCTTGTTTCCTCCATCATCATAAATCATGAATTTGTATTATCTAGATCGCTCCACATCTACAAAAGCACTAGTAATGATCCAAAGCAGATTCCGTTCCGTGAAAAGAATTTTTTTCACAAAATAGTGAGGTATGGCTATGATATATGCATGATATGTGATCGAATTTAAATATTAAAATGCTATAAAACATGCCTAAAAGGTAAAAATGCAACTAACAATAAACAAAGAAACATTTGCAAATTGATTATAAGCATCATAAAATATAAAATGTGATGGATAAATTGGATCTAAAAAATGTTTATGCCAACAAACTCTAGGTAATTGTTTTACTTGGATTAGGATCAAATACAAAGGATCCTAATTGTAAGAAGTGTAAGAAGGATTTATAGAGTGACAAGTGTCCAATAACCTAAAAAAACCCACTACACAAAAAAACCCCACTAAAAAAAAAAAAAAAAAAAAAAAAAAAAAAAAAAAAAAAAAAAAAACCTTAAACATCCACCACCACCAAAAACCTAAACCCCCACCCCCACCCCCGTCCCCCCCACATCACCCACCCAAAAAAAATTTTTTTTTGCCGAGGGGGTGGGGTTTAGGTTTTTGGGTGGGGGTGGGGGTGGGTGTTTAGTTTTTTTTTAGATTTTTTTTTTAGGTTTTTGGGGGGTTGGGGGGGGGGGGGGGGTTAGGTTTTTTTATGTTTTTGGGGGGTGGGGGGTTAGGTTTTTTAGGGGTTTTTTGGGTGAGGTATAGTTTTTTTTTTTTTTTTTCCGGGGGGGGGGGGGGGGTTAGGTTTTTGGGTGGTGGTGGGGTGGGGGTGGGTGTTTAGGTTTTTGGTGGTGATGTAGTGGGTTTAGTTTTAGCTTATTGGACGCTTGTTATTCTATAAATCATTCTTACAATTAGAAGCCTTTGTAGAATAACTTTACCCTGTTTTACTTGTCTAATAGTCGATTTACTTCAAATTATACCTTGTTTGGTTATAATGTTTTATAAATTGGCGATTCCAGTAATTATTGCAAACATATTTGAAATGGTTAACCAACTTAGATATTAGTTATATCTCTTAAGCTTGACCCACAATTATACATATATAACTAATAAAACAAGTCTTGTGTAACACTGCTATTAAATCCGAACATAACATGTTTAACTAAACAGTAAAGGTTTACATAGACAATGCTTCCTTAATTACCATAGTTTAACAACAAAAAGAGAATATGAGATGCCACCATGTCGGAAATCATAGATTCAATAACAAGTAGATACAATTGCAACTTTTCCATATTGGAAAATATGATTAATAATAGCGGGTTATATGGGTAACGAAACTAAACAAGTTAGGGTGACCTTTTTGCGCACCACTACGAGTCAGAGCACCACTATAAAATCAAGGGTGGGCTGCAAAAAAGGCCAATAGTCCCACCAACGGTGCGTTTATATACGTTGTGGGCTCTGATTCTTGAAAGAAGGGTCTAGAGTCGGGAAATGCATCGGTGGTGTTGGGCCCACCGACCACAGCTCCGACCAATACGTTTGGGTTTGGATCTGGGCTTAGGAAGTAACGGGACCCGGCCTTGCAGCCTATGTGAGCTGGATGGGCTCTAACCGAGGGTAATGAACTGCCCCTGTGGTGAATCCGTTGTGGGTAACGGGCCCCGTATCCTACCATGTAAGACATTTTCATCGGATTATCCCCAAGTATATAGTTCACCTGTGAACCAAACAAAAGATTTAGAATCAATAGAATAGCACTTATCGTAGACTTATATTTGGGCTTGAACGAGCCCTGTCAGGCTTAACTGATCTTGACTAGACTAAACTAGACTAGACGATTTTTGGCACCATTAGGGCTTGGATGGGCCGAAAACGAGCTTTAAAAACAAGCTTTTGGGGCTTCTGGGCCTAAAGTCTTTGGGCTCAACCAAGAGTAGGACCAGACTTAAAAAGTGCATTGAGCAGGTAATGTTTGTGTGTAAAAGGTAAGACAACATTATAACCGTTATCTTGGGTAGGATTCAAAAGTGGGCCCGTGAATATTTACAGCCATCCATTTGGCAACAACCCAAGTCATGTGCATGGGCCCAACGGTAACACCTAATTTCAAAAAGCCCATGAGTGACACCAACCAATCAATTATCGCATCATAAGATTCCATATATGTGACATTTTTTCCAAGACACTGTTCTTTAACCAAAAAAAAAAAAAACATGTTTTCGATATTTGATTAACAATATTACCATGTTATAAAAACTAAAAAGAATAATAAAGATTTAATTTACCTGACGTCGGGCCAAGTTTTTGAGAAGAGCAGGGGAAGCTGATTTACCGCCACATGTCACCACATGATTGGCATGGCTAAGATAGTTAGAATAGGCCAACAATAGGAAAGATAGTGAAGTTACATGTTGCATGTTACTTCCTCCAGCTTTAAATATCAATCCACCTAATTTATGACCAAATCAACATTCAATAAACAAATAAATAATCATCTTAGGGTTAAAAATAAGAGAAAATAATTTTAAAAAATAAGTGATATTCTTTGGGTGTATCATGCTTCTATGGTCTGATACGCAAATCTTTGGTCGTATATCTAATTTTACTCACCTAAACTATTAATATTTACAATTCGTATGCAAATACCAATGCATAAGTGATACGAGGAACGTTTCGTGTCACATTAGTTTAAGTCCTTATATAGGTATAACACACTTGGAAAATAGAATGTTCTCTAAAAACGAACCTGGTGAGTATTGAACTTCAAGGTGAGGCGTTCCGGGACATAATGAACAGATAAATGCATCAGCATTGTTTTGAAATGATTTTAGATCAGGAGATTTTCCCATTAACACTTCCTGCATAAATTGTGAGGTCACTATCTGTCTAAGCTTTATGAAGGAATACTAATTACATTCATCCATAAAAGCATGGGAATTGGATGGGAAGTAAGTAAGTGTCTTTATTCACATGCATTGTAGCAGAAAATTAGTGACTATAGGTGGGTCCCAATCAGTCCATCACATGATCCATAGAAACCTAAACTTGAATGGGTACAGACCTTATAATGCATAGGTCACATTCTATTTGAGAGTAAAGACACAATAGACATAGTCCCTGACATTTGTTGCTTAGAGTGGACACTCTTTATTTACAACATAACCATGTAAAGGATTTCGATTTTAGACCAAGAGTCCAACAATTCATGATTTGTCACAATGTGCTTTTTGACTTTTGAGAACCAGAAGCTGAAAGTAGTAATTCGGTAAAGAGTAAAATGTCATTTTCGTTCCTGAGGTTTGGTCAGTTTTGCGACTTTCGTTCAAAGGTTTGTTTATCCGCATTTGGATCCAAAAGGTTTAAACATGACAAGATTTTAAACCTTTTAGATCCAGATGCGGAAAAACAAACCTTTGCACGAAAGTCGCAAAACTAGTCAAACCTCAGACACGAAAATGACATTTTACTCTTCGGTAAAAGTAATTATATTATTATTTATTAATAACCAAACAGCTACATAATCTGTATGTTTCATCATACAAACTCTAGAAACTAGTAATGTTTGATTTGAAAACACATTAATAAATAAACATAAAAACTGATCTTGATAAATTGACCAATTCTTGTGTGAATATGGGCCAGGACGCACATGTGGGCTCCACTATAGAAATAAACATGATTTACACAGTAGAAATGAAGAAGCCATGTGACTTGCTGACACCTAAAAGGTATTAGGGTATGGGATATATTAATATAGACACCAGAATGAGAAGAGGAATATCGAGACACATACTATAAGACAAGAATTTGATAAGATCAGTAACAAAAGTCTTAACATGTTTCCTAATAAACAAGATAAATAATCCTACTCGTTAAAATGTTAATTGTTATGATTGGATGCAATTAAAAAATACTAATTATGTCAGAAATAACATGTACTGTGATTGTACAACTAAATTAAATAATAATGTTCCTTTTATATGTACCTTTGAAATGAGAACATTGATGCCTGCATGTTTGTTATCCCATCCAAATTCATTAATGGTGTCACCTGCCCTTAAGATGACCTCATTTCTTATTATGTACTCTCTGTATTGCCGTCTTCTTGATGCCTTGTGTAACCAAGCTGCTGCCCATAGCAATTCATCCTGATAAAACTAACTCATTAATACAAATGTTGCAGATAAAGTGAGTATAATTACATAAGCATCAGTTAAATTATATACTGATAATACCTGATAACCATTGTTGTCACAGTAAAACGGGCAAACAACAGAGTGCAAATAATTGCTATATGCACCTCTGTATGTGTCAGCAAACCGGAAGACCTAACGAAGATGAAAGTAAATGGAGGTAAGATAAACTGCTTTGGGAAGCGTTAAAGTTAACAGAAAATGTCCAGCTTTGGGTTGGGTCCCACTGGCTGTAAATAACAGTAAAAAAAGTGTATTTTATTTCTGATGTGAACTTATTAATGGCTGGAATGTGACTAAATTGACCAAGAAGCATTTGATATGGTAGAATAGTAAATGTAGTGCACAAAAGAATATGGCTTTGTTGCATACTTGCGTTCAAAGCAAGTCATATGTCTACAACGATACATGCAGATACAATAATATCTGTAAACAAAATCTAGTGAGTTATAAGTTGGTTATAGAAACAACGGAGGATTAAGGATATCTAACTCAAATATGTCATTTAACTAAGCACATTAACCATATAGTCATCGATTTTTTGTCAAAACTCACTATTGCTCTAATCATGACATGCGTCAATGTGTTGTTAGTTGTTTGTCTAATATTCTAATGGGTACAAAAGTTGTAGTCTACAATGTCTAATTAGTGAAAAAGCCACTAATGTTTAAGACAATTATGTAGGATATGTAACTTAAGTATGTCATTTAAACTATGCATATTAGCCATTTAATCAGTGACTTGTTTTAATTTATAAATTTGACAATAAGAAAACTTAGCAACTATCACTCGTGATTAAGACAAGTACGTCACACATATCAAAAACGGTTAAGTATACACAAAACTTAGCGACTATCGCTCTAATTCTAGCATGCAAAAGTAATAGACTACGATGCTTGTTTAGTGCAAAAGCCCCTAAATTTACGTCAATTATGACATGTGTCAACGTGTTACTGATTGTGAAAGTTGCTAATTCTACGCCAATTATGGCATGTGTCTACATGTAATAGTACAAAAGTAGCTAACTTTTGACAAAAGCTTGGCCACATGTGTCAATTTTGTAACAATTAAATCAATAAAGTTTTTCAAAACATCCAATAACCATTTTGTTTTTACATTTAGCCAATATGCTATTCACATGATCTCCCCTGTTTCAAACCATACAAACAATCCAATAACCAATAGCCACATACACCATGACAAAAACAACAACTACAAAACGTACCTTCACAGCACGGTTGAGAAGGATGCGAGAGTAAGCAGGGTCACGTGACCGGAAAACAATGGAAGCAGCTGCCAACGCAGCAGCAGTCTCCCCTGCCACGTCAGATCCAGGGTGGTTCCGATCAATCTTATACGCCGTTCGCAACGTATCCATATCCTCCGGCCTCTCCCAACAGTTATGGTCCGAAATAGCGTCTCCTACTTGAACATAAACGACGCCGTCTGTTGCCGTTGCTTTTAGTAAGTAATCAGTTCCCCATTTAACTGCCCTAACTGCGTTTCCGACCTCAGATCCCATTGTTTTTTCGAAATCTATCACGCTCCAGGCTAGCATTGTTGTTGTGAATGCCATTGGAAAACCGAACTTGATGTTGTCACCGGCGTCGTAGTATCCTCCGGTTAAGTCGACCTGCAGATTGAACAAAATATTCACAGGAAAAACAGATTTAAATCATGAACTCGCGACTTTGACGGTTTGACCTAAACGAAGCTTATCGGATGATAAAATGTTGAATAAAAACAAAATCAAACGCACAACCACACCACTGTAACAGCAAAAACAGAGTTATACCATGAACAAACGATTTTGACCTAAACGAAGCTTAACTGATGATGAAATATAAAACAAAAACAAAAACAAAAACAAAATCAAACGCACATCCGCAGACTGTAATACCAAAGCTTACAGGAAAACACACATTTAGATCATGAACTAACGATTTTGAGCTAAACGAAGCTTAACGGACAGTTAAATAGTCAACAGAAACAAAATCAAACGCATAACTGCACCACCAAAACTCGTAGGAAAACACACATTTAACTCATGAACTTGTGATTGAGACCTAAAACGAAGATTATCGGTTAATACTTAATATACGTGCAAATCGTCAAAAGTAAACCTACATTACGTTAAACGGTTTAAATACACGTAAATACGATGAAAACAGTTACTTACTCCGGCGGAAGCTCCGTCGTGCAATGCGGAATGACTTCGCCACTTAACGCGTTGATCCGCCGGAAGTTTACCGGAACGCTGACCTTCGAAGAACAAAATGCACTTCCGGAGAGCATCGGAGTAGTCATGCGCAGTGGCAGAAGGAGCAAAAAGTAGTAAAAGAACAAAAACGGCGGGAAAAGTTGCCGGAAAAGCTGCCGGAGAAGTGACGGTTACAGCTTTTGGCGCCATTTGTTAGTTGCGGGAGTGAGAAGCAAGGGATGAGGGAAAAGTGGAAGCGGCGTCGTTTGGCTTTATAGAGAGAGAAAAGTAGGTCATTGGATTCTTGAGTATGGGCCAATGAGAGTGGGAAACGTGGTCGGGTCAGAAAGAATGGATGTGGGTGTGGGTTTGGATATCGATGAGCACAGGCTTTTGTTTGACTTGTGTAGTCAGTGGTTTGACTGGTCGGGTCGGGTTTGGTTTGGTTTTACCGGGTCGTGACGGTGATATGTTGTAAGTAACCGTTGCTACTCCATTTTCTAGTGTGTGTCCCCACATAGAATTGTGCCGTTTACTACAATACAATATTTTCACCCAACGGTTTTCATGGTGAATTCATGACAAATAGTTATTTTGTTGATTTACAAAATAGTTTTTATGATTTGTTGCCTTTTCTATATATTTTCATAAGTAAATAACTAACGTTGATTAACAAGAAAAACGCATAAACACTTGTAACTTTTGTCTTAATTGTAGTTTATAAAGCGCTTGTGTAAGTACCAAAGACTTTACACAAGTTCATTGTATTGTTGTTGTAGTAGATTACTTGACATTTGGTTTTTTAATTTCTTCGGGTCGAAACAAGTTTGAGTGAAATTGGTTCCAACTAAAATAATTAGAGTAGAAATGAGTCATTTTAAAAATAGAGTAAATTACATTTGGGTTACTTGTGTTTTAGTGGTTTTAACCATTTGAGTCTAAAATTAAAAAGTTTAACGTTCTGAGTTCATAACCGCTCATTTTATAACGTTTTGAGTCTCTGTGTTTTAGTGGTTTTAACCACTTGAATCCAGAATCAAAATTACTAGTGTTAAAAAGTTGGACTCAAAACGTTATAAATGAGCAGTTATGGACTCGGGGCGTTACAATTTTTTATTTTGGTCTTAAATGGTTAAAAACCACTAAAACGCTGGGACTCAAAAAGTAATATACTCTAAAAATAAGGTATCAAAACGAGCGTTATATTTATTTAATGACGGCTAGTGGTGATAGGTATTGGCAACAGTGGAGGAGACCCTAGCGGAGGAGGGGGCAACTAACGTGGTGGAGGGCGGTAGTGGTGTCGAAGAAAGAGACAGCAATAGCGGTACCAAAATGTTGGAGGCAATGGTGCTAAGCCGGTGACGCTTGTGGTTATGGTGGTGGCAATTATTGCATTTGTGGTGGCGACAGGCAATGGTTGTGATGTCGTTCACCCATTTGGGCTCATTTTGAGTTAGCATGTGTACTTAAGGACGACTTATTCTAACCTTGTTTAATTCGTGTCAACCAAAATTGAACACTTATGAGCACACCAAATGAACTTGAAGAATGTAATGTTTATCTTAATCAACTCAATTAACGGGTATTAATTATGATGTTTAATTTATCATCAAAATAACATTCTTAGAATAAAAGTTAGGGGACAACACTTGTTTCTAGAGCCAACAAAAGATCTTAATCGTGTTCAGGATGTGAATTGAAATAGTAGGAGTAATGTGAAGGCATGCAAGACAATTACCAAATTTGTCTTTTGCCTTGCGCCCCTCTACACCATCACGGTTTAAACGACTTTTTATGATCTCCACCTCAAACTTTGTGCTCTTTGCAATTTGCATCCGATTTGTTTATTCTTATTAGAAAAAAAAAAAATATATTTTATAATAGGATTATGGCTATAACATAATAATTTACTTTTTAAATTACTTTTATGTAATCAACTTATATTTTTATTGAACATATAATCAAAGTGCTCATCTTTTCTTTTTCTTTTTTTTCTTGGTTTAGCTTATTTTAATTAACATACCAAATATTGAAACATGGTAAGGTAATGAATTTATATAATGTGACATAGTAGAACAATTAACATCTTAGGTGTATCAAATATACGGGCTGGACTAGTTTAGCACATGATACCATAATTTAAATGCATTGGTTGTTAACTCTGATACCATTACGTTTATGCCCAAGACTAACTATTTTGGAGCGTTAGACACCGTTTCATAGGTCGTTATGTGCAGTGGCAAACCCAGGAACTATTTTCTGAGGGCACAGTCGGTATTTTTCCCTATAAAATACACGAATTTTATTTTCAAAAGATGTGCCCGCCCATCCACCCATTCACACGGGTCCGCCCCTCGTTGTGTGGTAACAGACTTTACTCTTGTATGTGGGGATACGCTGTACGCGTGTAAAATTAACTTTCCAGTCAATAAAACAATTCTATGTGAACTTGGGCATGAATCTGCCACACCCGGCCTTATATTCTTGTATTAGGAGATACTTTTTTAGTGCATCTAAAAGTACCGATTAGCCAAGTCCAAAAGGAGTCAAAACTCGAGCTTTAAAATCATCAAAAATAATATTAATATACAATCCCAACAATGGTTCCCCTTTATTATCTGGCAATAAAACAAGAGGGATTTCTGGCTAGGAGGTCCAACCTTTCTCTATCGTAAAACACAACTTAACAACGCAGTCAGTCTCCCGACAAAATCAAGTTTTCTGGAAACAGAACTCCCATCCCATGTACCCACCACCAAAATCAACAAATTATTATTCATTTTCTGAAGAGCGAAAGAAGATTCTAGGCATTATCCTTCGCAATCTTCTCGGCCTTAGCAATAACCTCATCGATTCCACCAACCATGTAAAACGATTGTTCGGGTAGGTCATCGTACTTTCCATCCAAAACCCCCTGAAAAAGGCCGACACGATTTTGAGCAAAATATTAAAAGCAAATCACATGAAAATGCAACTTAATGTGCACTTTTTACAAATATGGAAATGGAACATACTTTTTGTTGACTTCTATAATGTTACGCGCTATACTATTTATAACCAAAATATGCCAGTTTAACCATTTAACAAGCAACATGCTATGTTTTTAGCATTTGTGCTTGAGGCAACCAAATTACCAGTTTTTTACAATTTAATGCATACTAGCAATAACACCCGCACGCGTTGCGGCGTGAGAACATCGCAAACATCGAATGGATTAGTCCAAACGTCTTGTGATGCGATAACCATATGGAAACGCGCGTTTTGACGTATCGGATTGAACCCGAAGTAACCTATATAAGCATTGCGATTGGATCAAAACGTAAAGTAAATCGATTTTATATGTGATCCGACTCATACATAGAATAGAAACTACAACTTAACTCCACATGGTTCGAAACAAAATTTACGAGGCATGCATAAAATACGCACGAATACATATTATATTTGTCGTGACTCATCTCCCAAATTGAAACGTAGGCCAACTCAAATTTAAAGTACATAAAAATATGCACGTAAAAAATGGTTTTTTTGAATGAAAAAGTATTATATCTGACCTGACTCGTTTTCCAGAAAAAAGTTTACGTCGAAACATAGAGCAAATCATATTTAAACAGACACGTAAATAAAAATATGCACGTAAAAAATAGTTTTTTAAGTAAAAAAAGTATAGGGGTAAACTCGAAACAGATTATAGGTAAAAAACTTAATACTTAATAGGTTAAAAAGGTTCGTAAAACCGTGCCAAGTAGCACTAATGTCACACCATTGCTAGCGACCCCAACATCAGAAAAGTTCGTAAAAATAAAATAAATAAAAAAAGAAAAAAACAACACCGAACGAAAAGCAGACGTAAAATCGTTGAACCACGCACGCCCGTTGTTGTGTGTTAATACGAAGAAATTAGACCGAAACTTAAAACGTAGAATAGAATAAGTCGAACGGGGGGAAATAAACGTGTTGCGACGAACCTGTCAAATGGGAAAAAAATATACTAGAAAACGGTGAACCCCACACACATGTTGTGGTGTGTTAACATGCAAAATTTAGAACAAAACGTAAAACGAATAATTTGTGAAAGATGAAAGTTATGAGGGGCCAAAGATGAAAATAAAAAATTGTTAGCGGTTAATTGCAAAAGGAAAGTATTGAATTAGAAATGAAAAATCAATTTTTTTTAAATCTCCCCATGCATGGGATGCAACTCCATAAAGCAAGATTTTGTTGCTAATTTATAGTTTATAATTGCATATATTTGGAAAGAATTGGTATGTAAATTGCATTAAATGAATAAATGGTCACACAAAAGCATGTTGCGGTTTTGATCTAGAAGCTGATGCATTCAAATTTCAGAACGGTTTCTATTCAAAATTAAATAAAATAAGGAATACATTTAGAAGTTCTTCTCATCTAAATTAAAATACATGTTTTTTAGTGAAATACGTGAGATCTCAGCAGCCGGAAAAGGCACGAAAGTATAGATGTGAAAAAAGCTACAATTTTATTATTTGAAATAAGTCAACAAAATTTGATTAAATTTGTTATAACTTTTAGGTTCAGCTGTCTGTGCACGGTCTAGAATTTTAGGTTCAGTTCGGTCCAAAACCGGATTCTTTTTCCTATATTTTTATGAAACAAAGTAATTTAGGGCCTTAGGTTTGTTGTAGTGAAATTAAGACAGATTTTAATAATACAATTTAAAGCAAAATGAACTGACCTGGAAACTACCAATGCTTTCCTTCAATTCAACGTATTTACCAGGGGCACCAGTGAAAACTTCAGCAACATGGAAGGGTTGACTCAAAAACCTTTGAATCTTGCGAGCACGAGCGACGGTCAACTTATCATCTTCACTGAGCTCGTCCATTCCAAGAATTGCAATAATATCTTGAAGATTTTTGTAGTTCTGAAGAACTTTTTGTACACCACGAGCCGTGTTGTAATGATCCTCACCCAAAATGTGGGGTGAAAGCATACGAGATGTCGAATCAAGTGGATCCACAGCAGGATAGATACCAAGCTCGGAAATCTGTAAAATTATAGAATCACGGGCTGCATTAATATTTAGGCATTGATATTTAGACAACACGCACTAAATCGAAGGTAGCCATGTTGGCCTGTTTATGAGCAACATGATGATGTACGTTAAATTTTGCCTCTTAACGGTTAATGGATAAAAATAAAACATTGATTTGAGATTCTGAGGGTTAAATGGATATAGAGCGGGTCAAATGGTTCAAAAATAACATAATGCACATAACCTCCTAAAATAATTTTATGTCAAAAAGTAGGTTGTCAATGTAACAATACATCTACTGTAGCATACAAACAAAAAGTATTATTGTAAAACTCGAAAGAAGGGAAAAAGGATTTTCACTTGGGTTGACCCAACCGTTTTGACTTGCAAAAATCAATTATCTCATAAATCATGTTCATTCTAAGGTGATGCGTAGTGGGGCTTCATATGGCGCCATTTTCTCTCATAACGCCCCCATAACGCCCCGAACACCACTACGGGCGGCGTTATGAGGCAAAAAAAGTGGGGGAGCGCCATGGATATCGCGGCGTTGTGGAGGGAGGTTTGAAACCTTGGACCAATCAAAAAAAAGTTATTGTTTTTATAATTAATTAATAATATTGAAAATTATTAAATAGGCAATGATGGGTAGGGGCTTTATGACTACGGGCTCAAGTGATATAACGCCCCATAAAGCCCCCGTATGACGTGGCACGACACGTGTCGCATAACGCCCCACAAGGGGCTTTATGACTACACATGGCCTAATGATGACATTTAATCATACTTAAAATATTATCTATTGTAAAGTTCAAGAAAAGACTAAATATTTAAATAACGATTAAAGGTCAACTCAAACTCCATTTTCGAACTCTGTGAATTACAGTTTAGACCTATTGTCCAACTTGTAATAATCATTGTATCGAATACTAGGTTAAAAATACAGGTACTTGATCATACTTAAAACTTTGAGTGTTGTAAAATGAAACTTGAAAAATGAAATTAGTGGCGATAAGTCAACCAAACCCGTTTTGACTTGTACTAAAACATACCAGTTTTGACCATTACCCAACCTATCTGACCTGTCCTTTTAGGGGAGAAAGCAAACCTGTCGGGATAACACGGTGGTGGCATCCAAGTGAGCAAAAGTAGTGGCAGGAGCTGGATCTGTTAAATCGTCAGCAGGCACATAAATTGCTTGCACAGATGTAATGGAACCCTTTTTAGTTGTTGTAATACGTTCTTGAAGGCCTCCAAGATCTGTAGCCAATGTTGGTTGATAACCGACAGCAGATGGAATACGACCCAACAAAGCAGACACCTCAGAGTTAGCCTGCACGATTTAAAAAATAATTTACCAACCACACTTCCGTAAATCTATAAATAGTTTTTGAGTAAAATGTCATTCTCGTCCCTGAGGTTTGGCCAGTTTTGCGACTTTCGTTCAAAAGTTTGTTTTTCCGCATCTGCATCTAAAAGGTTTGAAATCTTGCCATTTTCATCCGGCTCGTTAACTCCATCCATTTTTCTCCGTTAATTCATGGGTATTTTATCCTTTTTTGTTAACTAAAAGGGCACTTCGATGTTTTTCACTTTATGTACAAGCATATAGCATAATGTACAAGAACTCAAAAGACCGAATTGCCCTTTAAGTCAACAAAAAAGACGAAAATACCCCTGGCTTAACGGAGATAAATGGATGGAGTTCACAAGATGGATGACAATGGCCAAGATTTCAAACTTTTGGATCCAGATGTGGAAAAACAAACCTTTGGACGGAAGTCGCAAAATTAGCCAAACCTCAGGGACGAAAACGGCATTTTACTCGATGTTTTTTAACTTACCTGAGTAAAACGGAAAATGTTGTCGATAAACAGAAGCACATCTTGTCCTTCAGCATCCCTAAAGTGTTCAGCAACAGTCAACCCGGTCAAACCAACACGAGCACGAGCACCTGGTGGCTCATTCATTTGACCATAGACAAGAGCGCATTTGCTCTCACTCTGAAAACATGAACAAGAATATACAAATGATCAGATAACACGGTCAAAATTAACGAATATAGTACAACTAACGTAAGGCTTGATACATGTACCTGTTTGTCACCTAGCTTGATGACACCACTCTCCATCATTTCTCTGTATAAATCATTACCCTCTCGAGTACGTTCTCCAACACCAGCAAATACAGAGAAACCACCTGGTAATACAAAATAAATATTGGTCTATAAGAAATGACAATCAGATTACGATGTTAAAATGTATCAAATATATACTAAAATCTACTTACCATGAGCCTTGGCAACATTGTTAATAAGCTCCATAATAAGAACAGTTTTTCCCACACCAGCACCACCAAACAGCCCAATCTTTCCTCCTCTTTGGTATGGTGCAAGAAGATCGACAACCTTGAAAAGATCATAACAGATTATTATGTTTCATTTTTATAACAGTGTAACAATACTTAAATGATTGTGTTACTCGTGTACTTTTTCATTCATGAAATACCTTAATACCAGTGACAAGAATCTGTTGTTCAGTTGCCTGTTCAACAAAAGCTGGGGCTTCTCTATGAATTGGTAAATAGTGATCGGTTTCTGTTGAAATGAGTTTAAAAAAATAAGATAACTGTTGTAGAAGAATAGATGAAACTGATGCTTGTATGCTACTCAGTGGGAAACAAGAGACTTACTGATTTCTCCTCTATGATCGATAGGCTCTCCAATAACATTAATGATACGACCAAGGGTGGCTCTACCAACAGGCACCTATCATCATAACAACAGATGCAATAATTTAGCGAAATAACAATGCATACTAAGATAATATAAACATCAATCATGAAAGGAATGTAAGTCTTGTAAGACATAAATAATCTTTGTAAGTCAATCATGAAAATATGTAAGTAATAAGCATGAAAGAAATGTAACTATGTAAGTCATCAATCACAAATAATATTTGTAAGTTTCAAGCATGATGTGTGTTACGTTGAACAGTGACAATCACCAATCGCTCATTCGTAAGTTTCTCAATCTAGTAGCAATAAAACCAAACCAGCAGATTAAGCAAATACCCTAGACTATAAAGAAAATGATAAATGTTTCTGTTAACAACAAAATAGAACTATAGTCTATACCATTAAAAAATCACTCACTGTATATTTGTATACAAATTTGTATACAAAATAGAACACAAAATGTAGCTACAATTTAACCCACATTGGCCTATAATCCAATACATACACTAATAAAACCATGAATACATACATATAAACACATCAATGCACTAATTTCATTTTATATAACAAAATATTCATATTTATATCCAATCAAATTATCATCAAACTTCACCATTTCAATACAAGTAACTTCAAAACCCTAATATCTTCAACTTATTAAAGCAACTAAACGCTTACAGTGATCGGAGAACCAGTGTTGAGAACACGTTGACCTCTAACAAGTCCTTCAGTACCATCCATAGCAATAGTCCTCACCATATTCTCCCCCAAATGTTGCGCCACTTCCAAAACCAACCGAATCTGATTATCCAAAACCTCAAGAGCCGTAAGGATCGGCGGCAAACCCTCACTAAACCTAACATCAACAACAGCACCGATCACTTGACACACTTGTCCGATAGAACCGGCGCCGGTGAACTCATCGGTGATCTTGCCGTCATGAGATCCTGAAACAGGAGGTGCTGGTGGCTGAGATGGAGCGGCGCCGGCTGACGTGGCGTAGTTGACTGCACGGTTGAGGAAGTAGCCGGTAGGGGAGGTGTGGGAGCGCGTGCGTGTGGTGGATCTAGCGGCGTGAGTGAACGGAGATCTGGACGGAGTGCGGTGGAGATTGGAGCGGAGGAGGGTGGCGAGTAGCCGCCGGGAAGACATGGCGGAGGAAGTCAAGGGTGTGTGTGTTAGGGTTTGAAACCTGATCTGAAATGAAGAAATTTTCTTGGGGTTTTCAACTTTTAGAAATATTTAGAAAATTGTTTTTGTATAGAGGAATCACAAGAGAATCTTAGAAAATATGTAATGGGACTTTATAAGGGCATGAAAGATTTTGATAATGCCCTTACACCATTACTCATGGGCATTATAGGGGCATGAAGAGTGAGGGGCATTTCTACAATAATGCCCAAAAAGAAGAAAAATAATGGAAAGTAATAAATGAAATGGGCATTAACCATTACACCTTTTTAAAAGGGCATTATGATGATAATGTGGTGAAAAATGCCCCTTAGTAGGCATTAACCATTACTTATGGTCTTAGGGTGAGAGGGGCACTCCTCTTTTAGGGGAGTCTCTTCTTTTACTCACACCCAATCAGCACATGTCATGTCAACTCCCTTCTTAGACCATGTGTAGTGGTTAAACAATATAATGCCCCCACCATGGGGCGTTGTGCGCCATGTGGCAGCCCAGTCAGCAAAGGGCATTATTGGGCGTTTTTACAAAATGGGTGTAATGGGGATGTGGGGTATTATGTTAAATGAGATGTAAAATAATTTAATAAAAAAAAACCTCAAAAAATTCTTATTGGATAACATATAAATGAGATGGAAGATGATTGTAGAAGAGGATTGGGGCAAGGCGTTTTAAACATAACGCTTAATCAAATTCTTTTTCAAAAAAAAAACGCTCTAAAACGCCCCATGTAATGGGTTCCGGACGTTTTGGGGCGTTATTTTGCAATTTTTTTTAAAAATCACGCCCCACTACGGGTGGTCTTAGGGTGGAGGGTATAAGGGTGTTTGAGTGGGTTCACCGATCGGTGACCACCCCCTTTGATTGACTTGGGTGTTTAAGTTAGAGAGAAGGTGTGAAATTCGGTAACTTATTACTGAAAATGGATAGAGTGATGAGAGGAGAGGAGAGAGATAGGATGGACCAATGAGGTTTTTTTTTTTTAATTAAGAAGTGTTTGACTATACCCTCTGATTTCACTCAAACACACTAAGGTGTTTGAGTGTTAACATGGCATAATATTATTGGCTAGAATTTCACTCAAACACCTAAAGTGTTTGACTATACCCTCCAACCTTAAGTCCCCTATTTCGCACTCAAACGTTGGCATCACTCCACTCACACAATTATTTTTTTATAAAAAAAGAAGAAAAAAATATGATTGGTGGAAAAAGAGTGGACCCACATTAACAACCAATCACCCCCTCTCTCTCTCTCCTCTCTCTCATGCGGTAACTACACCCCGATCTTGGTCACCGAATTCACTCACCGCGGGGATGGCGGCGGTGTTCCCGCTCGGGGAATGGGGTCACCGCTTGCCTCCCCGCATAGTGCCCCGTACCCCCTTATTTCGTTATTCGTTTTCTTCGTTTTAATTACGGTGGAAATGAGATTTATCGATATGTTTCTCAAACGATTAGGAAGCTCCTTCCAAGTTATTAATTTTTAGAGAGTTAAGCGTTGTTTGTTTTTCCAAAGGTAAAACTTCTACAGTCTGTGGTCACATTTGCAAAAATCTGTAGTTGAAGAGATGGATTAAATCTCTGCAGTCTGCAAGAAGAACACTCTTTGTTTTTTAACGTCTTCTCCTAAATGGTACATGATCCTACACATGTCGAGAAGAATCCTCGAGAAACCTTGTCTCTTGTGGCTTCTGATTGGAGTGGTTTTACAACAAACTCCAAAACCCAAACAAACCACCACTGATGACCAAGTTGGAAGCACCATGGACTTTTGGCAATCAGGAATCAGCGCAGTGCCTCCATTAAAGACAAAACCATCAGCCTCCCCTATTTTTGAATCCGTTAAAAGGTGCTATGAATGGCTTCAAGTATTCGTTTCAGCTTTTCAAGCAATTAGATTTGTTTTTGTTCATTAAATTATTTGACAATAACAAGCAAACCAACATGAAATTATGACAAATAACAATTAGCAGCTCCAATGAGTCAAAAGAGTTAAAATAACTTCCATAAATAACCTACAAAACAATGAGGAGGGGAGCGACAACGGCGCATGGAGGGAAGGAGGAGGGGAGCGACGACGCAACGTGGAGGGAGGAGGGGGAGGTTTCGGCGGTGGCGTGGAGAAGAGGTGATCGGATTGTCGCGTTCCGATCAAAGATAATATTTATAGTCCCGAATTACCCTTAACAATGCGTTGGTGGTAGTAAGGGGTCGAACCACGAAGAGTTTGTGGTTTGCGTATGGACATGATTGATTTTAGATGTTGTCACTTTAATTATGAAGCTTGCTATTAATTCGATTGATTGTTTGTTTGAAAGTGAGTCGGAATGAACCGACAATTTTGTTTTGAATTATTTAACTACGAAAAGCTTAGACGATTGCATGAAAACTTAACAAATGGTTTGAAACAATATATGAGAACAAGGTTCACACCCGGTTCGGTAAGTGAAGTCCTAGGGCTTCTACACGTTTTAGATTCAATTCAATTGTAAATATGACTAACGAATTTAGTGTTGTGAGGCTTAGGTGCCAGTAGCTATCAACGTTACAAAGAACGGACAAAGATGCACTTCGTTACCAATAATATGTAAATTCTAACCTAGACAATGCATGATTGCACGTAAACATTTCGTAAAGTCAAATCTAATCTTTACTCGACAATTTACGAATTCAATACAAATACAAGACAATTGTCATATGTTTCAAAATCAAATCACAACTTGTCACCAAATCAAACTAAACACAATGTTTAAACCCTATACACTTACAAAAACCTACACCGGGGTGAAACCCACAAGAATCTAGCCGCTCATAGTCGAATGAACGCGATCACCGGATGGTTGGAACTTGAACATCATCATTTGAAGCTTTGAATAGGTGAGAATGGTGATTAGGGTTTAGGGTGACTGGTGGTGATAGGTGGATTAAAGGATTAGTGGTGATTAGGGTTATGGAATGGGTGTTGATGATGAATTCGGATCAAGATGGATGTTGTGGATGGATTAGGGATGATTGGTGGTGAGTTATAGGTTCTAAGAGATGATTTCAAACTCAAAATGAAGTGTAACTCCTGAAAATGGTAAAAAAAAACAAGTGATATATTCGTCGCCATCATTCAAACACCAAAATTCGCGACTGGGTAAAAGGAAGGTCGTCAGCGACGCCATGTGTAAGTTGGTGTTTTCAGCGACGACCTAATCTCCTGTCTACGGATGTTTCTGACGACGGGATTTCTAAGTGGCGTCGCTGACGACCCATATGGGCGTCAGCGACGATGCCTCCAACTCTTGATTTCCGTTTTGAACGTTTCTCGCTCCCGGTTGACCCGTTTTCCATCCAGATGCTTCGTTTAGCTCCCGAATAGCTCCTTAAACTCTGTTAGACTTGCAAAACACAACTCACATTAAAAGTAGGCTATTCGAAACTAAAAGTCACGTAAAAACATCAACTTAAATATAAACGAACATCGGTTTTCGACCACGTATCAGAAGGAGGAGGATCGGCGGCTGTGTGGAGGGGAGAGGGGATGAGATAGATGGGGAGCTAGGGTTTTTTTTTGGTGTTTGTGTTTGTGGTATCTAGGCAAAAAGAAAGAATGGAGAAGAGGTTTGAAGGCTTGAATCCACATCTGCCCCAAGAAGAGGACTGGCATACATTTTTTAATCACTTCGAGAAAACAAACATACCGCAGACTCAAACGTATGCATGTGGTCTGCGTGGGGCAGACATAAGAGGTCAAGAAGAGCTTTTCACAAAAAAAAACAAACACCCCCTTAGGTAATTTGCAATATGTTATCTTATATCAATGTATGTGTCGTCATTTATTCCTCTTTTTCTTATACATGATAACGTGTAAGGCCCCAAACCCATAAGTCCTCTACGTTGGATATTAAGCATCAAAATATAGTTCTTAAACTGATAAATGTCATAACCAGCAACGGAAACATCAAAAATTAAGTACATCAAGTCAACAAGTTCAACAAAACAATCAATAACGTAATAGGTCATTTAGGGTCAGTTCCTTTGAGTAAGGTAGTGTCACACCCCCAAAATCCACCCGCGGAGTATCACCGCTTGGAGGCGTGATTGACCAGGACCAAGCTACCAATCATATTGAACAATATATAAAGTAAATGTAATTTAACCAAACCAATATGAAAGGTGTTTAAAACATAAGTATAATATCGACGTTTAGCGGAAGCATAAAAGTAAACCCAATCATAAGTATAAATATGAAATGTCATAATGTTTAACAAAGCAATCACGATCCTTGTCCACAACGACCGCGCCTCCCAGTGCAAGCTCCATGTGTACCTAACGACCTGCAAGGCATGTAACAGAGAGTCAACAACTAGTTGAGCGAGTTCACAGTGGGTTGTTTAGTAATAGTGTTCATTTCGTAAACCGTTTGTTTGTTTAGTAACCCATGTATCGTTTATAATTACATCGCGGCCCTCCAGGCATGTTTGCGAAGATTAGTGGGGGTTTCCCATGTATTGTAGACTAGTTTTATTTGTATCACGGCCCTCCAGGCATGTGTGCGAAGTTTAGTATCAGTATCGCGACCATTCCAGGCATGTGTGTGAAGATCAGTATCAGTATCGCGGCCATTACAGGCATGTGTGCGAAGAGTAGTGGGGGCTTCCCCATGTATCACTAGTCTAGCAGTATCTATAAGTGACCTTTCCCAAACGAGGTCAGTAGTACGTAATTCCCATAACCATGTAAGTACAATCAATCAATCAAACCCATTCCCTACCCCGGGAATCCCATGCCTTAGTAAGAGTGTGAACTCACCTTGGTTTACTCGGTATGCTAAGTTATGTGCTCAAGTAAATCAATCAAGTCCTAAAGTGCATGTATACGAAATCAGTTTGTATTCACGAAGTTTGCATATAAGTACAATCACAGTGGACAATGCATTAATAATCATCGAGTAGCACATTGCACGTATTCATAATCATACAAGTCATGCACAACATTTAACGGCAGTTAACTAACCAGGTTAACTCTTAACACAAATACACTAAGTTACTGTGCAAAGTTTCCCATTCGGCGAAACGCCCCCTGTTTCGTCGTGCACCCTCTCCGACGAAACACTTCTGTTTCGTCAAGGTCGTTTCGTCGCAACTGGTCTTCGGCGGAGCACTTGTGTTTCGCCGTGTTCGTTTCGGCGAGATTGGTTTCGGCGAAACACATCTGTTTCGTCGAAGTCAGCGTTTCGTGGAACATCTGTTTCGTCGTAAATCAGTTACGTGTAGAACCCTAATTGCCGTCATCAAGAAACAGCAATCATACTGATGTGCTGAAAATGGGTTAATTAAAAACAACTAAAATTAACCTAATTCTAGACTCTCTAAGTTTTAAATTTATAAAACTAAGACTCTCTAAAACCTAAACCACACAACCGACAAGTGTACCGATCGATGCAATATAGCCTAAGGAAGTCCGAGTATCGAACCCAAGAGACTCTACTAAATTACGCTAATGACTCTATCTAGACTTAGACTGACACGGACTTTAACTAATTGTTTATTCGATGGGGGGTTTTCTAAATATCCTAAAAAATAATAAAATACTAAACTAGAAAAATCAAAGAAAAGACTAAACACGAATGTGGACGAAGACTTTGACCAAAGGCAATGAAGACTACCTAGGCTAGATGCAAGCTAAACTCAGAATGGATTTCTATTCGATAATTTTGTGGTGTGGAACCGGGATCTTTGGATACTAAACCTATTAAGACACCACTAAGCCCCTCAAACACTCTCAAGGCGATTCTTATGGCACTACCTAGGCTGTTACGCTCACCGGTTTTCTAGATTTCCTCTCAGTCCTCTAGTTTCTTGAAAGTGCCTATATAAGACGCTCTACCTCTCAGCGCGAACGTCTAAAGCAACTACGGGTTTTAATCTTGGTTTAATAGACTATGGAATGTTAAGGACTTATAACCAAACCGAGACCTATTAATAACCTCGAGCCTCTCAGCGACAAGTTTAGCAACACACTTGATTTTATTAAATTACCGAATATTGTTTCTAAGGTTACTTACGCGTTTTCACCTTAAAGGATTAATGACCTATTACGTGATATAGACACTCACCTAAATCAAGAACCCTAATATAACCCTATTTTGTGATAAAGACCATCACCAAGGATTATATGAAACAAATATCAATAATAAAATAGTCACAAGCACGCATACGCACCAAGTTAAATTACCATAGCTTTTACAATGCAAGAAAAATCCACAACCACGCCAAAAATCAAATAAAAATCCAAACTTTATTTAACTATTGTCATTACCTAGGTAGTTTAAGATATTTAGCCAAGAAACATAATCTTAAAAACAATCAAACAAGGTTTAGAACAAGAATTCATTAGAATAAAACAAGTAAACTAGAAGGTAAAAGAAACCGAATAATAAAACCCGGTAGTTCCTTGTTCTTCAAGCTTCCCGCTCGATCCCCGTGATTCCGTAGCCTTGATCCTTGCCAATAAAATTCGTCCCTGATGAATCTGCTCGTTCTATGGCTGTTTCCCCCAATTTTGCGTCTCCGTGCGTCTGATGTTCACGGCTCGTCCCGATGATTCCTAATATATATGTTGATGTTCGTGAATGCCCCCAGCCGTCAATAGCCCTTCAAATATATCCAATTCCCTTTTTCATGTATGCTTCTCTTTTCTGCCATTCAATCCAATCCATGCCACCCTCACAAAAATGGGCCTTGTTCACCGAATTGTTGAAGTATATGTGGGCCTGATGCTTGTCGAAATAATAGGCCAAATCCCACTGATGTTATTGAATTTTGTAATACTAGGAATAGGAATACTCTGCTTTTTTTTTTCGAAATATATCAAGTCCTCCCACAACAGTTATCAATATATGGCTTTATCTATAGGCTCGGCCCACTCACAGAAAATAGCTGCAAATTTCAACTCGGCCATTGACACTCCGCTCTGCCCAACTGGCTGGTCATTTCCATATTATTCGTTTTTCCTCCATTTGCACCAGGACCTGGCACAACACAAGATAATATAATATACACTAAAAACTAAATAAAAATAAATAAAACTAATACAATAATTATACAATTTACACGGGACAAATATGTGTATTTTACCCCACATCAAATATCCCCACACTTAACCTTTTTTCGTCCTCGAAAAAGAATTATGCAAAACGGAATCATAGACGAAATAATTATTCGGGACAAAGTTTATGTTAATTTATTTAAAACTGAAACTTGTGTTAGCCGCGATTGCAAGTATAATGATCCTTTTAAACCCAACCCGGTTCCAAGCCCTTATCATGCAATTTAGCTTCAAATATGGTCAATCTACCTAGGGTCTCACACTAGAAATCGCAGGCCCATCTAATCCCACCTCAAACTTATAGGACAAAGAGAACGATCACTGGACCAATTCCCAACCGTCTTATATCAAAACCAGGAGAGTTTATAATCAGATTTTTTTTTCTTTTTTTTTCATTTTTTTTTTCGTGAGTCTAGACGGTGCTTTCCCAAAACAAGAGGCAGTCCGGCTGTAGAGTCGCTATCCCCAACCACAGACTACTTAGTTTCGGTACTTTTTATTATTATTTTTTTCTTTTTATTGCTTTGCACGGTCGATTTCACACACCCTAGCGGTAATCTTGCTGTAGAGTCGCTATCCCCAGCTCAGACTACATAGGAATGGCTACTTTCATTTAGTTTCTAGCTCACTTTTTATTCTATTTTTTTTTATGATCATAAACTCTAACGGCTCTAACTTATAACGGTGCCCCTTATGTTATTATTGACGGTTTCAATTTCCCCACTTTTCCTAGATGAGAACCCACTAGTAGACCGATATTTAGGTATATTAAGATCAAAGGAACCCAGAACCGACTCAGGCCTACCCGCATATCCCAAACTAGACACAAGCTCAATTATTTCATCTCATATTATTATTATTTGAACCTGAACAAAAATCCAACTTTTCTATCATTTTCCGTTTTTATTTTTGCAAACTTCTTATTTCAAAAGACATTTTCTAATTTTTTATTTTTTTTTATTTTTTAATTTTTTATTTTTATTTATTTAATTTTTTTTATGACTCAAGACTCTACTAACTAGACACACTGAACAATAGTTCTCATCCCCACACTTAAATTTTACATTGCCCTCAATGTAAGATGGAAACCGACTAAAAAAAACTAAAATAAATAAGAAATAAAAAAATAAAAACAAGGCAAATCAGAAAGGACTTAGCTGGTTAACTATCGCCTAAGCTCCAAAACTCTCGTCCAATCCAGCTCGATCGTATAGCATTTCGTTCGCGATCGGCTTTTGACTCTGACTGGCATGCTTGATAAATGCCTGAAATCTGATAAGCAGCTCCAAAATCACCCGAATGGAAATTGAGTACGGGTGGTACATATTCGAACCTGCATCAACAAAAACAAGCAAACACCAAAGCAATACCAACTCGAAACAAACAACTGACTCAATACTACTAACTTAGACTCAATATACAAAATAAATGACTCACTATACAAACTACCGAAAATATACCAAATATATAAAATTACAAACTCTACAAAACCTCCCCACACTTGAATTTAATCAGGAGGTTTCTCTTTGACCTGGACCCTGTCCAACCCATTTAATTCCACCCGAACCTCAAAAAATTTCAAAAATAAATTGGTGGAATTATACAATATTTTAAAATTTTGAAACGGGTCAGACCACCAAAATTTAAACATACCTGGAAGAAACCGGATGCGTGGCATGTAACGAGAAGAATGATCGCGCGTGAACGGCTCCTTCCTCTCCATCTCGCCCCAACCTTCGATCCTCTTCCGGTTCAAAACCTTTTTCTTTCTTCTTTTCTTTGCCTTCTCTCGTGGCCTTGAATCTTTAATTACCTCTACCACGGGCCAGCTGTGGTGCTCTTCCTCTTCCACCACCACTTCTTCTTCTTTGATTTCCGTCATTGGGCTTCCTTCAAGTAAAACTTCTAAGTAAGCAAGGTCTCCCTCTGGATCAAACTCCTTTACCTCTTCATCTACCGGCAACCCATCTAGTTCTTCCCTAAATTCGTTTTCCCAAGACATATGATCTTCATTAGATGGCTGCTCAACTTCTTCCTCCTCTTCAAACATCCAATCAGTGGAATCCCCCAATCCCACTTCTTCTTCCACAACTTCTCTCTTCACTAACGACCTCTGATACGCCGCCCATTCTTCGTCGTCTATTTCATCATCAGAGTCACTCCCGAAGTCATATATAATACCCTTCTGTACCGGAGGTGGGACTTCGTCGTCCATTATCGTCTTCGTGACTGGAATGATCTCCTCATCTGACTCTTCTTCTACTTTCTCTAGCTCAACCCGCTCTCTAACTAACTCCTCTACTCTCTTTTTACTTCTCTCTGCAAAGTCAGCCATGGTTTCCAGGGAAGCTTGATTTTTCACTATGAAGTGCGCCTGTTGTGTCATTATCTGAGCGAACATCTCTTCTATCCTACTCATACTACCCTCAAAACCTCTATCGCTCGTCTGAACTAGGTTACATTGTGACTGCTGATACAGATCATTGTAATATGGCCGATTATCATAACCTTGCAAAGAATATCCCTGTGAAAAATATGGTTGCGGCTGCACAATAGGGTTAGTGTAACGTGTGGAGTACCTCGGGGAATATGGACAAAATATAGATATATGAGGTATACCACAATTTTGACACATAAAAGGGTTGGCGTCACATCGTGCAGAGGACCCCTCATATTGTGGGCACTTAACAGTAAAATGAGGTCCTCCACAAATTTCACACATATTTACAAGACTCAAGAAAAATAAAAGACACGGACAATTAGACTCCTACGACTCAATATACAAAAGCAAGTAGCACGTATGTGTCAATTAAGTCCAAACAAAGTAATCAACGCAGTCGCCAAAAGTCCCTGGCAACGGCGCCAAAAACTTGATGTGCCGAAAATGGGTTAATTAAAAACAACTAAAATTACCCTAATTCTAGACTCTCTAAGTTTTAAATTTATAAAACTAAGACTCTCTAAAACCTAAACCACACAACCGGCAAGTGTACCGATCGATGCAATATAGCCTAAGGAAGTCCGAGTATCGAACCCAATAGACTCTACTAAATTACGCTAATGACTCTATCTAGACTTAGACTGACACGGACTTTAACTAATTGTTTATTCGATGGGGGGTTTTCTAAATATCCTAAAAAAATAATAAAATACTAAACTAGAAAAATCAAAGAAAAGACTAAACACGAATGTGGACGAAGACTTTGACCAAAGGCAATGAAGACTACCTAGGCTAGATGCAAGCTAAACTCAGAATGGATTTCTATTCGATAATTTTGTGGTGTGCAACCGGGATCTTTGGATACTAAACCTATTAAGACACCACTAAGCCCCTCAAACACTCTCAAGGCGATTCTTATGGCACTACCTAGGCTGTTACGCTCACCGGTTTTCTAGATTTCCTCTCAGTCCTCTAGTTTCTTGAAAGTGCCTATATAAGACGCTCTACCTCTCAGCGCGAACGTCTAAAGCAACTACGGGTTTTAATCTTGGTTTAATAGACTATGGAATGTTAAGGACTTATAACCAAACCGAGACCTATTAATAACCTCGAGCCTCTCAGCGACAAGTTTAGCAGCACACTTGATTTTATTAAATTACCGAATATTGTTTCTAAGGTTACTTACGCGTTTTCACCCTAAAGGATTAATGACCTATTACGTGATATAGACACTCACCTAAATCAAGAACCCTAATATAACCCTATTTTGTGATAAAGACCGTCACCAAGGATTATATGAAACAAATATCAATAATAAAATAGTCACAAGCACGTATACGCACCAAGTTAAATTCCCATAGCTTTTACAATGCAAGAAAAATCCACAACCACGCCAAAAATCAAATAAAAATCCAAACTTTATTTAACTATTGTCATTACCTAGGTAGTTTAAGATATTTAGCCAAGAAACATAATCTTAAAAACAATCAAACAAGGTTTAGAACAAGAATTCATTAGAATAAAACAAGTAAACTAGAAGGTAAAAGAAACCGAATAATAAAACCCGGTAGTTCCTTGTTCTTCAAGCTTCCCGCTCGATCCCCGTGATTCCGTAGCCTTGATCCTTGCCAATAAAATTCGTCCCTGATGAATCTGCTCGTTCTATGGCTGCTTCCCCCAATTTTGCGTCTCCGTGCGTCTGATGTTCATGGCTCGTCCCGATGATTCCTAATATATATGTTGATGTTCGTGAATGCCCCTAGCCGTCAATAGCCCTTCAAATATATCCAATTCCCTTTTTCATGTATGCTTCTCTTTTCTGCCATTCAATCCAATCCATGCCACCCTCACAAAAATGGGCCTTGTTCACCGAATTGTTGAAGTATATGTGGGCCTGATGCTTGTCGAAATAATAGGCCAAATCCCACTGATGTTATTGAATTTTGTAATACTAGGAATAGGAATACTCTGCTTTTTTTTCGAAATATATCAAGTCCTCCCACAACAATTATCAATATATGGCTTTATCTATAGGCTCGGCCCACTCACAGAAAATAGCTGCAAATTTCAACTCGGCCATTGACACTCCGCTCTGCCCAACTGGCTGGTCATTTCCATATTATTCGTTTTTCCTCCATTTGCACCAGGACCTGGCACAACACAAGATAATATAATATACACTAAAAACTAAATAAAAATAAATAAAACTAATACAATAATTATACAATTTACACGGGACAAATATGTGTATTTTACCCCATATCACATACAGCAACCATCTATCACAGAATAATCATCTAATCATCGTACAACAATCATTACCTAGAAATCATACGGTATTCAGCAAATCATCGGTTTTCATTGATTACTAATCATTGCATAACATAATCATGTGCTAACCCTAGACCATCTATGTTGGCCTTTCCCAGAAAGCATAATCATCAACAGCAAGCAATCCAAATCTCGATACACAGGAATTGAAATCGATAGAATATATTCAAGTAATATCAATTTACCAAGCAACATGAACATAAACGTTATATACCATCAAACCCCATCGTTTTCAAGCAAAACAGTTAGCAACGGATATAAATCAAACAATACGCAAAGCTTAAACACTAACCACGAATAATGGAATAGTAATTAAGTCGATTCGGGGTTCCGGGGGCACACGATCGTTGTCAACAGGGAAAAGGAAACTCTAGGGTTTCTGATTTTGCCAAAGATGTGAAACAGGAGTCTGTGTATGATAGTATATCCGTTTTACCGTACTGGGCCCGTAATGGGCTTCAGCGAATACACGGGCCGGCGAAACAGCTTGTTTCATCGAGCTAGGGACGGCGAAACAAATCCCGTTTCGTCGTGCTCGAGATGGCGAAACAAATTCCTGTTTCGTCGTGATGCTTTATGGCGAAACAACTTGTTTCGTCGGGTCTAATCTCAACAGTCATACAAGTATACTAGTTCATGTCCAAGGAACCCAACAAATCAATTTACTCATGTTAAGCACATAACATATCAACAAACGTTTCATCTTATAATTTAGTGTACAGTTACAAGTCAAATAATCAAGCAATTAAACAGTCAACGTGCAATAAATGCAAATAGGAAATCTTGGAAACTCGAGTTGTCACATTATCCCCAACTTGAAAGAAATTTCGTCCCAAAATTTAGCATGCGGTTACTGAGGAAGCTAGGTAAGTTGTATCGTTTACTGGTTCCCCTGGGGTGTCACATCATCCCCCCGTTGATTTGGAATTTCGTCCCGAAATTCTGTAGTAGCTTCAGCCTCAGTAGCAGTTGCATTGTTCTGGAATAACTGAGGATATTTGAGTTCCATTTGGTCTTCTCGTTCCCAGGTAAACTCCGGGCCACGACGGGAGTTCCAACGAACTCGAACAAGAGGTATTCTGGTGTGCTTGAGGACCTTAACATCCCGGTCCGTGATTTCAACTGGTTCCTCGACGAAGTGTAACTGTTCGTCGATAGTGAGTTCCTTCAAAAGAACTATGAGGGTCTCATCTGACAGACACTTCTTCAGATTCGACACGTGGAAAACGTTGTGAACTGCACCGAGTTCTGTTGGTAGGTTCAGTCTGTAGGCCACTTTGCCTATTCTTTCTGTGATTTCGAACGGTCCGACATACCGCGGATTGAGTTTGCCTCGTTTACCAAAACGAACCACACCCTTCCAGGGTGAGACTTTGAGTAGCACTCGATCCCCAACTTGGAACTCGAGCGGTTTCCTGCGCTTATCAGCGTAGCTTTTCTGACGGTCATGAGCCGCCGCAATGCGTTGTCGTATCTGTGCAATCCGTTCTGTAGCATCAACTACAAGTTCTGGACCTGTGATTTGACTATCACCCACCTCTGCCCAACAAAGAGGTGATCGGCATTTACGTCCGTACAATGCCTCGAATGGAGCGGCTTGAATGCTGGTATGGTAACTGTTATTGTACGAAAACTCCACCAAAGGGAGATGTTTTCCCAGCTGTTGCCGAAGTCGATAACGCATGCCCGAAGCATGTCTTCGAGAGTCTGGATAGTACGCTCAGACTGCCCATCCGTCTGAGGGTGGTAAGCTGTGCTCATGTCTAATCGTGAGCCAAAAGATTTATGCATTGCTTGCCACAACTCTGAAGTGAATCGTGCATCACGGTCTGAAATAATAGAGGTTGGCACTCCGTGCCTCGAAACTACTTCCTTCAAGTAAATGTCTGTTAAGGTAGAGAACTTGTCTGTTTCCTTGATAGCCAAGAAGTGTGCAGACTTCGTGAGTCGATCCACGATCACCCAAATAGTATCGTTCCCCCGCTGGGATCTAGGCAGGCCAGTAACAAAATCCATGGAAATTTCCTCCCATTTCCATTGTGGTATCTTTGGTTGCTGAAGTAGGCCCGATGGTTTCTGATATTCAACTTTGACTCTCGCACAAGTCAAACACTTGCTGACGTAAGTCGCGATGAGGGCTTTCATGCTAGGCCACCAATACGTTGTTCTGAGATCGTGGTACATTTTATCCGACCCTGGATGTACCGAGTAGCGAGACTTGTGTGCTTCATCCATCACAAGTTCTCGTAAACCGCCATATAGTGGGACCCAAATACGCCCCGTTACATAGTAGGCGCCGTCTTCCTTTTGTTCTAATCGCTGCCTTGAACCGCGTAAGGCTTCAGCCTTGACGTTTTCTGGTTTCAATGCTTCTACCTGAGCATCTCGTATCTGAGAAGGAAGACTAGACTGGATAGTGAGTTGCAATGCTCGTACGCGTCTAGGTATAGTATCCTTTCGACTGAGAGCGTCAGCCACAACATTGGTGTAACACCTCGAAAAATTTCGTCCAATAATGTCTTGACACGTGTCATAAGGTTCCGGTATGTGAAAACAAACTTTAGAGGGACTAAAAGTGACAAACGGTGAAAACTATGGAACGTAAGGGTTCAAAGTGTCAACAATGGATAAATAGACTCTATGATAGCCCTACATAATGTTCATAACCTTAAACGGATGGTTCATGGATCATACGACGCAGAAATTGCACAAAAGTGAGGAATTGCAAACTATAGGGGCCAAAAGTGTCAACATGTTTAATTTATACCTCTGAGTGAACTTTTGGCAGACCCGAAGCTTTGAGAAGCTAAAATATACTCACTAGAATATGTGGTTAAAATTTCGTGAAGTTTCGTCAACGTATGAGAAAGTTATGGCCAAAACCGTACTTGAGGGGTTAAAAGCGTCAACGTCGAATTTCATGGCTTTTCGGTTGAGCGCAAAGTTATCCGAGGACATTACCATGTTGGTAAATGTCCTAAGGTTCTTAAAAACCAAGTTTGGGGGTTTACGAGTCAAAATAAGCAGCCGAAACATCGCGTGCAAGTTCAGGGACCAAAGCTGTCAAAATGGAAAATAGTTTGGCTGATCAGGGGTCAGGCGACCCGCCTGGACTGACCCAAGCGGGCCGCGTGGGGCTGCCAGTAACTGAATTCGCGAACTGCTTTGGTTTGGGTCCGAATTTAAGTGTGTAACAGCTGTTTTTCACCTCCAAAAGCCCCAATAAGATGCCATGCATGCCTAGTGCCACAGTAACCTCCTTACAAACATCTGAATGCAGCTTTAAATCAGATTTTCATCCATTTTCTTGGCACTTGAAATTGTAAACAAAGAACTCTCTACTCTCAAGAACTCTCAAAGCATCTCTGGAGCATTTCTGGACATCAAGGCCGATTCCTAGTGTTATCTAAGCATCAATAGGACCTTTGTAAGCTCCTAATTCAGTCTCTAATTCGTTCTTGCATCGATTATTAGTAAAAGTCAAACTGATTGTTCTTATACTTTGACTTTCTGATTAAACGAGTTTCACTCAGTAATTTCTCAAATTGAAACCACATATATGTTGGTATTTATGTGGGAAACAAACCCTCAAAAGGGTAATCTCTGATTCCCACTACATGCATGCTAATTGTCGAGTCAAACTTGTTTCTAAAAAGTCAACAGAAGTTGTTTTTGCAAAAATAAGCTTAGATGGTAATGGAAAGGACATGCAATCTATTTGATCATCATAAATAGCTTTATAATGAATATAAGAATGTGTTTTACTATGATCAACTCGACAATCTTTAGTATAGATACGAATCGGAACCGAAAGTCTTGTAGAACGACTACTTCGTAGACTATCGATTCGGATTCGTACATGCATGTTTGAGATCTGTATTGGAGAGTATTTTTGACCATTTTTATTTTGGTAAAACTCTCTGGAATTTTTGTTGCTTGAGTCTATGTTTAGCCGGTTCATTTGCATGTTTCCGATTATGCTTAAAAGTTGACTATTTTGCCCTTTTTGATATAAAACGTGATTTTTGGAAAAGTGAAAGAGTAGAAATCTTTATTTCTAATATATAAACTTGCACCGAAAATTTCGGATCAGTTGGTGGTCCAGATTTTGAGTTATGGCCATTAGCGTAAAACTATGTTCTTAAGTTACATAAACGGCCCTTTTCGCGTATAACCCATTTCTGGCCACGTTTTGATACAAAACTTTTTACCCACTAATGTTATATAATATTTTGGGATTTTAGATGATTTTTATTTAATTTTTGGCTGATCGTATCTTAGATCGCTTAGTTATTTCGGTTTATGTCGGTTTTGACCGTTTAGGCCATAAAATGAGTTTTATGCATTCTCTTGACCCGAAACCTTTTCCTACTGATTTTATATGTTAAATAAATTATTTTAAGTATTCTGGAAATATAAAAATCCCAGATTTATTTTGAAAACCCGGAAACGTCTTTAAATCGCATTTTAAGCATTTTTAGCGCATAGTAAGCGTTATACTCATTTTAAACATATAGGACTTATACCTACTGAATTAATTAGCATATTTTCATTTAATAACAGTAAGTATAAGTATATGAACTCAGATTTCCAGTTTTGGCAGTTTTAGCCCTTGTGAAATTACTAAAATACCCCTACGGTGCATAGTTTGATTTTTAAATGTTAAGTTTGGTATATGGGTCATACCTGTAACACCTCGAAAAATTTCGTCCAAATATGTCTTGACACGTGTCATAAGGTTCCGTTATGTGAAAACATACTTTAGAGGGACTAAAAGTGACAAACAGTGAAAACTATGGAACGTAAGGGTCCAAAGTGTCAACAATGGATAAATAGGCTCTATGATAACCCCACATAATGTTTATAACCTTTAACGGATGGTTCATGGATCATACGACGCGGAAATTGCCCAAAAGTGAAGTATTGTAAACTATAGGGGCCAAAAGTGTCAACATGTTTAATTTATACCTCTGAGTGAACTTTTGGCAGACCCGAAGCTTTGTATAGCTAAAATATACTCACTAGAATATGTGGTAAAAATTTCATGAAGTTTCGTCAACGTATGAGAAAGTTATGGCCAAAACCGTACTTAAGGGACTAAAAGCGTCAACGTCGAATTTCAGGGCTTTTCGGTTGAGCGCAAAGTTATCCGAGGACATTACCATGTTAGTAAAAGTCCTAAGGTTCTTAAAAACCAAGTTTGGGGGTTTACGGGTCGAGAAAAGTAGCCGAAACATCGCGTACAAGCTCAGGGACCATTTCTGTCAATATATAAAAGTTGTTGGCTGATCAGGAGGGTCAGGCGACCCGCCTGGGAAAGCCCAAGCGGGCCGCGTGGGTTGCCCAGCGACAGAAATTCGATTTTGGGTCAGTTTGAGTCCGAAATTGAGTTGATTACAGTTGTTTTCGCCTCCAAATGCACCAATAACATGCCATGCATGCCTACTACTACAGGGGCCTCGAATTTATGGGTTTAAATCAGGTTTTCATCTCATTTTGATCATTTACAATTGAAGAACAAGTGCTCTCAACATTCAAGAACTTCAAGCAAGCTTTCTGGAGGAAATCTGATCAACAAGGCCGACTTCTAGTGTTCATTGAACATCTATAGGACCTTTGTAAGCCTTCAATTCGTTCTTTAATCCGTTCTTGTTGTGTTTATTGATAAAAGTCAAACTGGGTGTTCATAACCTTTGACTTTCCGATTAAACGGATTCCTATCAGTCATTTCTCGAATTGAAACTTGTTATAGATTGGTATTTATGTGGGAAACAAACCCTCAAAAGGGTACTCTCTGATTCCCACTACATGCATGCTAAATGTCGAGTCAAACCTATTTCTAAAAAGTCAACAGAAGCAATTTTTGTGAAAAATAACATGATTAATGATATAGATGACATGCAACCTGATTGATCATTAAAAATGACTTGTAATACATATAAGAATGTGTTCTAATCATCATCAACTCGACGATCTATAGTATAGCCACGAATCGGAACCGAAAGTCTTGTAAAACGATTATTTCGTAGACTATCGATTCGGATTCGTACATGCATGTTCAAGATCTGTATTGGAAAGTATTTTTGACTATTTTTATTTTAGTTAAACTTTCTGGAATTTTCTTTGATTGAGTCTATGTTTAGCCTATTCGAATGCATGTTTCCTATTTATGCATAAAGTTGACTATTTTGCCCTTTTCGATTTAGAACGTGATTTTTGGAAAAGTGAAAGGATAGAAATCTTTATTTTTAACATATAAACTTGCACCGAAAATTTCGGATCAGTTGGTGGTCCAGATTGTGAGTTATGGCCATTAGCGTAAAACTATATTATAAATTTACATAAACGGTCCTTTTCGCATAGAACCCGTTTCTGGCCACGTTTTGATGCAAAACTTTTTACCAACTGATGTATTATAATATTCTGGGAATTTTGATGATTTTTAAGTAATTTTTGGCTGAACGGATCCTAGATCACCTAGTCATTTCGGCTTATGTCGGTTTTGACCGTTTTAGCCATAAAATGAGTTTTACACATCCTTTTGACCCGAAACCTTTTTCTACTGATTTTATATGATGAATAAATTATTTTAAGTATTCTGGAAATATAAAAATCTCAGATTTAATTTGAAACCCGAAAACGCCCTTAAATCGCATATTTAGCGTTTTAAGCGCATAGTGAGCGTTATACTCGTTTTAAACATATAAGACCTATACCTACTGATGTAACTTGCATATTTTCATATAATAACAGTAAGTATAAGTATATAAACTCAGACTTCCAGTTTTGGCGTTTTTAGCCCTTGTGAAATTTCTAAAATACCCCTACGGTGCATAGTTTGGTTTTAAATGATAAATTTGATATATGGGTCATACCCTACTGATATAATATGTTATATTAAGTATATTTACTGTATGAACCAGACCCGAAACTCAGATTTCTAATTTTACTCTTTTATTATCTTTTAAATGACCAAAATGCCCTTCTAAGGCATAAATTGAGTTTAAAATTATCACGGGCAACATAGAACATAACTTACTGATATAATATCATATTTTAAGCATATTATCTCAGGGAACTTGCATTTGAATCATTTGACTACCCGTATCGTCCTTATTGCGTTCGGTTCGGTTTACGTAACTAGTTTGCGTAAATTGACCGAACCGGGTCAAACGATATCATTTTTATTTCAAAATCCAGAATGTATTTAGTATACCCATATTATGCAAGTATTCAAACTTGTCGGGTCTAAATCACATTCTATCCGGTCTTTCGCTTAATCGTGCGTAAACCGTATCATTCTTAAAACTAACCGGTCAAAGCTTAGGCTTAAATAAAAGACCCGTTAGGAATCTAATAGGTTAATTATAAACCTTTGTTCCAGATTAGGAGGCCCAGTAAAAGCTACCAACACTTATCATTTGTGACTTATACTTGCTCAGGTAAATACATTTTGACTTATTTTCCCTATACGGGCTTGGGGTACGGTATTTAAAATACCGCTTGATCGGGCGCACAAGTCCTGCGCCTTATAGGTGTACAGTCTTGAATAGCTTGTGCGACTTCGTTTAAACAGTTTTGTCTTACTTAAAGGCTTTGGGGGGTTATTGACCGTGTCCCGGATATCCTTGGCATTATCTTACGAGATGGCCACGACCAGAGCACGGGGTGTAGGCGTACACCCGTCGTGTATAACTCTTTAATGTGGTGTGTCAATTAAATCTCTAGCCCGGACAGTAGATCCCGGGCCACCAGAGATATAAGTGCATGTAATTCGTTCACAAGTTTATATTGCATAAATATCCCAAGTTAATAAAAATATTTATGCCTTGTGCATTTAAATCAATTTTCAATCATTTTCAAAATGAGTCAGTCGATTTGTATTTACCAGTGTAAACTGACGTATTTTTCCCAAAAGATTAAGTGCAGGTACTATACGGAAATAGGCTGGCTGTTTCCTAAGAGCGTCCACTATAGTCTCGCAAGCTTGGACGACAATTATCTGTTGAACTATTTTTATGTTATTTTATTTGATCCGCCTGTGGATCCATTTCAACTACTGTGATATTTATTATTACACTTTATTTAAAGTTGAAATGTTTCTATTCTGCTTCCGCTGTGCATTATTATATTGTGTTGATTGTCTATGACGATGCCAACTACGTCACTGTACCCCACACCGGGCCCACCGGTGACACGTGGAAATCGGGGTGTGACAGGTTGGTATCAGAGCCAACGCTGAGTGAATTAAACACTATCCTAATGTGTTTAATCTCAGTTACACAATTGCACAATCCTCGATTTTCGAGTCTAGACAAAGAACTTAGGAATGTTCAACTTTTCGTTTAATTTATTTTTAATTATTATTGCATTGTCTTATATATTTTGTTGTGCAACTTGTTTGACTTTTGACAGGATCACTATGCCGCCACGAATGAGAGGTCGAGGAGGATTTGCTACGTCTCACGACCATGAGGCAGGGCCCTCACATAGGCGAGCACCATCCGCCACGCACAACACAGCCACCAACGACCTTTGGAGGTCTTTCGCCGAGCCTGCTAGACACTCGGTGTCCGCCAGCACTTCACCGTCTTTACCCCACTCGTTTGGGCCCCACTCGGAGAATGGGCCCCATGGCTCGCATGGATCCTACATACCTCTGCAGCAGTCACCACACCAGTATCCAGCGCCAGCCTACCAGGGTTTGTATAACCCTGATGCTTTTGTAGATGAGCCAGTGGGTCATAACCCACTTGGACCGGAGGACCACTTTTCTGGTGGTCACGAGATGGACGTCGACGAGGATACGGACCCCTCGCTACCGCCATCAGGTACGCCTAACCATCCGATTGAGATATCGGATGGGTCGCCATTTAGGGGATCACCCTACAATGGTGGGGACAGCTTTCAGGAGAGATTCAAGCAGCATGATTGGTATTTCACCCCCAGCCACAACTCTCCAATGCTCCAGTCTCACCAGGTTTCACCGGTGCACTCGCAGCACCACTCGCAGCAGCTTCAGCAGCAGCCGCCTCTACCGCAGGACCTATCTGAGGCCCTATGGCGTGACGTGATCACTCCGTCACCACCGCCGCCACCAGTCTTACCTCCTCCGCCTCAGAGGCCTAGGAGGAATGCGCGCATGTCTACGCGCGGAGGGATTCGCATAGGCACCCCTCCACGTGTTAGTAGCAGCCGCTACACGTCTCTTCCCGGGGAGTCCGAGACAGGGGAGTCTCAGCATCCCGTATCGGAGGTTACCTCTATACCGATCTCGCCTCTGCCGCCGCAGAACTATGGAGAGCCGATTCCGGCTTATGCTAGTGCCGCTCAGTTCAACCCGTTCGAGCATGTATTCCCTCAGGGTTATGATTACACGGGAGACCCTTATTGGCAAGCTGTGAACTACAGCTCACTCCCTCCTAGTGGTCCATTGGGAGACACTTGGACTGCTGGGCAGTCTACTTTTGGGTACCCTCCGGGTTACCAGCAGCCACCGCAGCCGCAGCAATACCAGCCGCCGCAGCCGCAGCAGTACCAACCACCTCCGCCGGCGCCTATGATGTCGCCGCCGCAGGTTCAGGAGATCCTGCAGGGGATTGATAGCATGCGACGCGAGTTTCAGCACAATATGCGAGAGGATCGCCGACGCACCAGTGGCATGTTTAAGAAGGTATTCGATTTGCTCAAGGGTAAGAGCAAGAAGGATCGTTGAATCCTTCGATTATCATTTCATGTACTCATGTCCCTGCGTGGACATTTATTCCAGTACTCTACCCCTGCGTGGGTATATCTATCTCTCTCTACCCCTGTGTGGGTATGTTATCCTGTTAACCCCTGCGTGGGTTTGCTTTATTTTATTTTGTTATTGATATTACTTGTTTAGCCCCTGCGCGGGCATGTTATTCATGTTATTTCAAAGTCCCGTTTAGGGCAAATATGTACTGGTATTTTATTTGAAATTTGAATTGGTTAATTTAAATTCTCATTTATTTATATGCATGAATATAATATTAAAATAATGGAAAATATCAATTTTTATTTGATTTGCCATTTTATAAGAATCTTAGTAAGGTATAACCTAGCTTGAATGCCTTATTAACAGGCCTGGCCGTGACGGTAAAACCTGGTTGAAAAGATTCAACTCCCTGTTAACATCTGAAAACATGTTAACATTCTGGGCTAAGCGTGATCTGTAGAATCACACGACCCACTTTTTTTTTAAATTACCTACAGATTATATCTGTACACAAGTCTATTAATGACTTGATACCTTCGGGTTATGACTAGGTCATATAGTGGCAGTTGTGGTCTATGACTCCCTGCCTAGTAAAGAAATATCTACAGATTTTATCTGTACACAAGTCTGTTAACGACTTGATACCTACGGGTTATGACTATGTCATATAGTGGCAGTTGTGGTTTATGACTCCCTGCCTAGTGAAGAATTATCTACAGATTATGTCTGTACACAAGTCTGTTTATGACTTGATACCTACGGGTTATAACTATGTTATATAATGACAGTTGTGGTTTATGACTCTCTGTCTAGTAAAGGATTATTTGTTTAATTATACAATTTATAATCCTATAAAAATCTAAATTTATAATTTAGTAATTGTCCGTTGTGACTAGGCCTATGGTGCCAATATATATATTTTCATTCCTTGATTGCTAATAAGAGCCTGAATGAAATTTATTAAATTAACTGCTAAGGTTTTTGATACCATGGTTAATAAATCGTCTAGAACGATAATACTGTTAGGTTCTAAATTAGACCTTGTCCTTTATTGTAGCTTAAAGCTACGATGGCCAAATCGGAAGAAACCAACAGTCATTCTGGGGAACGCTCAGATAATGCAAAGATTCACGTTACCGGTGCAGAATTGCAAGCACTGATAGATAATGCTGTCGCCAAGGCTATGGATAGGCAGTTCAAAGAATCTAGTGGTACTCAGAGTAGAACCCGCTCAGTGACGCATGTCAAGGCTAAGACTCATTCTGGGGCTCATAGTAAGCCGCCGTCTAAAAAGAGTGAGCCGAAGAAAGCTGAGGATGATAATCATTCCTCCAACCACAGCAGCGTCCCAAAGCAGGAGATTAAGCTGAAACATGACACGTACAGCAGGTCCTGTACGTACAAGTATTTTGTATCTTGCAAGCCCAGAGATTTCACTGGGGAAAAAGGAGCCGTCGACTGCATGACGTGGATTGACGAGATGGACACTGTAGTTGATATCAGCGGGTGTGCTGATAGGGACGTCGTGAAGTACGTGTCCCAGTCATTCAAAGGAGATGCGTTAGCATGGTGGAAGTCACTCCTACAAGCTGCCGGTAAGGCCACACTGTACGGTTTGTCATGGGAACAGTTTGTGGCCCTGATTAAAGAGAACTTCTGTCCGCAGCACGAGGTCGAGCGAATCGAATCGGATTTTGTATCCTTAGTTATGAAGAACCTCGATTGTCAAGCGTATCTTACTACGTTCAACACGTTGTCTCGTTTAGTGCCTTACTTGGTGACCCCGGAGCCGCGAAGAATTGCTCGATTTATTGGGGGTCTGGCACCGGAGATAAAGGCTAGTGTCAAAGCTTCAAGACCTACTACATTTAGATCCGTAGCAGATCTATCCCTCTCCCTCACTCAAGACGTGGTTAGATTGAGAGCCATGAAGAGCTCTGAGGAGAACAAACGAAAACGTGAGGATGACACCTCACGAAGATCTGAAAAGCGACATAGAGGGAACAACGACCACAGGAAAGGGTCGGGGTCTAGGAAAAGTGATCATCAGTCGGGTGAGAAACCCAGATGCAAGATCTGCAGGAGACACCACTTTGGGAGGTGTCGTTTGGAAACGAAATCCCAGTCTTCTGAGAAACGATGTGGGATCTGCAAGTCCACAGACCATAAAGCTGTGGATTGCAAGAAGATGAAGGATGCAACTTGTTTCGGTTGCAACGAGAAGGGTCACATTCGGCCCAACTGTCCAAAGTTTGCAAAGAAGGCCGAGGAAGGGAAGAAGACTAATGCGAGAGTCTTCAGAATGGACGCAAAGGAAGCAGTCCTTGACGATAACGTCATTACGGGTACGTTTCTTGTAAATGATGTTTTTGCTAGAGTCTTGTTTGATTCAGGAGCCGATAAGTCGTTTGTAGATAATAAGTTTTGTAAACTGTTGAACCTTCCTGTTAAAACCTTAAGCGTGAAATATGAGGTGGAATTAGCCGATGGAACCTTAGAAACCGCCTCAACTGTTCTAGATGGATGTGTTATATCCATTAGGAATCATTCTTTCCCGTTATCCTTGCTTCCCTTTAAGCTAGCTGGATTCGACATAGTAATAGGCATGGATTGGTTGTCGAGTAACCAAGCCCAGATGCTGTGCAATAGAAAGCAAGTAATAGTTAAGACTCCGTCTGGTGAGTCACTTACTATTCAAGGAGACACCCAGCATGGATTGCCGGAGCAAGTGTCCATGCTCAAAGCATCCAGATGCATGCAGAAGGGATGTGTCATTTATATGGCACAAGTTACCATAGATGAGCCAAAGCCGAAGATTGAAGATATTCCTGTTATTTCGGAATACCCTGAGGTATTTCCTGAAGAACTACCCGGATTGCCACCGGATAGACAAGTAGAGTTTCGGATAGATATCATTCCAGGTGCTGCACCTGTAGCAAGAGCACCATACAGATTGGCACCAACGGAGATGAAGGAGTTGAGGACACAGTTGGATGAGCTTTTAGCTAAAGGCTTTATTAGACCTAGCTCGTCTCCTTGGGGAGCGTCAATCTTGTTCGTTAAAAAGAAGGATGGTTCGATGCGTCTGTGCATCGATTATCGTGAGCTTAACAAGGTCACTATCAAGAATCGGTATCCGTTACCCAGGATCGACGATCTGTTCGATCAGTTGCAAGGAGCAAGCTATTTCTCCAAGATTGACCTAAGGTCAGGATATCATCAGTTGAAGGTCAAGGATGAAGACGTACACAAGACCGCGTTTAGGACTCGTTATGGACATTACGAGTTCCTAGTGATGCCGTTTGGGCTCACTAACGCACCAGCCGCGTTCATGGATCTCATGAATCGCGTCTGCAAACCTTATTTAGATAAGTTCGTCATAGTCTTTATTGATGACATTCTTATCTACTCGAAGAGCCAAGCTGAACATGAGAATCACCTTCGTTGTATTCTCAAACTTCTGTATCAAGAGAAGCTTTACGCCAAATTTTCAAAGTGTGAATTTTGGCTTCGAGAAGTCCAGTTCCTTGGACATGTTGTAAGTGAGCGTGGTATCCAAGTAGATCCCGCTAAAGTAGAAGCAGTCATGAACTGGCAGGAGCCGAAGACTCCTACCGAGATTCGCAGTTTCCTCGGATTGGCAGGATATTATAGGAGATTCATCGAGAACTTTTCGAGGATTGCTGCGCCCCTAACTTCGTTGACCCGTAAGAAGATTAAGTTTGATTGGGGCCCTAAGCAGCAGGAATCCTTTGACATTCTGAAGCAGAAGCTGAGCAATGCGCCAGTGTTGACATTGCCCGATGGTATAGATGAATTTGTGGTGTATTGTGATGCATCACATACGGGCATGGGTTGCGTACTCATGCAGAAAGGCAAAGTCATTGCCTACGCTTCTCGACAGCTAAAGGTGCACGAGAAGAACTACACCACCCACGATTTGGAATTGGGTGCAGTTGTATTTGCTTTAAAGCTATGGAGACACTACTTGTATGGAACCAAGTGTATAATCTATTCGGATCACAAGAGTCTTCAGCATCTGTTCAACCAGAAGGAATTGAACATGCGACAAAGGCGATGGATGGAAACTCTAAATGATTATGACTGTGAGATAAGATACCATCCAGGCAAGGCAAATGTGGTTGCCGACGCCTTAAGCAGAAAAGAAAGGGTTAAACCGATCAGAATCAATGCCAAGCGCATTGAGATAAGAAATAACTTGAATGAAAGGGTGTTAGCTGCACAGAAGGAAGCTGTGCTGGAAGCTAACTATCCTGCAGAAAAGTTGGGAGTAACTGAGGAGCAGTTATCCCACGACAAGGATGGAATGCTACGACTAAACGGACGAATATGGGTTCCAGTATATGGAGGACTTCGGGATGTTATCCTCCAGGAAGCCCACAGCTCTAAATACTCAGTTCATCCTGGAGCAGATAAGATGTACCAGGATTTGAAATCAAACTACTGGTGGATTGGTTTGAAAAAGTCCGTGGCCGAGTATGTGGCCAAGTGTTTGACTTGTGCGCAAGTCAAGGCTGAGCATCAGAAGCCGTCAGGTTTGCTTCAGCAACCTGAAATTCCCAAGTGGAAATGGGAAATGGTGACAATGGATTTCATCACCAAGTTACCAAAGACGAAAAAGGGAAATGATACCATATGGGTCATAGTAGACAGACTGACTAAGTCAGCTCATTTTCTACCCATCAAGGAGACGTATAGCTCAGATATGTTAGCACAATTATACGTCGATAAGATAGTAGCGCTACATGGTATACCTATATCTATTATCTCTGATAGAGATACTAGATATACGTCACATTTTTGGAAGAGTTTCCAACAATCGTTGGGCACTCGTTTGAATTTTAGTACGGCTTACCATCCTTAGACCGATGGTCAGAGTGAGCGTACTATTCAAACTTTGGAAGACATGCTTCGAGCATGTGCGATCGACTTAGGTGGTAGTTGGGATAAGAACTTACCACTGATTGAATTCTCCTACAACAATAGCTACCATTCCAGCATAAAGGTTGCGCCTTTTGAGGCCCTATACGGTAGGAAGTGTAGATCGCCCATTTGTTGGGCAGAAGTTGGAGATGTCCAGTTGTCTGGACCAGATATCGTCTTTGAGACGACAGACAAGATCGTTCAGATCCGTGATCGTTTGAAAGCTGCCAGGAATAGGCAGAAAAGTTATGCGGATCCTAAGCGCAAAGATTTTCACTTCGATGTAGGTGAAAAAGTGTTGCTTAAGGTATCACCTTGGAAAGGTGTGATGAGATTTGGAAAGAAAGGCAAGCTGAGCCCGAGATATATAGGACCTTTCGAGATAATCGAACGTGTCGGGGCAGTCGCTTATAAGTTAAATTTGCCTGAAGAGCTTAGTGCCATTCATAATGTGTTTCACATCTGTAATTTGAAGAAGTGTTTCGCTGACGATTCACTGGTTATACCACATACAGATATACACATAGACGAAAGTCTAAAGTTTGTTGAAAAACCTTTGTCGATTGAGGATCGACAGGTAAAGAAGCTTCGAAGGAAGCATGTGCCTATCGTTAAAGTCAAGTGGGATGCCCGTAGAGGTCCCGAATACACGTGGGAAGTGGAATCCACGATGAAAGAAAAATATCCCCATTTGTTTGATTAAATCTCGGGGTCGAGATTTCTTTTAAGGGGGTGAGGATGTAACACCTCGAAAAATTTCGTCCAAATATGTCTTGACACGTGTCATAAGGTTCCGTTATGTGAAAACATACTTTAGAGGGACTAAAAGTGACAAACAGTGAAAACTATGGAACGTAAGGGTCCAAAGTGTCAACAATGGATAAATAGGCTCTATGATAACCCCACATAATGTTTATAACCTTTAACGGATGGTTCATGGATCATACGACGCGGAAATTGCCCAAAAGTGAAGTATTGTAAACTATAGGGGCCAAAAGTGTCAACATGTTTAATTTATACCTCTGAGTGAACTTTTGGCAGACCCGAAGCTTTGTATAGCTAAAATATACTCACTAGAATATGTGGTAAAAATTTCATGAAGTTTCGTCAACGTATGAGAAAGTTATGGCCAAAACCGTACTTAAGGGACTAAAAGCGTCAACGTCGAATTTCAGGGCTTTTCGGTTGAGCGCAAAGTTATCCGAGGACATTACCATGTTAGTAAAAGTCCTAAGGTTCTTAAAAACCAAGTTTGGGGGTTTACGGGTCGAGAAAAGTAGCCGAAACATCGCGTACAATCTCAGGGACCATTTCTGTCAATATATAAAAGTTGTTGGCTGATCAGGAGGGTCAGGCGACCCGCCTGGGAAAGCCCAAGCGGGCCGCGTGGGTTGCCCAGCGACAGAAATTCGATTTTGGGTCAGTTTGAGTCCGAAATTGAGTTGATTACAGTTGTTTTCGCCTCCAAATGCACCAATAACATGCCATGCATGCCTACTACTACAGTGGCCTCGAATTTATGGGTTTAAATCAGGTTTTCATCTCATTTTGATCATTTACAATTGAAGAACAAGTGCTCTCAACATTCAAGAACTTCAAGCAAGCTTTCTGGAGGAAATCTGATCAACAAGGCCGACTTCTAGTGTTCATTGAACATCTATAGGACCTTTGTAAGCCTTCAATTCGTTCTTTAATCCGTTCTTGTTGTGTTTATTGATAAAAGTCAAACTGCGTGTTCATAACCTTTGACTTTCCGATTAAACGGATTCCTATCAGTCATTTCTCGAATTGAAACTTGTTATAGATTGGTATTTATGTGGGAAACAAACCCTCAAAAGGGTACTCTCTGATTCCCACTACATGCATGCTAAATGTCGAGTCAAACCTATTTCTAAAAAGTCAACAGAAGCAATTTTTGTGAAAAATAACATGATTAATGATATAGATGACATGCAACCTGATTGATCATTAAAAATGACTTGTAATACATATAAGAATGTGTTCTAATCATCATCAACTCGACGATCTATAGTATAGCCACGAATCGGAACCGAAAGTCTTGTAAAACGATTATTTCGTAGACTATCGATTCGGATTCGTATATGCATGTTCAAGATCTGTATTGGAAAGTATTTTTGACTATTTTTATTTTAGTTAAACTTTCTGGAATTTTCTTTGATTGAGTCTATGTTTAGCCTATTCGAATGCATGTTTCCTATTTATGCATAAAGTTGACTATTTTGCCCTTTTCGATTTAGAACGTGATTTTTGGAAAAGTGAAAGGATAGAAATCTTTATTTTTAACATATAAACTTGCACCGAAAATTTCGGATCAGTTGGTGGTCCAGATTGTGAGTTATGGCCATTAGCGTAAAACTATATTATAAATTTACATAAACGGTCCTTTTCGCATAGAACCCGTTTCTGGCCACGTTTTGATGCAAAACTTTTTACCAACTGATGTATTATAATATTCTGGGAATTTTGATGATTTTTAAGTAATTTTTGGCTGAACGGATCCTAGATCACCTAGTCATTTCGGCTTATGTCGGTTTTGACCGTTTTAGCCATAAAATGAGTTTTACACATCCTTTTGACCCGAAACCTTTTTCTACTGATTTTATATGATGAATAAATTATTTTAAGTATTCTGGAAATATAAAAATCTCAGATTTAATTTGAAACCCGAAAACGCCCTTAAATCGCATATTTAGCGTTTTAAGCGCATAGTGAGCGTTATACTCGTTTTAAACATATAAGACCTATACCTACTGATGTAACTTGCATATTTTCATATAATAACAGTAAGTATAAGTATATAAACTCAGACTTCCAGTTTTGGCGTTTTTAGCCCTTGTGAAATTTCTAAAATACCCCTACGGTGCATAGTTTGGTTTTAAATGATAAATTTGATATATGGGTCATACCCTACTGATATAATATGTTATATTAAGTATATTTACTGTATGAACCAGACCCGAAACTCAGATTTCTAATTTTACTCTTTTATTATCTTTTAAATGACCAAAATGCCCTTCTAAGGCATAAATTGAGTTTAAAATTATCACGGGTAACATAGAACATAACTTACTGATATAATATCATATTTTAAGCATATTATCTCAGGGAACTTGCATTTGAATCATTTGACTACCCGTATCGTCCTTATTGCGTTCGGTTCGGTTTACGTAACTAGTTTGCGTAAATTGACCGAACCGGGTCAAACGATATCATTTTTATTTCAAAATCCAGAATGTATTTAGTATACCCATATTATGCAAGTATTCAAACTTGTCGGGTCTAAATCACATTCTATCCGTTCTTTCGCTTAATCGTGCGTAAACCGTATCATTCTTAAAACTAACCGGTCAAAGCTTAGGCTTAAATAAAAGACCCGTTAGGAATCTAATAGGTTAATTATAAACCTTTGTTCCAGATTAGGAGGCCCAGTAAAAGCTACCAACACTTATCATTTGTGACTTATACTTGCTCAGGTAAATACATTTTGACTTATTTTCCCTATACGGGCTTGGGGTACGGTATTTAAAATACCGCTTGATCGGGCGCACAAGTCCTGCGCCTTATAGGTGTACAGTCTTGAATAGCTTGTGCGACTTCGTTTAAACAGTTTTGTCTTACTTAAAGGCTTTGGGGGGTTATTGACCGTGTCCCGGATATCCTTGGCATTATCTTACGAGATGGCCACGACCAGAGCACGGGGTGTAGGCGTACACCCGTCGTGTATAACTCTTTAATGTGGTGTGTCAATTAAATCTCTAGCCCGGACAGTAGATCCCGGGCCACCAGAGATATAAGTGCATGTAATTCGTTCACAAGTTTATATTGCATAAATATCCCAAGTTAATAAAAATATTTATGCCTTGTGCATTTAAATCAATTTTCAATCATTTTCAAAATGAGTCAGTCGATTTGTATTTACCAGTGTAAACTGACGTATTTTTCCCAAAAGATTAAGTGCAGGTACTATACGGAAATAGGCTGGCTGTTTCCTAAGAGCGTCCACTATAGTCTCGCAAGCTTGGACGACAATTATCTGTTGAACTATTTTTATGTTATTTTATTTGATCCGCCTGTGGATCCATTTCAACTACTGTGATATTTATTATTACACTTTATTTAAAGTTGAAATGTTTCTATTCTGCTTCCGCTGTGCATTATTATATTGTGTTGATTGTCTATGACGATGCCAACTACGTCACTGTACCCCACACCGGGCCCACCGGTGACACGTGGAAATCGGGGTGTGACAATACCCTACTGATATAATATGTTAAATGGAGTATATTTACTGTATAAACCAGACCCGAAACTCAGATTTCTAATTTGACTCTTTTATAATCTTTTAAATGACCAAAATGCCCTTCTAAGGCATAAATTGAGTTTAAAATTATTCCGGGCAATATAGAACATAACTTACTGATGTTATATCATATTTAAAGCATATTATCTCAGGAAACTTGCATTTGACTCTTTTGGCCACCCGTAACGCCCTTTTTGCGTTCGGTTCGGTTTACGTAACTAGTTTGCGTAAATTGACCGAAACGGGTCAAACGTCATCATTTTATCTCAAAATCCAGAATGTATTTAGTATACCCATATTATACAAGTATTCAAACTTGTCGGGTCTAAATCACAATCTATCCGGTCTTTCGCTTAATCGTGCGTAAACCGCATCGTTCTTAAAACTAACCGGTCAAAGCCTAAGCTTAAATAAAGGACCCGTTAGGAATCTAATAGGTTATTATAAACCTTTGTTCCAGATTAGGAGGCCCAGTAAAAGCTACCGACACTTACTGTTTGTGATTCATACTTGCTCAGGTAAATACATTTTGACTTATTTTCCCTATACGGGCTTGGGGTACGGTATTTAAAATACCGCTTGATCGGGCACACAAGTCCTGCACCTTATGGGTGTACCGTCTTGAATAGCTTGTGCGACTCGTTTAAACAGTCTTGTCTTACTTTAGGCTTTGGGGGGTTATTGACCGTGTCCCGGATATCCTTGGCATCATCTTACGAGATGGCCACGACCAGAGCACGGGGTGTAGGCGTACACTCGGCGTGTATAACTCTTTAATGTGGTGTGTCATTTAATCTTTAGCCCGGACAGTAGATCCCGGGCCACCAAAGATACGAGTGCATGTAATTCGTTCACAAGTTTATATTGCATAATTATCCCAAGTTAATAAAAATATTTATGCCTTGTGCACTTAAATAAATTTTCAGTCATTTTCAAAATGAGTCAGTTGATTTGTATTTACCAGTGTAAACTGACGTATTTTTCCCAAAAGGTTAAGTGAAGGTACTATACGAAATAGGCTGGCTGTTTCCTAAGAGCGTCCACTATAGTCTCGCAAGCTCGGACGACAAAATATCTGTTGAACAATTTTTATCTTATATTATTTGATCCGCCTGTGGATCCGTTTCAACTACTTATGATGTTTATTATGTCATTTTAATTAAAGTTGAAATGTATCTATTCTGCTTCCGCTGTGCATTATTATATTGTGTTGATTGTCTATGACGATGCCAACTACGTCACTGTACCCCACACCGGGCCCACCGGTGACACGTGGAAATCGGGGTGTGACAGGTTGGTATCAGAGCCAACGCTGAGTGAATTAAACACTAGTCCTTTGTGTTTAATCTCAGTTACACAATTGCACAATCCTCGATTTTCGAGTCTAGACAATGAACTTAGGAAATGTTCGACATTTCGTTTATTTTATCATTATTTTATTATTAGCTTTGTCTTATATATTTTGTTGTGCAACTTGTTTAATTTTTGACAGGTTCATCATGCCGCCACGTATGCGAGGACGAGGAGGATTCGCCACATCGCACGATCATGAGGCAGGACCCTCACACAGGCGAGCTCCATCAGCTTCGCACAACACCGCAGCCAACGATCTTTGGAGATCATTTGCCGAGCCAGCCAGGCACTCGGTATCTGCGAGCACTTCGCCATCACTACCCCAATCCTTTGGGCCCCACTCGGAAAATGGGCCCCATAGTTCCCATGGATCTTATATACCCCTTCATCAGTCGCCTCACCAATACCCAGCACCAGCTTATCAGGGCCTATACAACCCTGATGCTTACTTGGATGAGCTAGTGGGTCATAACCCACTAGGACCTGAAGACCACTTCTCTGGTGGTCACGAGATGGAGGTTGACGAGGACACGGACCCTTCACTGCCACCGTCAGGTACGCCCAACCATCCCATCGAGATATCGGATGGGTCACCATTTAGGGGATCACCCTACAATGGTGTTGATAGCTTTGAGGAGAAGTTCAGGCAGCACGATTGGTATTACACCCCCAGCCACCACAACTCTCCGATGCTCCAGTCTCGCCATGGTTCGCCGGTGCACTCGCAGCACCACTCTCAGCAGCAGCAGCTTCAGCAGCCGCCCTTACAGCAGGACCTATCTGAGGCCCTCTGGCGCGACGTGATCACTCCGTCGCCACCGCCACCACCAGTCTTGCCTCCTCCGCCTCAGAGGCCACGGAGGAATGCGCGTATGTCTACGCGAGGAGGGATTCGCATTGGTACCCCTCCGCACATTGGTAGCAGCCGCTACTCACCTCTTCATGAGGAGTCCGAGATGGGGGAGTCTCCGCATCCCGTTTCGGAGGTCACTTCTGCGCCGATTCCGCCTCTGCCGCCGCAGAACTTCGGAGAGCCGATTCCGGCTTACGCCAGCGCAGCGCAGTTCAACCCGTTGAGCCGACTTTCCCTCCCGGTTATGATTATACGGGAGATCCCTATTGGTTAGCCTCAGGCTACAACCCTCTCAACCAGGAGAGTACATTTGGAGGTCCCTGGGCTACGGGACCATCAGCTTTTGGTTTCCCACCGCAGGGCTACCAGCAGCCATCACAGCCACAGCAGTACCAGCCACCACCGCCGGCACCTATGATGTCGCCGCCGCAGGTTCAGGAAATCCTGCAAGGAATAAACAATGTACGACGTGATTTGCAACATGAGATGCGAGCTGATCGCCGACGCAACGATGGCATGTTCAAGAAGATGTTTGATTTACTCAAGGGCAAGAGTAAGAAGGATCGTTGAATCCTTTGATTGTTATCTCATTTACTCATGTCCCTGCGTGGACATCTATTCCTGTACTCTACCCCTGCGTGGGTATATCTCCCTTATTCTACCCCTGCGTGGGTATGTTATTCTGTTAACCCCTGCGTGGGTTTGTTTTATTTTATTTGTTGTTGTTGTTATTTGTTTAGCCCCTGCGCGGGCATGTTACTCATGTTATTTGAATTAAAGTCCCGTTTAGGGCAAAGATGAACTAGTTACTTTATTTAAAATTTGAAATGGTTAATTTGAATTTCTCATTTTATTTATGTGCATGAATATAATATTTAAATGTTACGCCCTAATTCGTATTTGTCAAAAGTCGCAGCGGAAATTCGTGCCATAAAATTTCTTTCATTACAAACATCTTGACTTACTTGAAAGTTCGTTTTAAAATGTACCTTTTACAAAGATAAAATATAAGTCATGTTTACTAATAGTACATACTTAATTATTCCCGTTCGTGCATTTATCAACATAATCTGATTACTTAACCTCGACTCCTCATGAACCTTTTAATATCAACGTCATTTATCATAGAGGATTAAATTCTTGGATGTCTTACCTATTTTTAACATATTTTTGGTCAGAAGCTTACCTTGACCCGTTATGGGTATTTATGCATTAAGTAGTTTATGACATACAAAAACATACTCCACATTTTCATGCTTAACCAAAATATTATACTAATCGAATATCTTGATTCCAAACGACTTCTAAGGTCGTTTGCCCGATATACCTATCAAGGGCATTTTAGTCAATTATGCTATATCCTTAATAACAAAGGAATTTCTTGCATGAGTAACCAATCTCACTACTTAGCTACAATTTCTTAATCACACCTGCCTAGCTTGGATCAAACTAAGATCCGTTTAATACTTTATTGACATCATACAACTCATTCCTATTTGACCTCAATTATCACATATAATTAGATTGCATATAACATCACATAACAACTAAGAAGTGATTTCGGAATCACTTACCTCATGCATCCGTGTTCATATTTGTTTCCTCGCCACTTCTTGACCCGTAGTCTTCCGTGCTTGATTCCGTCTCGACATGATCCCTATACTTCCATGTCATCGAAATCACATTCTTATTAGCATACACAATCGTGCATGATAACGATCATATCGATCACATAATTCATACTTGACGTCTATAGTCACTTCTAATAAGCATAATACATGTAACCAAGTTCATGTCATTTCAAACTCATGTAATCTGTCGTGTCATCGTATTAAACACACGCACGTCTAACACGTTATTAGCCTAACTCATGACACATATTTATTCCTAAACCTTACAATAGCATTCATAAGTCGAACCATACCATTCGCATATTCGTTGACTTTTCAGAAAGTCAACCATCAAGCATACAAATTTCCAACTCAAGAACATATGTCCATATAATTACTTGTCTATGTACACACACATACACGTAATTCATTCCATTCATACTAGTATTTCTATAACTCCACAACTAACACTATAACACGTATTAAGCTAACCTTATACTATTCCAACAATGATTCTTTTTAGGACTCTCATATGCTTCACATATACTTCAAGTTCACAACTAGCGGATCAAACCACCACATGGTGTGCATCACATCATTTAAACGCATAGTGCAAGCCATTAGTGCACACTTCTACCCGGGAATGAAATCAACAAAATCTCCACATGGAGTCAATCTAACACGTCTTCTTCATAGTAGTTTACTACAAACACATCATTATCACTCTTTATACATATTGACCCACAACTTGCATACAATTTCCTATATTATTGTCACATAGACATTTCATCAAACACTTGGTGTGCGTACTATCATCTAAGCATAATGTACAAGTAATTAAAGCATGTTTTTCCCTAGTTCATCCATTGACCCACATAAGCATTCTCAACTTCTCATTTCACCACCATGAGCATATACATATTATTCTAAATCATCTATTCATCAAAATATCATCAACATTAATCTAATTTAGCATGTAGAATTTCATAAATTTTGATCATCTTTGACACACAAGTGGGTTTTATCCTAACTCATCATCATAGAGAAATTCAAGCATAATTTCAATTTCTACATGTTCATATCATCATGCATTCGTGTTTGATTCCATACGGATTCACAATTTTACATAACCCACTAAATCAAACATTACCAAATCATGAATTTTGACTTACTTGATGTCAAGAACACTTAAGGAATCATGAATCTAAACTCATGCATCAAAGACCTAGCCTTAATCCTCCTTAATTTCTTGGATTTCTTGCAAAGCTTGATGGAGAAGGGTTTCCCCCTTCCTGCTCTTTGTCCCGTACGCACACACACATACCCACAAACTAGTCTTTTTTTTTATTAGATTTCATTCCACATTTATACATTTAGCCCCTTGACTTTTAAAGTTTGCTCATATTACTAATTTTCCACACTAACTTGGTCTCTTTTCTTTGTTTAACTTAGTTACACACTTATATTTAAGCTTACTATCATTTTCTTACGGTACCGTTTTACGGTTACCGTTTTCCGTCATTTAACATCATGAAAATAATATTATTTTATAACATACGAAATTTGGGGTGTTACAAGTCTACCCCCCTTAAAGAAGGTTTCGTCCCCGAAACCTCTCTCGTTCCCACATTTACCTTTCTATTGTACTCATTCAATGGGCACACTACAACATAGCTCATTCGGGGTCTTTGCATAAAAATCTTAACCATGAATAAATATAATCGTACGAATTTTCCTTATCTTCTTAAATTAGGTAAGTTACTTTCATAATCCCATGAAACTCAGAATCTGTTCCAGAGCTCTTATTAGTGTCTTTTACTTTATACTACTAGCTCTTAACGCATATCCTCACTAGCGTTTCATTCATCGAATTTATTCCAATTGTATACAATTATTAATCGTGCAAACCCAAGTCTATGGCTTGTTTCTAACTTCCTATTTACGCATATTACATTCATTTATTTACTAATCGAAATAAATCGATTATTTCATACTACTCATACCTCATATACTATCCTTCATTTTGTTCGCTATGAGCTATCCTACACATTCCATTACCCTCATTACCTCTGATCAGCTTTAAGCTCATAGGAAGGGTCGATATATTATCATACGCCTACTGCAATCATTCGAAGACTTATTATTACAACCAAAATCACCCTTTTTACACCTACTTATCCGTACTTAACATGAAGACTAAGCATTATTTCCGTGGTTACTATTGTTATCTATGTCATGCATATCTTTTCTACAATGCCTTGTTCAAATGAACATGGCCAACAAGCCGAGCATCAAGGTTAGCATTTCTTATCGATACTTGTCGTTTCTTATATTCTATCAGAGTTTCTACCGTTACGATCCCTCAATTCAGTATCACCAGTTCGCATAGAAGTATTATTCAATATGTAACTTTCTATTTAACATCCACATATGAGCTTTCTTCTTTCTTACACATTCGACTACCCAAATAATTGGGTTCGGCATAAACACTCTCAAAGAGAGTTAAGCATACACATTCGACTACCCAAGTAATTGGGTTTGGCATAAACACTCTCAAAGAGAGTTAAGCATACACATTCGACTACCCAAGTAATTGGGTTTGGCATAAACACTCTCAAAGAGAGTTAAGCATACACATTCGACTACCCAAATAATTGGGTTTTTCGCTTTTAACATAAATTCTTCTTTCTATCCGTATAACGGATTAAGCTTCTAACATTCATTAGAGTATTCAAAGTCACCCGTTCAAAACGGATGGTAGCTTATTCTTGCTCGACTTGTTTGCTAGAACCGGTCGGCTCGCATAGCTTATCATAACCTTCGTTAGCATAACCAAATCCGCAATGGTTTGCTATTTCGCATTCGCTACAACATAGCGCCCACCTGCTACCCAGTTCTACCGGGCATACCTGCAATAATTGCCACGGTCTCACGAACGTCATATGCTTCTTGCGTACTGGCCAGGTGCGCAATCCACACACTAGTTTCGTGCCTTCGTGTAATCATCGCCTTATGCCCGAGAGATGGGCTTCAGTTTCATGCATATTTCTAAAACTTCCCCAGGACCACATCATGGTCTTTCGTTTAATAATTACCCTCCCAAGGAGACCCCTTCTTTTTTTTTATTTTAACGTCG